>NC_039250.1:12426532-13026532 GCF_003368295.1 Carassius auratus
TAGATTATATTTACCATCAAACCTGATTTAAAAAGTATACAAAGCTCTTTTTTTTCATTAGTAAATTGTGGTTCTGTTCACACATAATTCAGTTATAAACCATGTCGCAAAGAAATTCACATTAAATAAAGAAAATGGCTTTTTGTTGTTGTTGAATATTTAATTTTTGCTGTTAACTTTTACATCACGCAATATAGGACAAAACAAGACAGTATTATAAAAATATATATAATTCAAGAAAAAATAAATAAATAATAATAATATACACCCACAGAATGAGACGGCATTGGGAGATAAAGAAATATAATACCAAAAAATGTAAATTAATTGCTGTGTTTATATATTTTAATGTCTCAGGGAAAATTTTCATCTGGTCTGTTGGTATATTTTCCATATAAACAAGAAAATAAAACTCTCTTTTCAAGAAACAAAACAAAAACATTCTTAACCAGTATGTTAGCTTTTCTAAAGGTATACAGTTATTAACCTCTGATAATTACAAACATATTGGAATAACCGTATCAGATTTCCACTTCATTACAATACACTTCTTGCCAATCAGTAATTACATTTCTATAAGCTTTATTGTGATGGCTTTGCTTGAGGTTGGAGTTTCTGTTGTAAAGGAGGTTCCATATACAAGTGCATCTCAATAAATTAGAATGTTGTGGAAAAGTTCATTTATTTCAGTAATTCATCTCAAATTATGAAACTAATGTATTAAATAAATTCAATGCACCAAAACTGAATTAGTTAATCTTTGGTTCTTTTAATTGTGCTGATTTTGACTCACATTTAACAAAACCCAACAATTCTCAACAAATTAGAATACTTCATAAAACCAATTATAAAAAAAACCAAACATTTTTAGTGAATTTTTGGCCTTCTGGTCACTATGTTCATTTATTGTACATGTAATCAGAAATTGGTAGGGGCTCCTTTTGCTTTAATTACTGCTTCAATTCAGCTTGGCATGGAGGTGATCAGTTTGTGGCACTGCTGAGGAAATTAGAAATTTGTAGTGGCTCTTGATGCCATTCCTTGTGAAGTTCACTCAAATTCTTGAATTGATTTTGCTTGATAATCCTCATAAGCTGCGGTTCTCTCAGTTGGTTTTGCATCTTTTTCTTCCACACTTTTTCCTTCCACTCAACTTTCTGTTAACATGCTTGGATACAGCACTCTGTGAACAGCCAGCTTCTTTGGCAATGAATGTTTGTGGCTTACCCTCCTTGTGAAGAGTGTGTCACGTTCAGTGATACAAGAAACACGGGAGAGATCCAAATGCAGGTACAACGTTTATTGAGGGGCAATCCAAAAGGGTAAAGAGTCCAGGCAGGGTCAAAACCAGAAAATCCAATAAACATAAAAACAAAACAAGAACACACGGGAAGAGCAGACTCTGGAAGGTATCACACATTAGACAAGGACTCCGTGACACAGACTCAGACAGACCGGGTATAAATACACAGAAGGATAATGGGGAAACTGGAGACAGGTGGGGAACAATCAATTAACTAAAACAAGGAGGAAGGTGACCAAATAAGGGAACAGGAAGTGATAAGGTGACAGACACCGTGGGAACGGAGGACACCTAGTGGAAACCCATGGAACACAACCCAGACACTGTGACAGAGTGTCAATGATTGTCTTCTGGACAACTGTCAGATCAGCTGTCTTCTCCATGATTGTGTAGCCTAGTTAACCAAACTGAGAGACCATTTTGAAGACTTTGAAACCTTTGCAGGTGTTTTGAGTTGATTAGCTGATTGGCATGTCACAATATTCTAATTTGATGAGAATTTGGTGGGTTTTTGTTAAATGTGAGCCAAAATAGTCACAATTAAAAGAACCATAGACTTGAACTTCTTCAGTCTGTGTGCATTGAATTTATTTAATATACGAGTTTGACAATTTGAGTTGAATTGAGAGTGAATTGCTGAAATAAATAAACTTTTCCACGACATTCTAATTTATTGAGATGCACCTGTAGTGTTTTTTAGTAAAATGGAAAAATATGGAATGTTCTCTCCTCAATTCCACACTTTTGATTGGAACACAATGGAATCACAGTCTAGCTGCGGAAATCTTTATATTTCACAGCGTTTAAAGCTCGAATCCAAAAATTCAGAACTTTAAAATGTTAGAAACCTTAGATATTCATGCAATGGTAAAAGGGATTGATGCTTGTCTCGTATCAAGAACCACTGTTCAGATGTGTGAACTGTACTGTTTCATTTTTTCTAATACTTGAAAAATAAAGTAAATTGCATGTTTATGTGCATATTTGCATGTTTCTGAGAATTAGGGAGACCAACTGAATCTATGGCAGATGTTAGACTGGCACACACATACACAGACAATACCACCCAGTTTGTGTTTCTAAAGCTGAATTCACACATAATCCCAAATTTCCTGCAACATTCCAGCATGATTTCCATTCTCTCTGTGAGGCAATCTGTCCACCCTCCCTAACTAACTACACAACACAATTGTGCTTCCCATCTTAGCACTACAGCCTTATTCTCCCATATCTGGAACATTCTTTTGGTTAATTTAAGCTGTAACAAACAAACTAGTCCACACAAGTAATATACCGTACACCCAATCCCAAGATGCAGACGTTTACATTCCTCATAGTGTAAGAACTGATGTTTAGAGATCAAACTGAATTAAGAGATTTATGAAACACATTCCTACACGACCTATAAGAACCAGGATAGGCCAATAAAATATCTTGAACTCCATCATGTGAAATACTTTGGTGTTGTGTGAATCACACCCTGAGATCAGGTTACGTTGCGTGTCTTGTTCTCTTGTCTGCTGTGTTTTTGTGCTCCAGCTCTCTGACCGAGTCTGGGGGCCTCTCCTCCATTGTTGCCCTATGCTGAGCGCCACTTTTCCAGCCTCCCATCTGGGCTCTGGGGGTGGGGATGCTTTCTTGAAGCTGCGGGGAGGTTTTTTGTAACAGCTTTAATTGTGTAGGTGAGGCCGTTCTTAAAGTGCAGCAGCTAATTGGCTGTAAATGAGTCCATCTGCTTTGATATGGAGTTGCAGTGAGTCTGCAGTTCTCATGGTCTTTCATTCTTTCCAGTCTCTACATCCACACTTCGCTCCTCCTGCCAAATTGGCTTGAGCATTAGAGTCGATATAAAATCAGAATATAACATATTTACCATCAAAATTCTAAACAATACAAAGAATGTTATTTAGAAGGAAAAAAATTATAACGTTAATTGAATTGAGAAACAAATTTTCTATTCTGCAGATGTTGTTTTCCGTGCAATCTGCTGGAGGAGGTAATAGCCAAATAGTTATTTTGTCTTTTTTTTTTTAGCAAAGTCACATTTGGTTTGAAAATTTTTTCACCACCCGGGTAATTATTTTTCTCATTGAAATTCAAGTTTCACTCTGAAGTACACGTTACGGATGTAAAATGAGCTGCAAACACCACTTCACGTTAACATAAAGGTTAAAATATATTGTCACATCTAGTTTATGGTTTCTGTTCAAGGACTCATTTTGATTTTCATTTCATTCTATGGTTCATTATGTGATAGGTTTTATGTTTAGTTCTTGTTTTCCTGTGTAGGCTTGTGTTCAGAATCGCCCCTAAACCTCATTCCCTACATTAGTCCATTAATATAGTTCAGTTCAGACTTTTCAGTTTGCTAGAAGTGCTACTGCTTTTTACGCAGTGCTTGCTGTTTAATAATCATTAGAAAACGGGTAGCTCTAATAGTACTGAAAATCTTGTTTAAAGGGTCATATGACAATGCTAAAAAGAACATTATTTTGCGTATTCGGTGTAATACAACGTGTTTATGTGGTTTAGGGTTCAAAATACACACTATTTTCCACATACCGTACGTTATTGTTGCTCCTCTATGCCTCGCCTTTCTTAAAATCAAGGTGTGCTCTGATTGGCCAACTATCCAGTGCATTGTGATTAGCTGAATACCTCAAGTGTTTGACGGAAATGTTATGTCTCTTATCATATTAGAAAACACATATCGTCTCCATTACCTTGTGGTGATGACAACAATACTACAGCAAGAATAAAAGTTTGCATAAACATTTGGGCAGCGTCATGCAAATCTTTCAACACGGTAATGTAGACATGTGGGGGGGTGTTTAAATGAGGCATTTTAGGAAGGCTTGGATGAGACTTTTATAAAAAAAAAAAAAAAAAAAAAAAGATATCTCTTTGGGTTTGAAACTTTAGTCTTTGCAGCTTTATGGATCTTATATACCGTATGCAAGGACCAGGCACGTGCACACATAGACATCAAAGGGGGCTGGAGCACCTGCCCTTTTCATTCCTGGAGAGAAAGTGCCCTTTTTTCTGGGGTGCTTTTTTTTTTTTTTTTTTTTTTTTTTTTTAAATAATATATATTCCTGTTTGCGCACAGCTTCCCCGTCAAACAAATATATTTATTGAAGAATAGTATATCTAAATATCAGGTCAGGAGTAGGGCTGGGACAACGCGTCGAGGTCATCGATGACGTCGACGTAAAATATGCGCATAGATTTGTCGAGCTGTTTTTATTTCTCTAAAAAACGTCTGAAAAACGTTTACCTTATGTACGCTGAATATACGTGATGGCCGGATCAACATTCTGTCCAACGTTATATAACCAATCCAGGGTTTTTTCTGCATTTATCTTTTTTTTTTGGCGGCTGTCAAAGCCTTATTTGATCGGTGAGTGATGTAGAATATAATGACTGCTCACAGTGCGCGTACGAGAGAGCCCCGGCTGCGCGCGCACTCACAGTCTTCAAACAACACGAGCGCTTCTTGCTCTCTCTCTCCCTTGTGCATATTATTTAAAATCATTAAACACGATAGAAAAAGGGCGAAACACCAAAGTTTTTCGCATCTATTACATGACTTTTTTTTTATTTCCTCTAAACCTTTATAAAATAGTATTCCATACAACCACAAATACATACATGACATTGGCTTTTATTTAATTTTATTTAATTTTTACTCAATTGTTTTGGTAAGTTTAATTCAAACAATCAAGTAAGATTTTCAGAGATTTTATTAAGTTAATTAAGTTAAATATTTACTAAGCCACAGAATATTTTTTGAGTGTAGTTGAGTGTAGTAGGTTTAAAAGGTTTGAAGGTTTTTTTTGATGATGGTGATGATACAGTCCTCCCTCAAATGTGAAACTAAGTCCTTGTCAGTCGTCAGTGATTGTGTATGTGTACATGGTTTCTGTGTGAACTGATTATTTTGTAGACATCTTTTGAAAATTAGAGTTTGAGGAAGATAAAATTAATTAACTTTTTTAATTATTTTTTTTTAAAAGGAAGTCAGCGTTGCGTTAATATATATACTTTTTTTTTAAAAAAGAAAAATAAAAAAATATGTAATTATGATAAGTGCCCTTTATTTCACTTGAGCCCCTGCCCCTCAAAATGTCTGTGCACTTGTGACACTCCCTTTAAAATATTTAATAATTAATTAAAAAAGAAATGTATGATAACGTTGTACCCACATTGGACTATAGGTGGATTGATGATTCAGTGTGCTCTTCAAACCATGTTTAAATTATTTCAACCTTTACTACTCAACTACACAAATACCAACCCCACTGTGCTTTGATCGAGTGATGAAAAGAAACAAATTACACAAAATAAATGTACCTCAAAATCATTTTGGTGGCTTTAAAACCAGTCACATTTGAAGCTGTTATATTTAACATTGCACCAAGTTTCTGTAAACCATTAAAAGCTTTGTTAATAAATGTATTAAACTGTTGTCTTTTAGGATTTTATGACAGATCTTCAAGTGGAAATCTTAATGGAGTCCCCATTGCTGGCTGTTAAGACATTCAGTGTTCAGTATGATATTCAGTTTGCTGTCATCTTATCACCATCTAACAACCATTGTGAGTTTCCTGTTTGCCTCTCTAGTTCTTATCATTCCATCATGTTAACAGACAGTTAGTGCCGCTTCTGTTTCTCATGTGAAACAGCTGGGTTTGGCCTAAGCACACAACACCTGAAGATCCATTAGCATTCCCATTCATCTCATTCAGCAAGGTACTTCTTCACTGGGGAAGGAATCTCCCTGGAAGTACATGATTTGCTTCTGAGTGACAACTGTATGACATTATCAGACTTTGACAACAACATATAGAAATAATTTATAAAGGGAGGGTGAAATATGTGTCAGTGTGATGCCAAACACACCTAGAAGGTTGTGTACGTGTTGAACATGTGATGTGTGGGCTAACTGACAACACACACTTGAGTACTGCTGTCTATTAAAAATAAAGAAGCATGAAGCCCACTGGCATGTGTTTGTGGGAGTTAACAGCTTTAAGAGCTGATTATTAAATAACCTCTTCTCACAGAAGCACTAATGGGGTTCATCATTAGTTGAACATGTTCTAATTCTGGTGTATTTTCAACGATAAGCCTTATTATTTTTCAGAACCACTGACTTATAGTTATCATTTAACCAACGGAAATGAATGACGCCTTAAGTTGTGCAAATTGCTGAGGTGAGATGTGCTTTTACTTGCGGGCCAAAACACCATATAGAGACCTGAAGATGGGCTCTTTTGACTCTTTGAACCAAGAAAGCACCCAGAACACCCTAGCATTGTGTTTCATAAACAAACACCATTTTTAATTTTCAAAAAATGTACCATCTAATTGGATGTTTAGAATAGCAAATTTCTTATATTAGTCAGTGTGAATCGAAACTTTTTTGTCTTACATTCCTTAGTGATTCCATATAATCAAGTGGCAAGAAACTTGTATAAGAAAGAGATTCTTCTAGAAATGTCTCTTGGTTCTGTAAAACCTGGTGCCATAATAAAATAAATGGCTTGGAGATCAATAAAAGCTTTTCCCACCTAAAGATCCCCGATTTCCCCTTAACTACCCAAACTGCTGGTCCTGCTGGGCCCACAGACACAAAGGTACAGCATCAATACCTGCAATCTACCGTGGCAGGCTTTGTGTGTGTGTGGCAGCAGAGCATGAGTGTGTTATCCTGCAAGCAGACAATAATTGGGATGCCACTAGTTTGCATCAATTCCGTGCAGTAGGGGACAAAATGGGATCATTTAATGTGCTTCAGAATAATCAAAAAACAAAAAAACAAAACCTTGTCCTTTGTTTGAGCTGGTGTACGTGAGTGAATGGCACAGAGAGATAGTTGGCGACCAAGAAAGGGCCCAGTCTTTTCATGCTTGGAGGGGATCGGACCATAAGGTGCAATGGGCATTTTAAATGATTGGATGATTCAGTGTAATTTCTTCCATTCAGTGGCCTGGCTTCACACTGCGAGAGTAATGGAGGCCTGAGTGAGCGTCTGGATGACCTCTACTGTCCTGCTGCTCCGGTGAAGAGGAGAGGGACGCTGGGTAATCACACACACCCATCCTCTGTTAGCTCTCCTGCAGTCACCTACAACTCACTGTCAACAAAGTGAAAAAGGAAGGATCCAGTTTTACAGAAATTTTACATTTGCAAAACTACACTGAATAGTGAGGGTCTTCCGACAAGAATTCAGACTGTGTCAGAAAGCCTTAGAACTTAACTTTATTTTTGCTAAAATTATACACTTTCAACAAACAGCATTATCACTTTCAGATTGATTACACACAGTTTTCCTAGATACTATGATATGTGATGTGCTCATAGGCAATGTAAATATTGTTAATTATTTCCTAACAACGCCACATGTGAATGTGGGTACTTGGACTCAGAACTTGGACTTAGCCTCTGACTGCAGTTATGAATATACTTGGATTTAGACAGATCCGGGTGGCTTGGACTGCATTTATAAATACATTTCCGCTTGGACAGATTCAGGTGGACTTGAGTTCGGACTCAGACTGTAATTATGAATGAACTTCCACTCGGTCAGATTCAAGTTGACTTGTACTAAGACTCAGACTGCAATTGTGAATGAACTTGGACTTGGATTCACTCAGGTTGCCTTAATCCCGGATTTTGACTGCAATTATGAATTAATTTGGACTCTGGTGCACTTCGACTGAGCAATGCTGGAGTAATGTGCAGGTATAAAGATCTAAAGGACTTTGACATGGGCCATATTGTTGTGGCCAGACAACTTTGTCGGAGCATCTCTGAAACAGTGAGGCTTGAAGGTTGCTAGTGGTCAGCATTTGTAAGAAACTAGCAACAGTGGTCCAAGGAGGGACAAACCACAAATTAGTGACAGCATGTTGGGTGTCCAAGGCTCAACAATTGAAGAAGGTCTATGTGGCGAAAATTTTAATGATGTGCCTAAGTAGGTGGAGATTGGTCAAAGTGTTTTTTCAACGTTTTCTTGGATGGAGATACACTGTGGGAAGATGACAAGCTGGTTGAGGGACTGCGAAGCTCAGGAAAATGTTCTGCAGGTGAACCCTGTTTCTGGCCATTCATGTGGATGTCAATCTGACCCATGCCACCTACATTAACCTCACTGCAGAAGAGGTACACCCTTCAACGTAATGAATTTCTCTGATAGCATTGGTAGAATATTTCACCCTGCTACACTGCACTCATTGTCACATTGTTCAGGAATGGTTTAAAGAAACATAATAAAGAGTTAATTTTGTTGCCTTGATCTTTAGATGTTACTCTGATTGTGCATCAGTGCTGGACCAACCAGTCAAATCCATGGTGGCTTAACTTCACCATTTAGGACATTTAACCAATCCAAGTGAACACACACCTTCGGTCACAAGTCCAACTCTATCCATTAGGCCACGACTGCCCCCAGAACCAACAGCTTTTCAGTCATTTTGGCTCACTGGTGTATGTTTGAAGTAGTCAATTGTACATTCAGAAAAATGAATCTCACTTTTTTACAAAAGGTTTCAAAGTAACTTCTCCAAGACCAGCTCTAATGCCCTCCTACCGTTGCTAGAGCTGTTCTTCTGTCAGGCGCTATGTGTGTACCACAGATGTTTGGGCTGAAACAGTGCATTTAGCCCACCTCCCTGTGTCATTTCTCATCCTTTAAACATTCAATCTCTCTTTCATTCTCTTTATCCTGCTCTTAATGTGTCAGTGGGAAGACTAAGCTATTGTTTGAGCTCAGTGCTGGAGACCTAGTGAGGCCATTAGCCTAGCAGCAAGTCTCAAACAGCTAAATTACCCTCTTTCTTTTCCCGTCTCATCCCTATTTTAAAAGTAATAACACAGGGAAAATTTCCCCTCTTTTCTTCTGTTCGATGCCATCCTCCACTTTAGGAAGGGAGCGATTCAGAGGGGAGAAAGATGAACTATGAGAGGCAGGGGTTTAAAATAAGTGATAGGTGTATGGGGAGGAGGGAAATTGGAAGGCGCCCTTGGCACAATACAATAAAAACATCCTGTAATTTGCAGAGACTCCCTACTCTTCTCTCTATCAAATCAGACATGCTCATCCAGTGAGGTGTACTCGCTCGTTCTTTTATACCTTCTTCTCTTTCCCTCCCTCTGTGTCACAAAAAAAGATTATTGATGTCTTCTAACCCATTTCAGAAATCACAGTAAATGGAAAAATGTTACACACAATAAAACCATTATAGATCTGCAAGGAACTAAACAAAAAGGCTGGTCAAAGTCGTCTCAAAGAACGTATTGTTTTGGTGTTCATTTTTACAGACAATATGAAGCAGTAGTGTCAAGGTTATCATGTTTACTAAGCTCACAGGTGAAAAACCTCATCTTCAGTAATCTTCAATAACTTTACCACTAAAGGTGCATTAGGGTACTATGTTCCCCTAAAGGGATACTCCACCTCAAAATGAAAATTTTGTCAGTTATCACTTACCCCCATGTCGTTCCAAACCCGGAAAAGCTTTGTTTGTCTTCAGAACAAAATTTAACATATTTGGATGAAAACCTGGAGGACACAAGGATACATTTTCTACATGTATTTACGCTTTGATTTGAATGAAAACGACTGATACAGAAAAGTGTTCAGCTCATATTCTCCAAAATGGTGCTACGGTGATGCGGAGATCATCTTTAATATAAACCTTTATTGGTATTGCTCCAATGACCAGTTGTTGCAACCAAAAGGTACAGTTTTGGGGGGAAAAAATTGTGATTTATTTCCCCAATTACGGTTCATATTTTGCTCAAATAGCTTCCACAACTACACTGAAATAGGCCTATTCCAGTTGTGTGTGTATGTGTGTGTGTGTGTCCACTCGTGGGATTTTAAAAATATTACTGTTTTACTTTTTTGACTAATTTAATCATCTCATTAATTCTCACTCATGTCTTTTCAATATAACACGAGTGATGGATTTCTGCATTGATTACTTATAAAAGGTGGTATGGTACTCACGGTTATAGATGAACACAATCTGACCAATGAGCATACTATATATAATTGTAATTTTGACATTTCCTGGAATTCTGAAGGAAAAAGTCAGAATTTTGAGGGGGAAAAAAACTCTTGTGAGATCAAGATTGTGGGATTATGAAAAATCATTTCTCCCCCGTGGCAGGAAAAAAAGACAGAACTACAAGATGCAAACTCAGAGTTCAAAGTTTACATTCAGTCAGATCCTATTAATATAGCCTGAATATATATAGCCTACTAAATAGCCATTGAATATTGGCATAATAAGGTTTTTGAAAATATAAAGCATCCCAGTGTTGCCAAGTAAAATACAACCAGAATACAATCTGTAATGAGAGGAAAATATCTTCTGCCATCAGTGCGCTGAGCCAGAGACCATCTTATAAAGGATGGACATGCCAGTACGGGTGTGTCATTCAGTCCCAAAATGTAATTATCGTGATTTAGAGCAGAGAGAGTACTAACACGAGGTAAAACAATGAACGATATGAGCCCAATATGGGAGGAAGCTGATGACACAGGAGCTATGGGGAGCAAGGTTTAAACGTGCAGCAGACCCACACACCTCCCAGACTGTCCCACACTCAGCAGTGAGAGCAAGCAGAGGCTTTGATCTCTATCTTAGCTGCTCCAGGAAATGAGCTCCGTATTAAAATGCTCCATGACACACGAGCCCAGAGCTGAGCACAGCACGCTGTAAAAACAAAAACACAAATCCCTCGCGCGCGCACACACGGACACATCTGAGCACCCTGCACTGGACAGGAAATTAAAAGCCTTTTAAAATAACCCATAAACCACTGAGGCCCCGAAATGAGAAAATAATCACCGATTATTCGCGGGGTTTTAAAGTGGACCGGTGAAGAATTTGACGACGGCTCTCAATCTTTCGCGCTTGATAACTTCTTTTAATGGAGTCGTCGTGCACGCGCACACTCTTACGCTCTCCACAGTATTTTCCGAAACAGCATGCGAGCCCCTTTGCAACTCCAGCTCAAACATTTAAATACGGAGGGTAATCATTTTAATTAATACACACAATTAACAGAGACCAATATAGTGCAGAAAGAAGCCTCAACAGTGCAACACATTCCCTTTTAAAATTTCCCAACACATTAACAATCCGTTTGAAACGTTAAATAAATAAATAGATATTTTGTAAATCGCAAATTTTATCCTTTAGAATATCACATTGTGTTTCACACTGAATTATATACCTACAGACTAGTACACCTGGAATCATTAAGTCTAGTCTTATTAAAACAATTTACCATACACTGGATGTACATAGTAAATACTTGAAAAGCTATGTGGGTGATGTACATATTCAGAACATTATTCATTTATTATCACAGTTTAAATGCATTCAGTAAAACAATTAGATAAAGATATTGGACTGGTTTTGGAGGGCACTGTGAAGCCTATTTATAAGTACAACAATGCACCCTAGTGGTTGGTAAAAGTCTGGCTTGAGGAGTTTATTTTTGGGGTTATGATTCTTTTAAAACATCCAATCAGACCATGTAGTACCTCAAGTACGAATATATTTAATCATAATGGTTAAAAAAAATACATTTCTGACTTCAGTAGCTACCAATTGTTTTGATGGCAGGTATATGAGTAGTCTAGTTAAACCTTAGTCAGGATAGCGTAATATTTATTTTTTGACAGGAATGTAAAACGAGTAGCCCATGTGAGTGATCATAGATATCTATGGTGAGTGATAAACTACGCCTTCAATGGACTGCTGTTTAACAACAGCGATTGTTCTGCTGGCGAAATGTCTTTCCTAAAAGAGCATTCAGTAGACAACACCCTCATTAAATAGTTTTGAAAGTCATTACATGATCTACGCTTTCAAAAGTGCATGCTATCATCTATCCCCCAGAGCCTAGTTTATAACTAGTTTAAGGTTTATAACATAGCCTATTCAGTAGGTAATTTCGTTAGATACAAAATATCAGAGCCAGTGGCAACTGCAAACATCTGCTGTGAACTTTATGATGTATGAAGCCTATCAATCTTAAAGAGTTTTTCATGCAATATTTGTTTAAGGAAAATGCCACTTGCATTCATATTTAATGTAATGAAAAGACATTCAATCACTGTGTGCAGAACCTAGATAAATAAATAAATACAATAAAACCCCAAAAATAAAAACAGTGACTTCAGAACACCAATTATTCATTGCTTGTTATTCATTGCACTTCATAATTTTATGAACAGCTTATTATTAATTGATAATATCTTTTAAATAATTTATAAATCAGAACCAGAAAACTGGCTAGTAAGTGTGTCACACACCATGGACTTTGGTACTGTAAAAAAAAACCTGTAAAAATTTAAGTCTTCCTCAAATATAGCTCAATTACAATGCAAAGTATAGCCTGATATTATTTTCTAGACAAACACACCAGATAGTGAAAGGCACAGCGGGTTATAGCAGCTACATGTGGAGTATTTATAGCTGTAGTCATGCAGGACAGAGTCCTGGTGTCATTTCATAAAACAGTATCTGTTACAGACAAGGGAACTAAATATATTCTGAGCCGGACAACGACATGCACATGTAAATCTCACAGACATCGGCTCACTCTAGAGAATCTCCAGTTGGACACTGTATTTCTTTCAGCTGTTAACTAATCCTGATTGTTTTTCTGTGGCAGGATTCAGTTCTGCGCAAGAAGGGTGAGTCACCGGGCCTTCGCTGCGGCGTGTGTGAATTTGATATTTCCTTTCACTAGATTATTGTAATGCATTAATCCTGACACTTCAGTGAGACACTTCTTCTTTTGAATAATCGACTAGTTTACTTTATTTGCCAGGTTAACAGATTTTATTTCCTTGAGCACTGCTTGAAGTCAATGACAAATAAGAGTTACGATGATAAAGAAAAGGGTGAAATCATTTTTTTTTTTTTTTATGTAAACACATCCCCATGTTCTTTCTACTCATGTTGGCATTATATGGTTTTCTACAATGCATGTGCATATACACATCTCATTATTTCCATAAAGGTTTTAAATGTACTTTTCAAAGTATAAAAAGTATTTTTACAAACATCACGAATTATTAATTCATGAATATCACTTTATTTTCACACCACCATATCACAACCTAAACAAATACTGTCCTATAAAGATCTGGCATTTTAAGAGAGTTTTATATATATATATATATATATATATATATATATATATATATATATATATATATATATATATATATATATATATATATATTCTTATTATTATATTATTATATATATATAATAAAATCAAGATGTATTTTAATACAGAAAATTTAAGATTTTTAGTTTTAAAAAAGTACTTTGACAGTTTTCACAGCAATGCCATTAAAGAATAATGTTTGGTTTCCCATTGAACCTTTCAATGAGCAATTCATAAAAGAACCATGTTTTCTAATTAATTATCTGAAAAACCATCTTCCACTATAAAGAACTTATGTGCAATGGAAATATTCAATAGATTTTAAAGTTGCTTCATGAAACCATCAATGCATCAATAAAGAGCATTCATTTTTATTAAGAGTGACCCATGGAGCTAGAGCCCACTAGGGGGTCTCAACAAACTTCCAGGGGGCCCCAGTCAGTTCAAATTAATACATCTATGAATTGATATTTTGATAATTTGACATGCCTAAAAAACACTTAAATAAATATGTAAGCAAATATTTAATTACTTTGATACAAATTTAGTGCAACAAATGACATCAAAAGTGGAAAAGGTTGGTCAGAAAGGTACATTTACTCACAGACCAGTGTCCACTGAGTCATAAAACAGTGGTATCATCAGATCAATCAGATGAATTGATCTCAGCAGACAGGGTGTGATACTATGACTGAATTCAGATGTGCCTTGTTACCAATGTCTTGGACAAAGGGGCATGATTTATTAACAGAAGTATCTGATCTTGAGTTTTCTCTTTATTCACAGAAATCACTGAGTGCGGATTACTAATGACCGTTTATGTACGAACCATGGCATGGAATGTGACCTAAACATCTAAAATGAGTGTGTACTAAAGAGAGGCAGAGTTTGGACATCGACACTGCCTGCCTCTTGAGGGCAGATTTTTGTTATTTAAGGTCATGGGACTGTCAGATAAAGCCGTGATTGGCCGAGGCCTCAATAGTCCTGACCAATTAGTGCGTGAGGCCTACCTGATGGCATATGACTATATCAACTATGTGACAGCCAAACCAGGCGTCCCGGTGGGTCCAGCACCATCCCGTGCCACGGCCGCCCTGCGCCACGCTGGAGATGAGCTGCTCACTCGCTTCCCCATCTTCTTTCGCCGCTGGCCACGTGTTTTCCAGGACGTGACAGACCGAACAGCCTGCTCAACCCTCGTTTCCATTCTGGACGAGCACTTTGCACCCACACGACGTAGAGATCTCGCCTGGAGCGCCGTGCTGTCCGTGTTTGTTCTCTCTGGACAGCTGGCATTGCACTGCGAGGAGAAGGGCATGTCTGATATCCTGCCTCAGATTCAGGAGTGCGTGGGCAGCTACGTAGAGAGGGTCATCTGCCCAGAGATCAGAGACAGAGGAGGATGGGTAAGTGTCAGGGGTCGAAGCAGGTCTCTTCTCGTTAAGCCTCAGGACCCATTTGGCTTTATTCTGATTTATTATGATGATTCAATATTGTCACCAGATGCTAGCTGAATCAGGGGCTTCATTTGAATATTTAATACTTATACATTAGAAATTTTAATTATCTTTACTTTCTTACTTTTACTCAAATAACAGTTCAAAGATTTACTTGAGTACAAGAAAGTGCTACATTTTTAATGTTCTTAAGTAGGTTATTAAAGATAAACAACAACAACAACTTTAATTTATGAAATGTAGTGCAGTAAAAAGTAGGCTATGAATGTAGTGAAGTAAAGTTTTCCAAAGAAACAATCTGAGAAAATACAGATACTTTTTTAATTTGCTTGAGTAAAGTAAAAATACTTCACTACTGTCCACCTCTGTATTATTAAGTAATGTGCTTTGCAAAAAGTATACTCTGTTGCAAAATAAGCAAAGAAAATGCACAAAAAAGTAATTGTGTAATATGACAGCCATTGGTAAAGTCTGTATTCTGCAGAATATGCAAATTAGGTGATATAATCCAAGTGGTAACTGCCATAGATATGTAGACGCCCAATTTGACTGCTCCAGGCGATGCAGCCGCCATCTTGGAACGGTCAACTTGACGTCATTCGCCATATTGTAGGTTCTCACAGAGCCGCTTTGTGCAGGAGGCAATGGCATCTTTCGAATATTCAGTGAATACCATGGTGAATGAAGTCAAGTTGACCGTTACAATATGGCGGACGGCGCGGCCCACAGAAACGCAGAAAAGTCAAAAGAGTATAGACCTCTTTGGAAAAGTCTATGCTTACTGCCATGATTTGAGCAATTTATGTTACCATTCTAATTAGAAATTCGTCATCTTCATATTTTTATTCATATTATACTGAGTACCTAAAACTGTCTAAATTAGAAGATACTTAGTGCTGCAGTAAACTAACACCTTTTTATTTTTAGCATAAGAACGGGCACGAATGTGCGGTCGGCTTCCAGTTATTTGAGTTTTTTGTTTTTTCCCCCAAAGTTATTTGAGCTGTACTAAAATAGTAGCGTGCTTTATGTGCTGCTTAATATTGCAAACTGGCATTTGTCATATCATTTAAATCAATTACTGTAATCAAATAACAAGTTATTCTAGTTATTTACAGACGTCTGGATGTTACTGATCGGGAAGTATCGCACTTTCACAGGAAATAGCTTACTTATTCGTATAAAATAAGATGGATTATGTTGATACTTATAGTAATAATTATGTCTTAATATCCCAGTCAGGTTTTATCAGTCGGTTCGGCGAGAAGCAGAATCTCGAGGACCAGGTGATGAAGGTGTGCTGCTGGTCTCTGCTCCTGCTCGGTGTGGGGATCTTAGCCTACTTCCTATGGAGAAGAACAATTTAGACAACTGCGACATCTGCTGAGAAAATGTAATAAGGACATTCATGATTCGCTTGGTTTGTGGTAAGATTAAGTCAACCCATTTATTAGTTTTTAAGCTATAAGCACAACTTGTTAAATAATAACTAGTAAAAATAACCAATCCCTTGTTAATAAATACCATGTTATCAACATTTGTTTCCAGTTAAAACAGCTCTAATTATGCTGTGCTGGACAAATATAGTTATAACTTAATTTTACTGAAGCTAATATTCATGTTAAAATAAAAATGAAAACATTTTGACCGCACATGCCTGATATGTTTCTCATTACGTCTGAAACCCCTTGATGTTATTTGATATAGTTCTAAAAAAATAATATTCCATCATTTCCTCACTCATGTGTCATTCCAAACTTGTAAGATCATACTTCCTTTGAACTTTTTCACATTATCGTCTCTTGTTCTATAGGTTTGGAAAGACGTGAGAATGAGTAAAGGATTCTTAGATGCTAATTTTGTGTGTTAAATACGTTTCTTGTTTTTATTCGGTTTCATTATTAAAATCTTATACATTAAAGTATATAGGATGCATGATCATCACTGTGTGAATGAAAAACTGCCAAGCAGCCACCATGTTTGAGATTGTCCACAACTGTAATATATATATAAATACATCAAATTTAATGTAACATTTCTGTGCACTATTGAACTCCCTTTTATGATATTAGGTTCGATAACTTCTAAAATGGACATAAATTTTTCAACATAAAAAAAAAATCAGTTCATTTTGTATTCGTAGTAGATAAATATACACAATGTGAAATGCATAAACCAATATTTACAAATTGCATTATTGTTTTAGGATTTACATATATGGATGTTACATAATTAGTGACGGTTGAAACTTCAGACTGGTAAGGTAATTAAGCGTTCTGCATGAGATCAGTTCATTCATGTGATGTCTAGAGGCAATCCCAACAGGTTTGACAAGGACATGCCAGTGTATGTGACCAGTGAAGAATGAGGATGGGTTCAAATAATTGGTTCATTCATATCTGCAAATTAAAGAAATGAAGACAGAGACATTTTAACAGAAGAAAAAGCCTTTAATGACATCTGTACAAACAAGAGACAAGAACAGACAAAGAAAATTGAGCTTTGGAACGTTTTTTTTTTAGTTTCCTTATACATGAGCAAAATGTTACAGCCTGGAAGACAACACGTATATGAAGAGACTTAAGCCAGCTCTTCCTCTCCCTCCTCCTCAAACTCGCCCTCCTCCTCTGCGGTGGCATCCTGGTACTGCTGGTACTCGGACACCAGGTCATTCATGTTGCTCTCGGCCTCGGTGAACTCCATCTCATCCATACCTTCTCCGGTGTACCAATGCAGGAAAGCCTTGCGCCTGAACATAGCTGTGAACTGCTCTGAGATCCTCTTGAACAGCTCCTGGATGGCTGTGCTGTTGCCGATGAAGGTGGCGGCCATCTTGAGCCCACGGGGCGGGATGTCACAGACAGCAGTCTTGACGTTGTTGGGGATCCATTCGACGAAGTAGCTGCTGTTCTTGTTCTGAACGTTGAGCATCTGCTCGTCCACCTCCTTCATGGACATGCGGCCGCGGAAGATGGCAGCAACAGTGAGGTAGCGGCCGTGGCGGGGGTCGCAGGCGGCCATCATGTTCTTGGCATCAAACATCTGCTGCGTGAGTTCAGGAACGGACAGTGCACGGTACTGCTGGCTCCCCCTGCTGGTGAGAGGGGCGAAGCCAGGCATGAAGAAGTGGAGACGAGGGAAGGGCACCATGTTTACGGCCAGTTTGCGCAGATCTGCATTGAGCTGGCCAGGGAACCTGAGGCAGGTGGTGACTCCGCTCATGGTGGCGGAGACGAGATGGTTGAGGTCACCGTATGATGGGGTGGTGAGTTTGAGGGTGCGGAAGCAAATGTCGTACAGAGCTTCATTGTCGATGCAGTAGGTCTCGTCTGTGTTCTCCACCAACTGGTGGACAGACAACGTGGCATTGTATGGTTCTACTACAGTATCGGACACTTTGGGTGAGGGCACCACACTGAAGGTGTTCATGATGCGGTCGGGATACTCTTCACGGATCTTGCTGATGAGGAGGGTGCCCATACCGGAGCCGGTGCCTCCACCGAGAGAGTGCGTGAGCTGGAAGCCCTGCAGGCAATCACAGCTCTCGGCCTCTTTACGAACCACATCCAGGACAGAGTCCACCAGCTCCGCCCCCTCGGTGTAGTGGCCTTTAGCCCAGTTGTTTCCAGCACCACTCTGACCTGTTGCAATAGGCAACGCATTTAATTTTCACATCCACAATTTTAGCATAAATGTGATCCTGAAACCAGCCATAAGAGTCTTTTTTTATTTATTTAGATTTTAAACCATCAATGTATGGTTTTGTCAGGATAGGACAATATTTGGCTGACAATTTGAAAACCTGGAATCTCTGAAACATTGAGAAACCCACCTTTAAAGTTGTCTAAATGAAGTTGTTAGCAATGCAGATTACAAATCAAAATTTAAGTTCTGATATATTTACAGTAAGAAACGTACAAAATATATTCATGGAACTTCATCTTTACTTATTTTGACCTGTACAATGTATTATTGGCCATTGCTACAAATATAACTGTGCTACTCATGACTGGTTTTGTGCTCCAGGGTCACAATTGGTATTTCTTTAATAAAAAAACTCACCAAAAACAAAGTTGTCTGGCCTGAAGACCTGACCGAAGGGTCCAGATCTCACGGAGTCCATAGTACCAGGCTCCAGATCCACCAACACTGCACGGGGCACATATTTGCCTCCTAAAAGATTGCAAAACGGGGTTAGAAAGACAAAATGGTTTTCCCTAATGACATGTGCACTCTCAGTGCGCAGTATTGATGTGGACGTACCTGATGCCTCGTTGTAATAGACATTGATCCTATCGAGCTGGAGGTCGCTGTCGCCATGATATGTGCCGGTGGGATCAATACCATGTTCATCACTGATAACCTCCCAGAACTAAAGAATATAACCGATAATATTAGAGAACTGGAATTCAAAGTATTGAATGTAAAACTACAAGCAACAATTCATAGTGTTATTCATGCCATTCGATTTAAAAATATTTTATTCGTCTACATTGTGCACTGAAATATTTCACTAAAACGGCACTTTTCAAATATTCACCGCGTGGGTCTCACAAAAGGCGCCAACTGTTCACAAACGCCCACGCAGATTTCGTATCAAACTCCTCCCGCCCAAATCTTGCGCGCGCGCGCCACGCACGCCGGTTGGCTGAGATCCGTTTCCGTCGTCTTTTCAAGCTAACGGTTTTATTGATTTTTTTTTATATATATTTAACTAATAGATTTAAGTGATTTTATCTTAGTCGGGTAATATTTAATGCAATTGCTATGGTTGTATTTAGCTTGCGCTAGGCTTTTAACGTTACTTCCTTTTGTCGCACTGCAGTGAATCTCACAAAGGGAAGCTCCAGACAGACGCCGGTCAGAACCAACAGTTGGCGCAAACGTACACATTTCTTAAACTATTATTCAATTTCGTCGTCTTTTTAATTTTCCCAAGCGTTTCACAGTGTAACAATGAGGAAGCACATGGTTGACCTAGATTTCATTCAAACATCAGAACATCCGCTTTTTAGGCGGTTCATAATGGACAACAGCGTGCAATAACGATACAAAAGATAAAATATGACGAATAAGTTAATTCTGCGTTCTTTCACAAATATCTAAAAGAAAACGCAATATTTTGTTTTCTACACAGTCTAATATATAAACCAACAACTGCACATTTAAAAGATAAAAACAGACCTTGGCTCCGATCTGGTTACCGCATTGTCCGGCTTGAAGATGCACGATTTCCCTCATTTTTACTCTGAATTAGAAGATCTGAGAAGGAGGTGACGTTACGCCTTTTTCTTTCTTCAACTGGCTGAGAATGAAAACTTCCCCCATATAAATAGACTCCCGCCCCGCCCTGGACACAAGGTTAGTATGTTTCAGCCTATAGTATCAGCACGTCATTAGCTGTCCTTCTAGAGCCCGCCCATATGTGTCCGTCTGACCAATCACAGTAGAGACAGGGGACGCTGATTAGCCCTCCTCGACTGTCAGTCATTTTTTATGTCAACGTATGATTTTCTACTACACTACTTTGTTTTTATATATATATATATATATATATATATATATATATATATATATATATATATATATATATATCTATATATCTATCTATCTATATATATATATATATATATATATATATATATATATATATATATATATATATATATATATATATATATATATATATATATATATATAGATGAAGCAAAATCCTATAATGAAGCTGTAAATCGCACACAAACGCTTGGTTGTTTACGGCTCTGAAATGTTTTGCGTGCCAAGGCTCAATCTAAACAGCTCGCAATAATAACAGGAAGTAAAATGTAACATTATATTTACTAGGCACGTAATGGCTAAATATTATAACATTAAAATAAAACTGTGTAAGATACTGTAGAATAGAATATTCAACAAACAAACACATAACTCACATAAAAAAAGAGCAGAAAATCCCATGTGCAGTTTAGAATACGTTTTAAAAGAGTAGGGTACTTTTTAAGTAAATAATATACTTTAAAATTATACCTAATTGTGAACTAAATGTTATATTTTCAGACACAGAATTGCATGCTAATTGCAATTAAATGGTAAACGGGTATTATAGTTTAAATTTAAACACATGTAATTATTGCTTTGTTGTGCAAATTAAGCTGGACGTACATCTTTATATGTAATTTCATAATTATTTCTATTGTCTTTAAAATAAGGTTAAAGAATTAAACTGCTGAGTGTACTGACTATATACTTCAATGTCTTTAAAAATGTGTTTTGTATTAGTCAGCATTTCAAAATAAGTGAACTTGTTTAACGTGAACTCTCAAGTATACTTAAGCGGTTTTTATTTCATTATATTTTATATTCATTAATATAATATCCCATTATATTATTATTATATTATTTCATTAATATCGCATTAGATTTGAAGTACACTACAAGTGTATAATTCAAAACAATTAAAGGGATAGTTCTCAGGACATGAAACATAAAGTAAGGACATTGGTAAAATAGTCCATGTGTCATCAGTGGTACAACCTTAACTTTACAAAGCTAGGAGAATACTTTTAGTGTGCAAAGAAAACAAAAATAACAACTTTAAATTGTGTTGCTGTCTATGAAGGGCCAGAGAGCTCTGGGATTTCATCAAAAATATCTTTGATCCGAAGATGAAGGAAGGTCCTAGTTTTTGAACAACATGAGGGTGAGTAATTTTGACAGAATCTCTACATTTATGGATGAACCCAAGCACCCTTGTCAGAGCCATATATAAAGCAGTATACAATGGGCTTATGATGTTTATTAATATTTTGGCAAAAAGAAGCCCTTTTTCAGTTATTCTCAAAAATAAATGATCAAAAGTTTAGTGTGTGTATGTGTGAATGTGAAGAAGAGAGGTTCATGTTTCACAGACAGACACAGTTCTGGTTTGGGTGCAGTATTATTAAAAAAGCAATCTGACTGTAGGAGAGAGAATGCACGGTAATATAATCCACATTGGCACAGTTGCTGTGACTTAGACTGAGAGAATGAGAGTTTGCCCCAGGCCTCCTGCTGTATCATGGGCAAAGTCCTCAGGGGATTTTACAGGCCTGCCCAGATAAGATTGCAGATACTGTTACAGAAGCAGATGGCACACTGATGTCTTTCTGATTTGTATAATCCGAAAAGAGGCTACTTACGTACTGTTCTCCTGTTGTTTCACAAAGCTCAGTTTGCTCAGTACACTTAATCGTGACTATAAAAATAGGTGAATTAGAGTGAGTAACTTACAGAACAAGAGCACTTAGCTGAGTCATGGCAGTGATTTGTGAAGCTCTTTCAGTATTAATGAGTTCAACTTTCCAGTTTGGATTATATAGGGGAAAAAAATCAATATTGGCAATAATGCATTCCCCCTGTTTTCATTCCAAATCCATTTAACCTTTAATATTCTTATCTCCAACACAAAGATATATAAGAAATTGCGCCCTGATGAGAGAACCATGAAGAATGAGCCTCAAAGGGCCTTACTCTTCTTTGATTTTGAAAGTAAGAAATCTGATGGACCTATTTCCCAGGGAGCGTGTGAGTTAAAGAGGGTGGAGAACTGGGTGAGAGTCGAACAAAGACGTCATTCTGACTGCTTAGGGTGCAGGAGAAGTCAAAGGCTGCATACATGTTTGTAAATAGATACTTTCGTTTTTATCATGTCTGACATATTTGTTAGATCTAATATATCAGATGAGCATCTGTTTTTACTGCTCTGTTGTGTCAGCTTCTCTCATACTGAATACCCTTTGAAGTTAACATGCCATGTATGCTCGTAGATTTTATTGTACAAAAAATAATCATGAAAGAGAGTAATTTTATAAAACAGTTTGTCACCTCATATTGTTTAATAACAATTTCATAACTGATCTTTTGGTGACGTATGCTGGATTTCTCCAATCAATTATTTTACTTAAAACACAATCATCTTCAAGCTTATGTTCATTTTCTGACGCAGGAGCGGACATCTCAAAATCCATTTAACTGGTGATGCATAGTAAAAAGTCCCCGCCTTTCAATAATCCTTTTTACTCGGATGTGCATAACAATATGGAGATCTGTCCAATTCATCACAACTTTACTCAAACTTTAAAACTGGTTATTCCTCTGAAATGACTTTTGTTTTGCCCCACACAGGCTATTCGATAATATCAACCAACAGTCAGATTCACCATATGCTGCACTACATTTTATACAGTCTCTTATATCACTTGGAAATATTTGAAATTTCAGAAGTCAAATGGGTTTCAAGTGGAGTGGCCATCTAGTGTTGCAGAAAATAGCATTAAATATTATACTGAGACATTAACTGCACTCTGTCTATCTGTCTCTCTTCACTCCTGTCTAGACCAACACATCCTGGGATCCTTTCAAAATAGAAAAATCAAACATTCAT
Source organism: Carassius auratus (assembly GCF_003368295.1). NCBI lineage: Eukaryota > Metazoa > Chordata > Actinopteri > Cypriniformes > Cyprinidae > Carassius > Carassius auratus. The sequence goes on from NC_039250.1 coordinate 12,449,922, forward strand.
TAATGAAATCTTATAGGGACCCTTCTGAAAAAATGAGTAGACTTTATGATACTTTTAAAATAAGTTCTTATTATATAAAAATATATACTTTTAGGTTAATATATTTGAAGTGTACCCAATTGCAACTTCATCATTACGAATGAGTATTTACAAACACGTGACATAAAAGTTTCAACGGAAATGTTGAAATATATTTTAATTTACCAAACGCAGTACAATAGAATTATAAAATTGCATATAAATAAGTACTTAAAGGGATACTCCACCCCATATTAAAATTTGTTGTTACAAACCCGTAAAAGCTTGGTTTGTCTTCGGAGCATAATTTAAGATATTTTGGATGAAATCCAGGAAGCCTGTGACTGTTCCATAGACTGCCAAGTAAATAACGGTGTCAAGGTCCAGAAAAGTATGACAAGTAAAAAAAAGGTTGAAAAAAAGCACAGTTATGTTCAACTAATTGCATATATAATATAAATCTTAACTAATACATTTTATTTTAATTGCAAATAACTTACAATTAAGTGTCAAAATGTTACTTTCAGTTCACAAGTAATGTATGTAATATCAAATAACAAACTACAGTTAATGTTAATCAAGTCCCTTAACTGTGCTTTAGAAGGTTAGTCAGCACATAAAGATAAGTGTTTATCTTTAAAGCTCTTTAAAAGATTAATAAAACATAATGATTTCAACTGTAAATTTAAGTGAAACTTTTAATGTGTCATTAAAGTGCGCTTTCTAAAATGAAACATGAAAGTCATGAGAGTGTCATTACAAGTGGCCTTTCATTTCAGTAATAATATATGATCTGAAAGTACAGTTTAAAAAAAACATTAAAAATATTTTAATTTGCACATGCAGCACAACTAATTATATTTCTTAACGCAAGGGGATGAATGCTGTTTGGTAAAAGAGGAAGTAAATAAAATGACTTGTGTCTTTTCCTTCTCACACCACTTCTCCTTTTATTCTGCTCTTTCGCAAAAGCATTTTGGTTGCAAAAAGAATTTTGCATCGAGGCAGCCGAACCTGGAACATTTAAGTGGTTGCACTGATTCTAGTTCTGTTTGTACTTTTTAACTGAGATTGGCAATCAGCAGTACAGAGCCATGTGAGGACATGTTACAGTGGTTTGGTTTTATTGAAATGTCAGGCCTTCTGTTGGCCATCTGTCTTATCAGAGATCCCTCGACGTGACACACTGAATGTCTCTTATCCCTGACTCAGCATATGTCCTTCCAGGGAACCATGCTAGTGCTGGCTAAGGCAAGCATCACTATTACTATTATTCATTATAAGATACCAGACTTATAATTCTTATGTGGTTGTTACAGACTCTCTCCGTGTGTGTGTGTGTGTGTGTGTGTGTGTGTTTATAGGGTAAAACAGACGTAATGCTCAGCTATAGCACTTCATTAGTCATGGGTGAGATCTCAGTGTTGGATACGAACAGCTGTTTCTCACTGAGCATCGACTGTAGATGGAGATGTTCTCCCAGATCCCACATGATATCAGATTCCTCTGTGCACACGATCAATATGTCATGATCAGTATTTCACCTCTGTACATAAAACATAGAAGCGCAGTCTAGTATAAACAGCTGTGTCAGATGCTCTGACTGTTGTTTATTACTCAGGAACTGTTGGTTGAAAGCGCTGGTGTCTGTCAGCACACAGAGCCTGAGTCATGGCCTCATCGCTTCAGAGCACTTCCCACAGTCAGCTGTTCCTGACACTAGACACTGCTTAGGCCTGAGAGGAGCTTCGTACACACAACCTACAACTGCATTTGACCACTACATTAGGCTCTTTCTATACAGTGCTGGCTGGGGGTCTCAAACTCTGTAAATCAGTTTTAAGAGCCCCTGAGAAACAAGCTTGTAATCATCTCTCTCTCTTGCCCTATTATTTGAGGTCAGACTGAGGGTGAGCTCGTACACTGATCAGCTCCACAGCTCCACAGAAAGGTTTCTGCACTGTATGCATGTATGAAAGATAACGGCAAGTTTGATTGAATGAGAGATGATAGCTAGGTTTCAAAACCTTGGGTTTTATGTTAGCATGCTAAGCTAACATTGTAGTCTTACAATAGCATAAACTACATCACACAAATATCAAGTGATTTCCAGTGTTTCAGTTTCACTGATCATTCTCCTGTTATTTTAGTAGCAGTACTAGTTTTCATATATTTTGATTTTGTATATTTTCTGTTTTAGCTTTAAATTTAGTTAAAATTAATTTTAATATATTATATTTTACCCTTTTATATTCATTTTTTTATTTTTAATTATTCTTTTTTACATTTTAATTATTTTACATCAGGTTATTTAGTTACATCAAACTTGCTAGATGAATATATACATGTATATGTGTATGTATGTACATGTCTGGGGTCAGTAAGATAAGCTTTTTTAATGTTTTGGAAAGTTATGCTCACAAAGGCAGCATTTATTTGATAAAAATACAGTAAAAACAGTTATATTTTGAAATGTTGAAATATAAAATTAGTTACACACACACACACACAGATATATATATAAACATTTTTTTTAATCTAGTATATTTTTTAGGATTGTGAAAGTTGAAAGAGCAAAATTTTTTTGAAACATTTTTTTTGTAAGATTGTACATGTCTTTAATGTCATATGCCTTTATCATTATTATTACTTGCTGACAAAAATCATTTAATTTTATTTTTATAATTATATTATTATACTGACATTGTTTTATCAATGCCTTAAATTTCAGAAGGCATCATAATTCCCCCTACCTTTTAAAGTAACTTTTTAATGGAGCATGCCATGGTGCCTTCAAATGCTGTGTATGTAGTCAGTGTACTAGGCATGGAAACAGTGCTAATGTTAGCTATTTAGGCTTTGGATTCCACAGAATGATCATCAAACAGTCATCAGTACAGAGCAGAGCAGATGGAGATTAGCTTTGCTCAACAGCTGTAGCGAGGCTCAAAATGGCAGGAGGCTGATTTGCATATGTATGAGCAGAGCACCACTATTGTAGTAAATCATTGACATGTAAGTCAATCATCCATGGTCTCACCTTTCATATTTAACTCTCTTTTGAGGTGCTCAAAAGAAAGAGCCTTTTTCATGCTGAAACGGCAGCTCTCTTTGCTTGTGCCGTGGTCAGTGTGCATTATGTGCTATTGAGTTATGCAGACACACAGCTGTGGGGGTTGAGATTCATTTAAAGCTGCCCACATCTGATTGAGTCTTGCTCTTGCAGTGTCTCTAGGGAAGTACCGGCAGGATATGAGCTCTGATGGTAATGCAAGTGGACTGTCCCACCCCCTCTGCTCTTCCCTGCAGTCGATGCTGACGAGGCCCTGGAGACGTGGACAGAAGAGCACAGATGTATGCAGATACAGAAGATCCACTGATCCACAGCGCTGGAGATAAACAGCATGCTTGTGAAACTGGTTTGTCTTACTGTAGAGTGTAATGGTATAAGACACATTTGACTTTTAGTGCTCGAGGACTCCCTGTTCTGAAGGCCTTGTGGAGATTTTTTGAAAGAACCTTATTAGGTTTTGCATCTTTTCAATCAATAACGAGACATTATTACATATCAAAGGTCATTAGTGTGCCATGAGCCGTTCCCTAATCTAAGGAAGGAAGTTATTTGTAATACGCTGCCAACGTGACATCTGCTGTACACACAATATGGTGGCTATTTGTTTTTTATACTTATAGCAAGATTATCTTTGTTAATCATTACCAGCTATATTTGTTGGTCCACCAGCATAAAGCACATTAACCATTTCATACAAATTATTGATTTAAACCTAGGTTAAACCTGTAAAAGTGAAACAGAAATGTGCTGGTCTTTCATTTGTATTCAGTTAATGTCTTGTGCTGTATAAATACAAGGCTAGGACATGACTGGAATGCATTTGAAAGCATTTGTTGGAAATGCCATGTCTGCTAAGATGAAGGAAGAAAGGCCTCGCCCAGGTTTACCTCACAAAGAACTGGAGCTCCCTCTAGTGTTAAAACAATCTTATTCATTTGCAGTGGGACTTAAAGGGATAGTTCACCCAAAACTGAATATTCTATCATGGTTTACTCACCCTCATGTTGTTCCAAACCTCTATGAGCTGCTTTCTTATTTTGAACATCAAATAAGATATTCTGAAGATTGCTGGTAATCAAACAGACTTCCATAGTATTTTTTTTTCCTACTATGGAAGTCAAAAGCAACCACCAACTGTTTGATAACAGCAATCTTCAAAAATATCTTCTGGAATGACACATGAGGGTGAGGGAATGATGACAAAATTGTCATTTTTGGGTGAACTATCCCTTTAACCCTTCTGGCCAAAAGCTTGGAACAATTACGATTAAAATAAAATTGTTAAAAAATAAAAGTCTCTTATGCTCACTGCATTTATTTGATTAAAATACAGTGAAAACAGTATTATTATATAATATTATATTATGTTATATAATATAATATTATAAAAATCTATTACATTTGAAAATAAAACTATATTATATAAAAAATGTACAACAATTTTTAAATAACTGTTTTCTAAGTCTAATATATAATATTTGATGGCAAAGCATGTAAATCATAGTTTCTACAACAATATTAAACAGCATAAACTGTTTTCAGCTTTGCTAAGAGTAAACGCTATTTGCATAATAAGTGAGAACCAATAATAACTGAGCAGCAAATCAGCATATTGTGATGATTTCTGAAGATCATGTGACACTGAAGACGGGAGAAACGATGCTGAAAATGCACAGGAATAAATTACATTTTAATATATATATGTTGAAATATTTTATTACATAATAATCCTATTTCACAATATCACTGCAATTTTTGACCAAATAAATGCAGTCTTGGTAAGCATAGATTTCTTTCCAAATCATTGGCGCCATCTAGTGTTGTAAAAGTAATATTTTGACATCCATTGGCAAATTATGAGACCGCAAACATGATTTATGGAAAATACTTCCTCTAAAATAGTTCGTCTTCAGGCTAAATGTCAGGTGGATATAGCAATCAAACAATCAGTTTCAACATGTTAAATTTGTTTGTGAGAATCCAAGGCAGGTTTATTTCAATAGCAGGTTTCACAGTGATCATTCAGTGTGCCAAATTGTGCCATTTAGAAAGAGTCTGCAGAACATCTGTTAATTAACTTGCATTACGAGCAATAGCATTCGTGATTTTTTTTAAACTAGCATAGCCTAACAAAGCTAATACATTAAAACCACCTCCATAATATCATGGACGTCCCCCTTGTGCTGCCAAAACAGCTCTGATGCATTGAGGCATGGACTGAACGAGTCCTGAGGTATCTGAGATGCCTGAAGTCATCATTTTACTTTATACAGAAAGGCTGAAAGTTTGGATCCAAACGCAAGAGGGCAGCAGAGAGTCACTTAAAGATTAATAAATACATAAAATAGAGGACTATTTTTATATATTTACTTACATACATACTTAGCCTGAGATGCCATTTGGACAGTAACCTCCAAAAATGCACAATCTATGTAATCTACAATTATGTACACCTAACAGTTTCTTATTAGTGCCTTGAAGGTACATATTATTGCATAAACAGACCTTTTAACCATGGCTCTTTTACCCCTTTTTTTCTGAGTGAAGATTTAATTTAATTATTGAAACATTTTTGATTTGATGAAAGAAATTATGCAAACCTACATATCAGAATTGAGGTTTGACAAAGTCCGAGTACGTTATGTAATAAAATGTATTTGAAGCCCACGTATATAAAAATATGTGTATGCGAGTATGAATTCACACATACCTTGATAACTGGTGTAATGATGATGAAAATTCAGCTTTATATCACAGGAATAAATTAAATAAATAAAAAAAACACTTTTTTTATTGTAATTATATTTTATGAATATGTCTTTTACTGTATCTTTTAATATACTATATGCATTTACCTCTAAAACAAACAAAAGCAGAGGATGTTTTTCTAGCCCAGAGAGGAATGCTATTAATGGCTAAATAAATAACATATTTAAACATAATGCTCATGTCTGCTTTTTTTGCCAAATCCATTACTAGGGATAATCTTACAATTATATTGGCTTCTCAGAGGATCGGCGGCTTCAGGACTGATATCAGCTCTCAGCAGCTGCTGTGCTGATTTGGGGTTATGAATATGACAAGCGTTGAACTGAACTGGACAAGTATGTTGATCTCAAGTACATGTGTGCTACAGAAACAGCACCATCGGTCAGAAATCATCTCACTTTTACTTAAAGCTCACATGATACTCTTAAAAATAGAAAATGCAGGATTACATGAATAAAAGTGCTATTAAGGAGATATTTCACTCTGGGATTGATAATAACAACTAAATCTGTTGCAATGTTTCTGCAGAATTATTTCTATTTGAATATATTTTAAAATGTAATTTATTCCTGTGATCAAAGCTGTATTTTCAGCATCATTTCTCCAGTCTTCAGAGTCACATGATCTTCAGAAATCATAATAATATGATGATTTGATGATTTCTTGATTAATTTAATGGAGCCTTGTTGAATAAAAGTATTAATTTCTTTTAAAAAAAACAAATACTGACCACCACATTTTTTTGTTGCTACGAGTACATTAACAGATAGCAAACAATCATTTGAAGACTCATATTTATTTATTTCTATCCATGAGGTAATGTCAAACATCTTCGGTTGATTTATATTTCGTTTGACATTTATAGTCAAACTTTTTTCTTTATCATGTTTAACTTTGAGCATATTGTCTGAAGTCTTTATAAAATGCTCACACAACACACATAGAAATCCCAGCTTAATTAAATATATACATTCTCTTTTACTATCTTAGCATATTTACAAGTCTCCCTGATGAGCATCTATTCAGTGTTGCTGGCTTTTTCAAGTCCATTAAGTACGAAAACATATAAAAATAAAGCTGCCTCTTCTTATTAACAGTGGGACGGGTTTGTGTGGCGTGGTGTTAGGAAGCGGAGGGGGTTTTTCGGTTGCGTTTGGCCCGTCGGCTCGGAGGAAAGCTGATGAACTCAAAGTGTTTGAGTTGGTCTGAGTTTGGGAAGGGGAGCGGGCCTTTGTGGAGGCGCTTGATGAAGTGAACTTCCCGCTGGTTCTCCCTGGTTCTGGAGGCCTTGATGGGCCGACCCTTTCTGCTGAAGGCCACGTACCAGCCCTCGTATTTGGCGTTCTGGAAAGCAGTGTAGTTGTTCTCCAGGACGATCTCTGTGAAGATGCAGTCCCTTCCTCTGCCATTCGGCTGCAAAAAAACAGAGAAGACGCTTTATGTTGTTTCACTGAACTTTAAACTCAAAGCTCTGAAATCTTTAATTTACATTATATATAATTCTGTAATTACTTATAAAACAACGCTTTTTCCCGCACACAATGTATCATCTGAATCAGTCCGTTGCCTTCTGACTTTTTTCTGTGCTGAACAATAAATTTTCAGATAAAAGATATATAATTTTGTATATATATATTTTTTTTTTTATCTGTTACTGCTGTCTTTTGGAATATTTATTAAATAAATTAAGTAACAAAGCCAGGGTTTATATGATGTTTTACTAATCTCTCAAAAGTCATTATTTCATTATTCCACATAAATAATATACTGTGTAAGAATACACTCAAGTGTGAATCGAATGTAATGTTTTCAGACACTTTATTGCATGTTATTTGCAATTAAAAGACAATTTTCATTTAATGTAATTAGTTGAAGTTAAGAGTGTTATTTTGACCCACTAAATACATCTTTATGTAATTTCATAATTACTTCTAATGTACTTCTAATGTGTTCAAATGTACCCCCGAATGCACTGACAAGCATTTAGGGTAAACTAAAATATACTTTTATGCCATTTCTGTTAAAACGTGTCATGTCATTTATTTATATTTAACATATTATTAAAAATATCAAATATATTTGTAATTAAACATTTGTAATGATGAAGTTGCAATTTACAAAAAAAAAAAAAAAATCTTTTTTTTAAATCTGTGTTTACTGATGTAATACTGAAGAACACACTTCAGTTAAAATTATAAACAAGTATTTTACATGTTCTTTATTGTTTTAGCCAACACGTAAAAATAAGTGTACTTGACCAATTCAAAAGGTATTATTATTATTATTAAAATTTAAGGATTCAAAATATACTTCAAAGGTAAAACCTTTCATCTTTCATTATTAGTGTACTTTTTGGAAGTGTACTTAAGTGTGTTAAGAAACATAATGAAATGTGTCTCTTTTTGAGTGCACTCATGTCACCTTTCATTTCATTAGCATTATATCACACAACTGCATTATTCAGCTAAGCAGACATCTTCTGCACAAGGGTTGGACTTCATGCTTACACCTATCAGTCCATCTGTATAAAGCTGTGTTCTGGTCATGTGATCCCCCTCATGATGGGCCGCACCACCAGACTTAGTTTTTTGGGTGTTTAGTTCTTCCTAATTTCCAAAAGGAATTCAAAGTGCTTGTAAATGGTTGTGTCTTATGTAAGCAGTGTTTTGATGGCTCTGCCCATCATTATTTCTTCTTCCTCACAGCCTGTGCCCTCATCTCTCAACACGGTTCACTTCATGCTCTCACTGTCTCCATCTAGTTCCCCCAGCGCTGTGTCTCGTGATCAATCCATAGCACTGAAGACATGTTTTCCACTTCCGTGAAGGAAGAAGTGGCTTAACATCTGACTAAACTCAGAAAGCTGTTTCCTTCACAGAAGATGCTGCTCATACCATCTAGCTGCTGATCTATTTGTCCTGATAATACACATCAGCCACTGAGTTTGATAGTTCCTCTTGTTTTTATCAGTGAGATTATGAGATATAATATGAGTTTGGAGTGACATAAGGGTGGGTATATGATACAATATTTATGTTTCAAGATGGGATTTGATTAAACTGACCAAATGCAGATCTCTCTCGCCATGTTTAAGGCCAGGAGTTTTCAATCTTTTAAATGCCTCAGACCCCTAAATATGATCACCCTCATGTGAGGGGTCCGCAAATATGTATTGTCATGCAAAAAAACAAAAACAAATTATCCTGATTTAAACTGGTCTTATATATAAAATGTAAAATATTATTAGAAAAATATAGTTTCTATTGCATTTTGTATTGTTTAGATGCCTTTTTTATTATTTATTTAGTATTTATTAATTCATAAAAATATTAAGTAAATAATAGTATTTCTGGTTTATTTATATATTTTTATGATTACTTAATTATTGATATTTAATATATCATTGTACTAATTATTTAATATGCATTTTGAATTTATTTGTTTGTTTACTCATTTATTGAAATCAGTTTTTATTTGCTTATTTGAATCTTATTTTACCATTTAATTATTTATTTTTACACTTCTTAAATAGTTTTCTCTAAGCTTTTCATGGTCCCCTGCAACGTCGTAATGGATATATGTGTTTGTCTGTGTGTGTGTTTATATAGCCTTTGTTTTTTTGATAAATGTTATATACATACATATATATATATATATATATATATATATATATATATATATTTTTTTTTTTATTTTTTATTTATTTGCTTAGTCTTATTACTTTTTTTAAACTTTTTATAATTTTTACGCAAAATCCTGTTGGCTCAACATCGAATACACATTTCCCGGCAAAAATTCAAATACTTTTTCCTGTAAAATCTCCAGGGGTACATACCTTGCCCACTAGTTTCCCCCTGCGGTTCATGCACAGGTATCTGCCACTCTCTGCTCCTTTGATCCGAACACGGCTTCCAAAGGTGTCCGTCTCCACATAAAGTCTGGCTGTAATGCAGCACGAGTGTTAGCAACAATCAAAATACTGTAGCCCTGTTTACAGCCATGTAAACCATAGAATATACTGCAGTCATGATGAAAACATACCCCAGTTAGCTCAACATTACTGAGTGTAGAGTAAAAGTAATTCTACCTGATCATTAGTAGGCTACTTTACGAATTCAGGATAATTATTACATGAATATTACAAGATCAAGATTTTCAAGATGACTCCATACATGTCCTGACATCCCATAAACCCTGCCTAGTCAAATCAGTCTCATTTCCCCTTGCTGTTTGAAGCAAATTAACACATCCTAATCAACACAAAGAGGAAACGATTAGGCGAAGAAACGTCTTTTGAACTATCAGCGAGTCCCTTTTCAGTCAATAAAGCAATCAGACGCGAGAAGAGCGCTATCTGCACCGAAACCTCCCGTGAGTGGATTACAGGAGATGAGATGAGTGCGCGCGCCTCACCGAAAGTGTTCCCGTCCTCGGCGGTGGCGCTCACTCTCCTGCCCTGGATCTGCACGTGTCTGCCGCTGGTCCTGCTGTACAGCTGATAGACTCGAACCTGCCGCCGGCTCAGCTGGTCCGTCACCGAGCCCTGTTCCCTCACATGCTGCTTAAAATTAGGAGAAGGGTGATTCTTCTCCCCCTTTTCGGTGCAAAGGGAAAATAAGATCACATATATTTCTCTCTCTGTTGCTGGAATAGAAAACCTGCTCGTTTTGTAAATGCCAGCAAGAGCACTGCTATGGAAAATGGTTTAATATTAATTTAGAGCAGTGGTTCTCAGACAGGGGCCCGCTAGAGGGCCTCAGCAAACTTAAAAGAAGCCGCAAATGATTTCAATATATTTTAATATAAGTTACATTAATAAAGAAGCTAATCGATGTTGATTAAAATTTTATAACCACTTGTCACTGTCCTATTTTAATCTGTCCAGTCAACAAACATGCAATTTTTTTTATATAAAAATTCATCGATTTTGAAGCTTTGACATGACTTTAAAAGTAAATCAAAGGAAGCATAATGAGAACCACTACAAAATTGACTACATTTATTGCCGAAGCCGTGCAATAAATCACACACTTTAACGTTACAAGAAAATAAATAAAAAATAAAATGTAATACATATTTACCTGCGCGTGACACCACACCACGAAGAAGTGAAAAGAGCTTCAAAATAAAAGCAAAGTAAGGAACGTTAGTCAATATGCTAAAAAAAAATTAATATAAAATATTGTGTAAATTAGATCAAAGCACATTATGTTGTCTTCAGTTCAGCAAAGCATTTCTTATTAAAAAAATAAAACAAAGAATTATATACTTATACAACTATATAAGTTTTTCTAAAATTAGTTGTATGGTTCTTCTGAGACTAAGAACTCTTTGTTTGTTTGTTTGTTTTGCAAAAAGTATAGGAATAAACGTTAATTGCGTAACCCAAATGTTATTTTATAGCGCCAGGCAACATTTCTATCCGTGACCTTTATTTTTAGGTTTAAAAGCCTATAAATATAGCTAAATATCATTATACTCACATGTACAAGCAGCGCTGATTTATTCCATACATTGTGGGAACGCAGAGTATAATGTCGTATCCAGGGTCCTCCTGAATGGTAATCCAGCTCTGTGATGTCTCGATTAAATGAGCTGAGTCAAATCCATACACCAGTGAAGAAGAGTGCAGCTAGATCTTCAGATGCGCGTCTCCGCAAACACACACGCGGATAAATCCGATCAGGAAAAAAACGATCCACGTGTAGTCCAGACGATTACGGAGTTCCATCATATGTGTTTGAAACACGCAGGACGCTGTCTAAATCATAGTTTTGATAATAATGTTGCAGTGGCTCCAGTGTGCTCTTGATGTTGTGTTGGCACTGTCACTTGTGGAGAGGCGCGAGGCGCTCTGCGCGTCTGGATCCCTCACTGCGCCACTGTGATAGACGTCAAGATCCCTCCCACGAGTGTTGCACCTTTTCCCCTCTTCAGAGACTCCTGAGCTGTGTTCTGCTAGATGAACGTGTGGAGGTGTTTCCAACTTCTACAACATTCAAATGAAATGCATGACCATGTGACTATCCACAGTATTCCTGGAGTAGGCTGTAAGGCCTCCTAATTTGGTCCCATCTGATGGATGATTAATCTTTCCGAATGAATGCTGATGTCTTCAGATCATCTTCTGTATTTAAAGCTTTGAGGTACACCCTGGAAAGGGGTGTGCCGCCTGATGTTTGGTTTGTTAGGGCCCATCTCATTGTTGGTCTTTCCCCGTGAAGGGGCCATGGCTCACACCTTTTGCTAACCTGGCAGCTCTAATGAGAAAACAATGGTGGCTTTTAATCACAGGACTCCAGCGGGCTTTTGTTAGCTCACGCGGAATCAACATCAAGCACTAACGATATAACGTCAACAGGATGCTCGCTTTCCAACGCATAGTTAAGATGCATCACAGCAATTAGTGCTGTCTTGCGAGTGTGACCACACCAGAGCCACCACTTGGTCCCTTCACATGAACATTTGTGTGAACTTTCCCACCCTAGAAGAGTGAAACCTAAGGTTTAAATACTGTAAATCAGTGTTTCTTAAATGGTTTCAGCTTCAGAACCCAGATTGGTTATCAGTTGGTTATCAGCCATTCCCATATTTAATGTAGTATGTGTTAATAATTTCTGAGCATCAGGACACGTCTCACTACCTGGCCATGTTGGAATCTAATAGTGAATCTCAACTGTGTGACAAAATAAAAGTTTGATTGGATGCAGAAAAAAATCTGTTGGTGTTCAAAATGCTTGAATATGCATTTATAGATGTTATACCTCTATTTTATCACACTGAGGTCCTTTTGTTCAGTTTATTAATGGACTAATCTCTGAATGAATTGAAGTTCACACTGATTCTATGCTAGCTGTCCACGTGACCGGGCATGATGGCGATAGACGTGAGCATGACTCTCGGCGTATACAATGTGTTCTCCACCCATCAGTTTGTATTTTGCTAACGATAGACAGATAGTCAGGGGGTGTGAATAGTTATTGCCGATAAAGGCGGCTGAGACAGGTGTGTGTTAGATGTGAATGTAACCAGGGGACTGAATAATAGCTTTAAAAAAGTCTTTATGTTCTAAATCTGTAACTGTACATGCTTTTTCACTGATATCTGATTAATTCAATTAAATATTAAAATAACAAATAAATGTAATACATATTAGACTAGTGTTAAATTAAATTTAACTCTCTCTTTTAGAATGTAGTCAGTTCAAGCTCTTGGTCAGTTTTGGCTCATGGGCAAGCCTAGACACAACTTTATTTCTGCAGATTTATTATTATTATTTTTGGAAGGAGAAATCTGCTAAATGCATTTTTAATGATATCAAAATGTACTAAACTGATCAGAGAGTACTGTACTCTCACTGGTAGCTGAATGCACAACCTGTATAGCCCATATATTGGCTAAATATATAAACAAACATGCAAAAAATAGAAAAACATTATTATTGACATGTAATGGGCCCTTTTTCAGGGGAAGGAATAGTAATCTGAGAAAAAAATTGGTATAACACAATGTTCACTCAAAGAAACAGCAATCATATTGTATGAAATGTTAACACACTCCAATAATCTTCATTAGCGACTACAAAAATATATTTTGACAGTGTAGCTGGGTAATTATATAGTGGTGAACGGAAAATACAGCAAAAATATTTTTAATAGTAAAACGAAAAATCCATGATGGTATTTCTATGACTTTCCAAAGGATGAAACATATCTAGATATGGATTTCGTGGTCAGACAAGAGAAAGATGTCAAATTTGAAAACTATGAAATATGAACTCTGCATCATCACAGTTTGTAAAAAGGGTCCATTCAGCCAAAATCTGCTTTCAGTTCAATTCAGTGGGAGCAGGTTCCATGTGGACCTGTTAAAGGGTTATAATACTTAATGCAATGTCCTGCAAAACTTCTCTGCTAGCCTCACAGAGTTATGAGAAACGATGTGAATTCCTCACCTATTAACAGACAATGTCCAGTGGTGGGAAATCAAAGGAAGACAGATGTTTATTAAACTGTGATCTGACCCTCAGAACTGCTGGACACACTGTACATTTAAACAGTCACACCCTGACAGACACATAGAGACAAAGCAGCTTTTGCGAAAGCTTGAACTGAGTGTGTGTGTGTGTGTGTATGAACGGCAAGCATCAGAGGGCTTAAGCAGTGGATCTTCTCACCAGACCGGAATTCCGTCGGCCCCAGCAGGATGCCAAGGGTGTCGGCCACGGTTTTTTAGGATCGGGCGGCTCAGAGCAAGAGGGATGTTATGTGTCCTAATGAAACACCACACGTCTAGCACCCCCCATGCCCCTCTCCCACTTTTTTCCCCCTCCCTTGTTTCACCCCCTTCAGTTTACGAAGCGGCGGTGAGATCTGAGGCCCTGAAACCCGATCTTATTTATTCACGTCTCGAGCTTTGCTGGTGCTACCTTAGCGATGGAAATAAACCAACACAGAGTCTCGATCGGACACCTAGCAACAGAAACCTAGGTAGCATTTCCCCCAACCACAGCCCCGGCCCAGAATATACCCACGGGTATCCCGTTAAATAAAGACTGAGAGATGCTGTAAAAAAAACACAGATGACAAGTGGAGGCTGGATCTTGTTTGGGTTCAGAGCTTCAATGTCAAAGTGTTGACATGTGATGACAGCGCAGAGACGTGTTGAGCCATTCATTTCTACCACAGCCGTGTCCCGAATGGCCCACGTCCAACATAAGCAGCTCTAAAATGAACTAGTTATAAAACATAACACATTAATCTATTTATTGAGTGATTGCTAATTGACCACTCATATGTTGTGTGTAAGGGCCACATGTTGTTTGGTCAGCCTCGTATTCTTAGAGCGTGCAGAGCACTCACTTCTTTTAGTGGACGTGATGATGCATCTCGGAATGGAAATGTGGTCATTATTTATTAATATTCAGTTTATTCTAAATTGTTTGTTCCGTGGAACACAAAATGAGGCTTTTTGGAGATTCTTAAAGGGATACACCACCGTGTTTTCATATTAAACTATGTTTTTCCCTTAACTAAGACAAGTTGATACATACCTCTCTCGTCTCAGTGCGTGCACTCAATCGCTTTGGCGCGCGGTGACACCTAGAATGGTAACACAAAACAAAACGTTGCGCTTTTCTAAGCGTGTAAAATGGATAACTAACATGGAGGTGTTTGGTAGCTTCTCTGCTTGGCCCATATTGAATGAATGGGCTAAGCTAAGTGCTTTCAAAGTGTCACCGCGCGCCAAAGCGATCGAGTGCACGCACTGAGACGAGAGAGGTATGTATCAACTCGTCTTAGGTAAGGGAAATACATAGTTTAATATGAAAACACGGTGGAGTATCCCTTTAATACATCTGTGTATACATATCTATGGATTTAGTGATGTTGAAACAGTCACGAGGGTCTCCAGGATCTAATTTTCTGGGTTTCTTCCCCTGCATGTCGGGTACACCACATGACTTTAATTCAGTTTTATTTTTATTTTTTTATTTATATATATATATATATATATATATATATATATATATATATGAATAAGCAATGAAACAGTTTTGTTAGATATTTACTACCTGGACTAATACTAATATGTTCTACCTGGACTCTGAATCACACTTGCTCTCAGTTTAGTTTTTCATCAACATTAGCCTTTAGCTGTGTTAGTGAATGTGAGCTGCCAGCGAAAGGTCGATTGGTGGTCTCCCTAACAGCTTAAACCACATCGTAAAAAAACTGGACCATAAAGAACAACTGGCTACTAGTTTCTGACCCCACAAAAATAGAGTCAAAGCTTCAGAAAGTGGGTGGTCTGCTCTCTATGAAAAATTCTTGACTTCATAACACCTCTAATGTGCTTTGATCAGAACACATTAGCATGGGATCAGAAAACCCCTCACCTGAGACGCCCGAGACGCACAACAACAAGAATCTGTAACACACTGCTCAGCAGAAAGGAAAGCATTTAGATGAGCCAATAAGCTACATTTCCCTCCTAATGAAGTGTTTAGGGTGGATTAATGACTAATTATTACACTGTCCACTGACCCTTCGTTTCACGCCAGCCATTTGCAAGCTGACCATTTGAGCTTGCCAAATTTGACACAGCTGACACAGGCAATAAATTTGAACTAGTTCCACCTCCCCCTTGATCTGTGATGAGGACTAGCCCCTCACCCTCACAACAAACACACTCCTTTAGTCACAACCCGCAGGTTAAGATGCACTCAGAGTCCTAAAAGCGCATCACATTCTCTGACTGTTGGGAGTAAAGGGGAAATTGGAAATCAGGTGAAATGGAATCAAACAGTGGTCAGATTTTCCCAGAGTGATGCTCATGTGACATGAAAGGAGCTGTCAACATTTGAGTCATGATATGCTTGAATCTCTGGGACTCTCTGAGAGAGAAATACACAAATCCATAGGGGACCTGCTCTGAATGTCCACTTAAATGTGGAAAGCTGAGTTTGTGTTCCTCAATTAACACCCAGACAGCCGCTGACTGCTTCGTTTGCCACCCGTCCCGCCGACATCTCAGAGCCCAAATCCAGTCATGTTAGTCAGTCTCCAGTCATTCTCGCAGGGGCAGTTAAAATAGCCGCCTGCTGGACAGTGAGGAGGGGGTTGACAGGCACGGCCTGGCCTGCTTGTCCAAGAGCACTCAAACATCTGTGTTATTTTTAAGAGGCAAAATGTCAGCGTGCAGTGAACAGACAGAAAGAAGGGCCATGTGTGGCACAATCCTGGGCTCCGGTCACAGCCTTATCACCGGACTGGTGTGACCATCACTGGGAACATAATGAAACATAGAGCCAAAGCTGTGATTATTGCTGCTAGATATTAAATGATCGATTAAACCTTATGAGTCAATTACAATTAAAGATGTCTACCTTGGTTTATTTGAGGTTTTCTAAATAAATTAAATATATAATATATCTAATATATATATATATTTTTTTATTCATAAAGGGCATGCATTAAAATTAAACAAAAGTGACAGTAAAGACTATATTTTGTTGCAAAAAAAACAAAAAACAGAACAAATACAATAATCAGTTTCCACTAAAATATTTTCAGCATTAATAATCAGAAATGTTTCTTGAGCATCAAATAAAAAGTGATAAATATAAAATCAGCATATTAAAATTATTTCTGAAGACTGGAGTAATGATGTTGAAAATTTAGGAATAAATTAAAAATGTAAATATATTAAAATTAAATAAATAAATCATTTTAATAATATTACAGTAAAAATATTTAGGGAGTGTGTATGTATATATGAATTTAAACATGTAAAGTGATTATTTATTTAAATGATTATTTTTTGTTTATTCGAATATTAATGTAGATTTAGAATTTTAATCCAAAATATTCTGATGTTTTATTGTGTAGAGTGTACATTGTGTGTATAAATTAATAAAAAAAAAAACTAAATATATTATTTTTTTAAATTAATATTTATCTCTTAAATTAATATTTTATGTATACGAAAAGGAAAAAAGTACATTCAAAATACAAAAAGGCTTGTTGGTTATACCATACTGACTAAATTAATAAAATTTTAAAACAAAGCTGTTTCACATATTTAAAAACAATTATAAAACATTCCTAATTTCTTTTACATCTAGGTGAGAAAAAATAGATCAGCATGTTTCTGATTAGCTCGGATCTTGATCAAACTGGAACAGCTTTTTGATAAATGATCGATGTTCTGTATACAGACAGACGTGACCTCCATGTCCCAGTGGAGACATACTGTATGCATCCATTAGATCAGCAGTCTAGTCTGTGACTGCAGGGTTTGTCAGCGGTCAGACTGGGGACTCGTGTTGTCATCAGCAAACACAAACACTTCAGCACATTCATATCACACATACACAGACACTCACAAACACACCGCAGGCTCCATTAACAGTTCTGTTGAGTTCTACAGAGCCACTTAAAGTTCCTTATTGTGTGCTTCTGAAGAGCACTGCCACATTCACTCCGATGGAGTTCATTTCTATCTACAGCAAGCGGCAATTGGACCAATAGCTGTGGCTTTCGTCTGGTAAAATTAGCCTGTGAAACATCTCATCGTATTGCTCACACATTAACACATTAGCAACCCCGAAAACTCACCCCAGCAGGAGAACATGCCACATATAATGCCCAAAATTCATACAGAACACGGAATGTGAGACCTACGTTAACATCATGGTGGACAATCACTAATGATTTGCAAGGGTTTGCTGCAGGCTTTATGTTTAACATGCTTCCTCAAGTCATACAGCAGGTTAAGCAGATGTATACTCTTCTAAAGCACAAATATACCGTTTTTCACCTTCTGGTGGATGATAAAAAAGCACAAAAAGATTTAATAATCGTTTAAAATCAAATGATTTTGACTGTAGGAAGAGCCAAATCAAACTCCAGATACCAAAACAGAAGAGAAACAGAAGACATGGGCTCATTTAAAGTGGGCCAGTAAGCAACAACTTGGAAACAACCTATTTGAAACAATCACCCAGAATATCCCAGCAGCACTTCTTAGTAAATATACTGAAATAACTTCATAACCATCGGGAACACACTGGTAACTGATACCCACATGTTTAAAACACTCAAAACATATTAGCAACTGCATAGCAACACCTTGGCAATCACACACAGCACCCTAGCAACTGCATGGGAACAAACTAACAAGTAGAGCTGTGCAATATAAGCAAAATCTTATATCACACTATGATGTGATATATATCACAATACAGTTATTTCTGCTTTAACTATTGTCTTAATTATATAAACGTTTTTGATACCGTGTAAATTTCATAATTCCTGTCGCCAAATCAAAATCACAAAAACTAATGCAGCCTAAATTTATACAAGCAGATCCCTTTTTAAAGTATGACTCTGAGCGGTTTGTGTCTGTGTTGTGTGTGTGTGTGTGTT
Source organism: Carassius auratus (assembly GCF_003368295.1). Lineage (NCBI taxonomy): Eukaryota > Metazoa > Chordata > Actinopteri > Cypriniformes > Cyprinidae > Carassius > Carassius auratus. The sequence goes on from NC_039250.1 coordinate 12,468,711, forward strand.
GTGTGTGTGTGTTGTGTGTGTGTGTGTGTGTTGTGTGTGTGTGTCTGTGTGTGTGTGTGTGTTGTGTGTGTGTGTGTGTGTGTGTGTGTGTTGTGTGTGTGTGTCTGTGTGTGTGTGTGTGTGTGTGTGTGTTTGTCTGTGTCTGTGTTGTGTGTGTGTGTCTGTGTATGTGTCTGTATCTGTGTTGTGTTGCGTGCGTGTGTGTGTGTGTGTGTGTGTGTGTGTGTGGGTCTATCTGTGTCTGTGTTGTGTGTGTGTGTCTGTATGTGTGTGTTGTGTGCGTGTACGTCTGTGTTGTGTGTGTGTGTGTGTGTGTGTGTGTCTGTATCTGTGTTGTGTGTGTGTGTGTGTGTTTGTGTTTGTGTTTGTGTGTGTGTGTCTGTGTTGTGTGTGTGTGTGTGTGTCTGTGTTGTCTGTGTGTGTGTGTGTGTGTGTCTGTGTTGTGTGTGTGTGTGTGTGTGTGTGTGTGTGTGTCTGTGTTGTGTTTGTGTGTGTGTGTGTGTATGTCTGTGTTGTGTGTGTGTATGTCTGTGTTGTGTGTGTGTGTGTGTGTGTGTGTGTGTCTGTGTTGTGTGTGTGTGTGTGTGTGTGTGTGTGTTTGTGTGTGTGTTGTGTGTGTGTGTCTGTGTGTGTGTCTGTGTTGTGTGTGTGTGTGTGTGTGTGTGTGTATGGTGGGCAGCTGTCTAGCCTTTGACTCCACCCCTCCCCTTCCCCTCTCTCCTGCCTGTGCGTCTGATCTCTCTGTAGTTCACACCTGATCCCAAACCACTGCACTTCACACAGGAATTTTCCATTTTCTATTTTCTCCAGCACCCAGTCTGCCCCCCCCCCCCAGTGGCCCCTACAAACTGCCACACACAGACACACACCATATATGCCAGTCCCAGTCTGTACAAAAGTGTGCACACTAGATCACCAAAACACACTAGTGTGTACTCGCACCTTCATCTGAAAGAGCAACAACCATTTATGCTTTGTAAATTATTTTAAATTCTTAGTTGTTGTTGCCTTAAATCTGGGAGGCTGTCAGGTAATAAGAGGCTGATGACAAAATCAGATTTTTAGAAGACATGGACCTCATAAATTCAAGAAGAAAATGCATTTGATTTAATATGCTTTGGTCAATCCATAATTCCTTTACTTTCTGTTCTTTCAAAGTTTTCATGATTTTACTATTATTCTAAAATGATCAAAATACTAAAAATAAAGGATGAAGTGTCTACATGCTTCACTGGTATAGTAAGAAGACAGAATATTGATGAGGGGAAATTTCATCAAACATAAATGTTTAATGTATTTTATTCATTATATTTATAAGAGGATATTTCTAACTATTTTATTTTTTACTGATTATTCATTTGAAGTGAAGCATCTTGTCTGTAGGCGGTCATTTAGCGTGGGAATAGTGTGGTTTTATTCGGGTCAGTTGGCATGGCCTCTTACCTGTCCCTGACCCCTGAACTCCCCGTCAATCTCTCTTCACCTTCCTTTTCTCTCATTCCTTCTTCCTTCTCAGTGATCTCCTCACCTCCACAATCTAAAGCTGCATCTCTCACTGCAGCGACCTTTCAATCACACCTGCTCCAAACTAAAATGCAGAAAGACCTTTCAAATGTTTGATTGTTTTGTGTGTGTGTGTGTGTGTTTGTGTGTTAGTCATTTTTGAAATCGGGTTTCCCCTTCTAAACTCAAGTGCACAGCATTGTGAGATACTACACACATGCAGCTGATTTTGAAATCAGCAGATGATTTTGTAAAACACTTTTTATTGGGTAAAAGTTATACAGTACATGCTACCTTTGCTTCAGGCACGCTTCATCCCAGCAGAAAAGAAAGGAGAGTCACTTTCTCAGAGTTTAAATCTGAGCTTATCATTTTGTAAGTCACACTGTTAGTACACAGAGCTGAAGACAAAGGTAAACCTGACACTGAGGATGTGCTGGTGTGGTAGAAAAAAACTTAGCTGCTGAATACTGATCAGAGGTGTACAGTCCTTGTGAAAAATTAGTGCACTTTTAATTGTACTGCACTTGTAGTGTACTTCAAACCTTAAAAGTAGATTTTAAAATATTACATAAAAGGCTACTTAAGTGTATTTTAAGTCATACTCTAGAATTGTTTTTTAAAAAATTCATTTATTTCATACTAAGTATAGTTCAAATCTATTAACATATTAACTGACAGGTAACTTATGAATTACTGATATAAAAAAAGCTTAATTTTTATTTTGGAGTACTACTTTTACACAATGCACTTTTCTTAATATTAAGCCTAAAATTTATTTTAATGTTACTATCGATATGGATTGTATGATCTTTTAATAAAATGTTTTTTTAAATGCAAGATATTTAAAGTGTACATGAAGTATACTTGCAAGATTTGCAAGATTTCAATAGCACAATCAAATATACTTCAGCATATCTATATTTGGATCTCAGCACTACTTTTGCACAATTAAATTGCATTTAGTAAAAATTTAGAAGACTTTAAGTATACCAGGTTAGTATATACCAAAAGAACAAATTTGGGGTATTTTTATTAAGCACAAAAATATGTAAATGTAAAAGAGTTTAGAAAATTGAAATTTATGCTATGTGTACGCTCAGTACGTTCTTTTCTTTGCCATTAAAGTCAAATAACTGAACATAAACATAGGAGCCTGAGAAATTTTAGAAGAAAACTTTAGACAGCACTTCCCATAGGAAAAATTTATTGCTCAGTGGTTGCTTTTCCTATAAGCTCAGGAGACTCATTTTAGTATCACCAGCACTTCAAAGGTTTCTCTTAAAATTCCTGAGGAGAAATAGAAGAAGACACAAATGAGACATGAGCAATATTTGAGAAAACAAAGAGTTAAAACAGAGAATGTTGTGGAGGAAACACAGTATATCTCTTTATTGTCTCACTGCAATCTCTCTAAACAGCATCTCAAATGTTTCGCCTAAAAATCCTTAGGAGAAATAAAAGTAGACACAACTGAGACATGAGAAAATTCTGAAAGGAATCCAAAATGACAAATGGAGAGAAACATGTGAGAAACAATGGAGATCTCTTCATTGTCTTGAAGTAATCTCTTTCAAGGCTTCATTATAAAAATGTTTTACTGCTGTTGATTTTTTTATTGCAAAGGTTTTATCACCTTTTATGCTCAGGACAGTAGGAGTAGAGACAGGGAACAATCTCGTGCTTCTCAAACTTGTCTCCTGAGACAAAAACTCTAACAATCTCACAATGGTCTTATTTAAAGCTTTAGAAGAGATCTCAGGTTCATCACACACAGTGTTCAGATATTTCTCTTTAGACTCTGGATCTCTCACATTTGTCTCTTTTAAAGCTTTAGAAGAGATCTCAGGTTCATCACACACTGTGTTCAGATATTTCTCTTTAGACTCTGGATCTCTCACATTTGTCTCTTTTAAAGCTTTAGAAGAGATCTCAGGTTCATCACACACTGTGTTCAGATATTTCTCTTTAGCTAGAGACTCTGGATCTCTCACATTTGTCTCTTTTAAAGCTTTAGAAGAGATCTCAGGTACATCACACACTGTGTTCAGATTTTTCTCCTACACTAAAGACTCGAGAGCTCTCACATTTGTCTCCTCTAAACTTCAGAAATGATCTCAACAACTTTACACAGTGTGCACCAAGTCAAATGTCTCAATAGAAGCGCAAACATTTCTTCCTTATAATATGTATTAATAATCAAATTAGACAACTAATAATCAAGAATGAGTCATAATCTATTTATGTGCCTTTCTGTAGATCAGCTTTGATTAAGGCATCTTGTACATTATTACTTTATGTCTTACATTATTATGTCTTATCCTTATTTCTGCACAATTCTCTATCAGTATAGCCTTTAACTGTGAATTTATGACACCCCCCCCCCTTTAATTTAGTGCCTTTAAGGTGACTTGATACAGACTTTGTAACGTTGTTGAGATCTCTTCTAAAGCTTTACAGGAGACAAATGTGAGACCTCCAGATTATTAAGCTAAAGAGAAATATCTGAACACAGTGTGTGATGAACCTGAGATCTTTTCTAAAGCTTTAAAAGAGACAAACGTGAGAGATCCAGAGTGTCTAGCTAAAGACAAAATATCTGAACACAGTGTGTGATGAACCTGAGATCTATTCTAAAGCTTTCCAGGAGACCATTGTGAGATTGTTAAGAGTTTTTCTCTCAGGAGACAAGTTTGAGAAGCAGGAGACTCAAGCTAAAATCTCCATTCAATCTTAAATTAACCTCAAATGTTTTTAGTTCTTTCATCATTTACTCAGTTGTTCGAAACCTGTATGAGTTTCTTTCTTTTGCTGAACACAGGAGAAGATATTTTGAAGAAAACTTATAACTAAATAACTACTTATAATGTTAAGTAGTTATTTAGCTATTGGTTATTCTGAAGTTTATGCGCTTTTAGAAAGATCAGTGAAAAGGAAAGTATTTTCAGTACGTTTCAAAATTATGAATGCATTTTTAATTTTAAATATCATGTGCACCAATGAATCACTCAAGGAATCGACTGGGAATGTGCATTAGGAAAGTAATCTAGGTGAATTTTTCATGTTGACTTTAAACTTTCTATTTGAAACATGAGATCAATGGACACCTTAGCATTTGGCTTCTTGGAAACGCATTTGGTCACTTCAGATTTGTCTCTTTAAACACACCAAATCAAATGCTCTGTCCAGCACTGACATCAGCACACAGCGAGTGATGGAGCGAGGCTTTGATGCTGTGTGTGTGTGTGTGTGTGTGTGTGTTTGAGGTCGGGCAGAGAGCAGGGTAACAGAACACCACTGCAGACAGCACTTAAACGCTCAGTGATAGACAGTCTCTCAGCTCCTGTTCCCAGTCACCTGTGTGGATGTGTGCGCTGAGGAGAGCTCTGCAAGTTACTACAGGACCCCCACCAGTGACAGCACAGGGGCCACACTCATCCCGAGTGAACCAATCACTGCTGATTAACTAGAAAAAGAATATAGAAACCTAGAATTTCTGACTGAAGTGCTGTATTTTTTTAAAGTGCATAATATAACAAAATTATAACAAATTACCATGTTTACATTGTTACCACATTCAAAAATGTTATGGAAACAATGTACATTAAAATAATAAACTGACACTTAATTGCATGTTATTTGCACCTAAATAAAATGTTTAAATTGATATTAAGTAGGACTTAAGTACATCTTTATATGTAATTTAATAATTATATTGTCTTTGAATATACGGAGCCCTGCACATGACACGCAGGATAAAACGTTCCCTCGATTTACTATTAGTTCCCTCGATATGCTAAATCGAGCGCACAATTTAGCAAATTGAGCAGACGCAATAGTAATCGTGTGCACGTTTTAGTACGTTGAGGGAACGCATAAGTTAATCGTGCGCACAATTTATTTATTTTTTCTTGCATGTCATGTGCGGCGCTCCGTAGAAATATATTGCTGAATATACTGACAATCATTTATTGTAAACTAAAATGAACCTTTATGTATTTTCTATAGAAACTGGAATATATTTACACATTTATAATGAGGATGATAAATGAATTTAGTCAATTTAAATTATATTTACTTTAAATGTAATATCAAATATAACAGTTAAAATTATAAAAACATTTTATCTGTATGTTGAACATACACATCAAAAAAAGATAATGTACAACAAAAGACTACCTGAAACACAGTTATCAAACACAAGAAACATGTAAACTTCAACGTACAAACTGTGAATTTAACATTATCGCAAAGTGCTTTTTTAAAATAAACTTTTTAAGTACACTTAACATGCATTTAATTACAGTGATATCTGCAAGATACAATTGTATTTTTTTAATAACGAAGAATTGTGTCAGAATGAAGTGAAATGATGACATAATTATTATACTTGACGTCACTTTTTCTTGAATGTGCATCCCTGCACCTTCCACTGAATCACTTTTCATTATTATATTGCTTGCCAACCATGAACAAACTATTTAGGCTAATAAACTAGGCTATTATGCGGCAGATCATTGTTTTAAGAAACACTCTTAATTGTGGCACAATCACTGTAGTTTACAATATCTTAGTGTACATGTAGCTGTAAAAAATGGTCTGAAAGGTTTTTGCATCAGGACATGGAGTACAGCTGCAAGAGTGTGTAACGTGTTTGGCCGGATAACATAAACACAGGTGGAGAGCTAGACAGCATGAACATGCATGTACACACACACACATCTCTGAATGGTCAATGGTTACGTGTCAGTCCTCTGTGACAAGAACATTCCAGAAAAATATCGGCCTCTTACAGTGTTTTTGTCTCCACGCCTCACACTCTCTTTCCCTCTCCTGTGTGTGTGTGTGTGGGAAGCGGTGAGATATGGGGAAAAGCCTAGCTGTCCATCATACAGTGCTTCAGTCACACTCTGTTTCAAATACACAGAGACAGACTCTGTCAGACGCAGCCTCTCCTCATACTGTTCATTCCAGCTGCATATCTCTGATATATCACTAGGTATTAAATTAACTTCTCACAGTGTTGTTTTCTGTTCAATTGGAATTGCTTTTTTAAGAAGTCATCCATAAAGTCCGACTGGAATGATTGCTATTTTACATTTTCTTGGCTTGAACTTTCCTGATAAGCTGGCAGTTGTCTTGTTTCATGTGCTGTTTTATGTAATATAAATCACACAGTAAAAGCTTTGCAGTGCCTAGTACTTTGCATCATCAGCTGCTGTATATTATGTATATAATGTTTGCACATTTCATGTCTACAATGTTGTTTCTTCAAGTTTCTTCTAGTACTTTATGTCCTGAATTTTTTTTATTTTTAAACTAAGAGATTTCAACTTTTTCTTTTCTTTTTGTTATTTGAGTACCACATTGTATTGGTCATATTTTTATGTGTTTTCATCTTTTCATGTTTTTATTATTATTATTATTATTTTTACCATTTTTTAATTTTATGTGGAGTGAAATAATTGTATTTATTTTTTACCCTTTAAAAAAACTAATAAATATAAACATCTGTCTCATATTTAGGCCTACATTTCTACCATAACAAGTAATTTAATCTCTAATAAGGTTTTTTACATCTATTTTTATTTTTTTGTAACATTTTATGAAGTATATGAAATGAGAAACATATAAAATGTAAGGTAACGATCACTTTTTATTGTATTATTACTGTGTATTATTTTAATTTAAGCTGTAATTTTGTTAAATTGTGCAGAAAAATGTAAAATATTATTTGTGTGCAATTAGGACACATGATGCTAAGCATAAAACTAATTTTAGCATCACAAATAACTGTGTCATTGTATCCCGGAAATGTGTAAAATGTTATTTCTCCCACATAATGTTGTTACTAAACATAATACAACATTTGAGATGAGTAAATACAAATAGATATTTCCTTAGTGGACAAATTAAATAATCTAGTTTACATTCTAAAAGTTCACAGGGTCAAAAGTAAACATAGAGGTAAAAAGTTCCCTATATTTGAAATAAAATAATAAAATAAGTCATGGGTCTTATTCTGCTGCACATTATTCACACGGTACTTCAGAAAATAGTGTCTTCTTGTAAAGGTTTTAAATAAATGGTTTTTACAAGACTATGAATACAAAGACATATTTTTGTGCAGCTCTACAAATGCAGAGCTATACGAATCATATTGAAAGACGGGTCAAATGCCACTCTCATCTTGTGTGGCACCTTTCTTTTTGTCTTTCTGTTTTTGTACAACCGTCTATCCCTTGACCGTGTTTCATTAAACAAATGCAGCTAGCCTTTGGAAGCAGGGCAGAAATGAGGTCTGGGGTGAGGGGCATCATTACAAGGGTTTGGTTTATCTCCATCTTAACCGAGCAGAACGAGGTATGCTTTCCCAATCTGACCCACGCTGAGCCAAAGAATTCACTCTGAATGGGCAACAGGGAAACAGCATGTCGTTTTGTACAAAAGCACGGTTAGAAACAATTAGTTCCCCAGGCGGAGGTTTGATTTAGGTGGTTAATTGTGGGTGGGAGGTGGAGGCTCAGTCAGAGGTGGCCCGAGAGGCCCAAGCACAGGCGAGAGCTAAGCGATGGAGTCAGGGCTTCACAATGGCGGCCTTTCTTTCACATTCAGGTGCGACAAAGCAGGTATGCTAAAAGACTTAATCCCACATTCAGACCCCTGACAGGACAAGAGAGGCCTTTCACACAGGATGGTGGTGCGTTTGTGTTTCAGGTATGTCCTCTCCTCCCATTCTCGCTCTGCACCTACACTCCCATCTCACGAGACAACTTGCAAAAGCATTTGCCTTTCCTCAAGGAAACAGCAGTGGATACAAGGCAGCAATATAATGTTGTGAAAGCTTTGGTTCTGTGTAGCGTGAGTTGTCATCACAAAACACGCATATGTCTTGTTTTCTGTCAGTCGAATCAACACATAGGCCCATCCCATATCCCAGCCTCAATGTTCATACACTTTAGATGAAGCAACGGGTAAAAGTCAGCACCAGTGTGGCCCATTAGCCACATTTCCACTGTCGGGCCAGTGCAAGCCAGGGCCTAAAACGGGCCGGGCTAATAGCACGGCGTTTCCACTGTCCGTCCTGAAGCTCTGCTGTGCTTCACTAAAACATGCCCTTTACATGCCTCTCAGGAACAACGTCACGAAACCCCATCATTTCAGCAACAAAGAGAAGATATCTAAGAATTAAGTCACTGGAACATGCGCGATCACAAAACGAACACGATAAAAGCGGACGTTTGTTTGCATGCTTTGTTAAATATTTAAATTCAAAAGCATCGGTGTTATACTATAGGTTATAGACTCTGTATAAACTCATACATTGATCATAATGAATTAATTTATCAGGCTTGAAAATTTGTCACAGAAATAAATGTATTTCTATTTCATTTATTTATTTTTGACGCTGAACGTTATGAAAATAGCCTGCTTATTCAGTCGAGATTTAGAATTAATGATAATTTCTCTATTTTTATAAAAGCTCCGGAACAAAAACCATTATTATATTTTTAAGACAGGCTACGTGGAGCTAAAGTCAGCACTCGCTGCTGACTGAAAGTGAGTTTTGAGCTCAAGTTATTTAAAAAAGTTTTTAATGCTGGTGTTATTGCTTTTGTCTTTCTGTGATGAATTGTGGCTATTGTGTCTTGCTCGAATCAGAATCAGAATCAGAATCAGAATCAGAATGAGCTTTATTGCCAGGTATGTTTACACATACGAGGAATTTGTTTTCGTGACAGAAGCTCCGCAGTACAACAGAATGACAGCGACAGAACATAAAACACATAATAAAAGAATAAAAAATTCTTTTATTATGTAGGCACCCATCTGAAGCAGGAGATGCCAAATGAGACAAACAACACTACATAAAGTTGTTTATTGGCATCGATGGCTCTATGAAGAACTTTAACAGTGGAACATTTACACTTCACAAACTGGTTCTTTTACTGTTAAAAATCCTCTTTTCACTTTTAAAATGAACACTGTAAATTATTTCCAGGAATTCAAAAGATGCTACTGTAACATTTCACAGTAAATTAACTTATTATCACTTCAAGGTTTTAACTGTGATATTTCACAACATAATTTTGATATTCAGAACGTTATTGTAAAAAATTACGCAGGCAGGGAAGTTACAGGAAATAAATAGTGTAAATTCCGTCTTCTGCATGAGTTATCTTGTCTCCTCTCTGGTCACATCCAATGGATTCAGTGGTAAGTGTTGAAATTTTGTGAATTAAATCACTTTTTTTTCTATGCAACTAATTCGAAATTATCAACCAAATAGCGTTCATTGTAGGTTCTGTTTTGACGTTGTTAGCCTACCCGATCTCATGAAGGTGTGTATCAATACTACAAGTTTCTGTTTCTATCTGGCTTGTTTTTTTATACACGGAAATTGACTTTGGCGTGCATATGATATGCAATTGTTAGGTTCAGGGCAGGGGAGTAGAGTAGGTCAGGTGCGTATTATATGTAAGCCAAAACTGCATATCATGTACACCCCAAAACGGTGCATCATATGCACCCCAATGAATTGTGTATCATATGCACGCGATAACTTTGTATTATATGCAAACACGTGCATATCAAATGCACACCAAAGTCAATTCCTGCATATAATTAACACGCCAAATAAACAGAAAATCGTGTTACTGATATGCATTTTCATGAGACTGAGCTCAACTCAGAATTTTTTTGGAGCCATTATCTTTTAACTTTATATTTTCTTAGTGCTAACAGCCCTCTCTTTCCCTGTTATACGTTCTCTCCAAAGCAGAGACCATAATAAAGTTGTAAGGTAAACTGTGCCCTTCACGTTATGACAGTCAGAGAAATTATAGTGTCATGGATTAGGGCAGAGGTGGGTTCTTTATTGGCACTGATGGTTCCATGAAGAACCTTTAACATCTATGGTACTTTTCTATTCCACAAAAGGTTCTTTATAGTGGAAGAGGATTCTTCAGATGATGAAAAAGTTCTTCACACTTAAAGGGGGGGTGAAATGCTATTTCATGCATACTGAGTTTTTTACACTGTTAAAGAGTTGGATTCCCATGCTAAACATGGACAAAGTTTCAAAAATTAAGTTGTACGTTTGAAGGAGTATTTCTGTTCCAAAAATACTCCTTCCGGTTTGTCACAAGTTTCGGAAAGTTTTTTTTGAGTATTGCTCTGTGTGTCGTTAGATGGAGCGGAATTTCCTTATATGGGTCCTGAGGCACTTCTGCCAGAAGAGCGCGCGCTCCCGTAGAGTAGAGCACAGCACAGACATTTCACTGATCAGAGCGAGAGCGTCGCGAAAAGTCACAAAAGAAGTGTGTTTTTGGTTGCCAGGGCAAGACAACCCTGCACAGATTACTAAAAGAGAAACAGCATTAAGGGACCAGTGGATGGAGTTTATTTTTACAGAGCATCAACGGAGTTGTGCAAGTGTTTGTGTTTGTTCCCTGCATTTCGAAGATGCTTGTTTTACAAACAAGGCCCAGTTTGATGCTGGATTTGCACATCGTTTATTATTTGTTAAGGATAATGCAATCCCAACGAAAAAGGGTCACGATCATGTGTTGGAACCGCAGGCGGTGAGTAAAACTGCTTCAAATATCTCTGTGTTGTTAACTTAGCTATCGGCGCGTAAGCACATCAAGTAAACAACATGCGATGTTGTCATCAAACTGCACTTTCCACATGTACAGCTTAAAAAAAAAAAGATGACAAAGTGGAACTTAGTCATTTTCCAAAACCGCTAAGCAAATATATACAGTTTCAGTACATACCACATAGAGACGTCGTTGCTGATGCTGCTCTTGTTAAATTTCAGCCTCTGGATCTGATTCTGGATCATAAATATACGCTGAATCTGACTGTTAGCCATGGTTTGTTTTGGTTGGTTTTGTCCTCACGGTGTCACAGCTTCCAAACGCTCTCAACTCAAAAGCCTACTGGCGCTTGTGATTCTTTAGCTCCGCCCACACGTCACGCCTCCAGCCGCTCGTGTTTTTCCGGGAAAAATCGGTACAGACTATCTTTCTCTTATAAATATAATAAAACTAAAGACTTTTTGGAGTTATTAAGGATGCAGTACTACTCTATAGGTACTCAAGATTAACAGGATATTGAGTGAAAACGAGCATTTCACCCCTCCTTTAATAAAATGGTTCTGTTAAGAACCGTTCACTGAAAGGTTCTTTGGGGAACCAAAAATGGCAAACTATGAAAATCCCCTTTTGGGACCTTTATTTCTAGGTTTGTTAAATCATTATTTTTAAGAGGGTTCTTCTTTTGGACATCTTTTCGTACATGGCCTCAATTAAAATACAAAAATTCACTATCTAACAGTAAAAAAACAATCATTAGTCTTGTTATTTTCTTTAAAAAAAATGAAGGTGATAATTAAAAATTGTGTGTATTAATAAATAAAATAAAATATTGAGAACATTTCACATTCATTTTTAACGTAAACTTTGTTTGAGGAACTGATTAGGCTGGTAAAATTAAAGAAAGAAGGCTACCTATTTATTTTAAGAGATTTTATTCAATTATGTTATATTTTGGCAGTGATTGTTAGTTCCTAGCATGCTTTTCATATGGCTGGATATGGAGTAAATAAATATTGCTTTGTTCAGTGAGCAGTAGCTTTGTGCAGTAACATGTTTTTCACCCTTTGAGCTGTCTAGCTGCATGTATGTAGTCTTTTACATGTTTGAGATAATTCAAAGTCAAATATAAAGAAGATGTGAGTCTGTGTTGCACAGATCCTGATCTTTTAGCTTTCCCTATAGCAAAAATGCTCCCTCTCTCTCCTCTTCTCTCTTTTCCTCTCTTTTTTTTTTTTTTACTCCAGTCAGGTTTCACATACTAAGTACCCCTTACACTGAAATATCACCTGCTCTCTGCTCCTTTAATCACTTGACTCTGCATTCCTTCATGCAATTTAGGAAAGCCTTTCGTGTCCAGGTAGAAGCAAAGAATTTCCAAAACAAAAAAGTGAAGCAATCCATGCAAGCCACAACCGACATCAGGTCCTCAGCAGAACCCTTTCTGCACTCAGTCATCATTTTGTCTCTAAACTCAAGTGTGACAACTAGCTTTATTTACGTTAGCCTCTGGAAATAATACTTTTATGACAAAGAATCACGAATCAAAATAAGAACCAAAATAAAAAAAGAGCTGCTTAATTTGGCAAATTACTTCAGAATTGCACTACTAGTGGCACCAAATGGAACTGCAAACACAATGACTGTTTAAAAAAGCTTTCCAACACATGGGCCAGATTTCCTAAACAGGGCAAATTAGCACCAGATCGCAATTTCAAAATAGAGCAGATGAGTGTGAAAATTTCAGTGGGTGATTTACTGTCAATGCACAAATTAAAGAACCCAGACGCAAAATCTCATTTAAAATATTGACCAATGCAAGATATAATCGCAGTGTAAATTCAGTGTAGTCACAAATAATGCTCATTAGGTGTGGATGATCTACTTATGACACCGACACAAAATAGTTAGTTTGGGCGTTACATAATACCAGTAATTTGACAAACGCAAATGTTAGTAAATCGCATTGTGTGATTCATTTTAATACTCTCCTCCCATAGATTTTCCCTATACAGTATGCAAAAAAACAAACAAATGGATGCAGGAAGAACTGAATGTCCGAATTCATAGTATTCATAAAACAGGAGGTAAAGGTATCTGGATGAGCTACTACTTCCACCATGTTTGTGAAGTGTGCAATCAGAGCCGATCCTCCATATGATCTCAAAGATGATTGACTGTTAGTTTGGGTTTTTGAATTTGGCCAGATTTGAGACGGAGGGAAACAAGGACAAATGTGTTTCATTCATTGGTTCATAACCACTCATACACCCATAACCCCCAGGGCCCCCAGAAGTCTAGGATCGGCTCTGTGTCCAATCAATGGATTTGTCAATGGCAGTGAAGCGACACAGTTGATGATGGTAGATCACATGACAGCGACAACATGATGGATGTAGTACGTCCAGATTACAGTCAGAATCCATGACTTAGGCTAGTTATTTTGTTGAAAATAAAAAATAAAATACTGTTACTGTTTTCTACTGTAATAAAATGTTAAAGGTTATTTATACATTCGGGGCCAGTTTTGATAACAGCTAGCACCAGCGCAAACCGTCTTTTGGCATTAAAATAGTACTATAAGATTTTACTAAAGAAGTAAAACCTGACAGTACTGAAAAGGCGTGGACAGTTATTGTTGCGCCTGACCTTATTGAATATGCATATTGAATATGAGTTTCCTTTTCAGACGCAAAATTTACAGGAGGAGAGTATTCAAATGAATCACGCAGCGCGTTTTTTGTGCTCGTCAAATTACTGGCATTTGTGCCATTATTTTACGCCCAAAAAGGAGGCTGGGAGGAGGGTTTTTCCACATGTATTAATTTATTTTGAATGCTAGAAGAACACATTATCTGAACATATCATTTGCCAAGCCACGTTATTTTAAATTTGCTTTAGGAAATAAAAGATGACTTGGAATACATCTGTCAAAACCTCTAGCAAACTTACATTTTTGGGCTCCGGTTCTTTTTTAATGTACTGTTGCTTTTTTTTATTTCTTATTCTTTATTTGCGACTACGCAAATTTGTGCTGTGCTTGGTATATTGCATTGGTCGATATGTAAATTAGATGTTACTTCTGTGTTCTCTAATTTTTGCTCTGTTAGTAAATCACCCACAGAAATGTCCACAACCATCGGTTCTTTTTTGGTATTGGGCTCTCACGCTAATTTGCCCTGTTTAGTAAAACTAGCCCAAGTTTGGCTACATTTTTTATTTATTCCACATTTTGCCAAGACATTGGCATGCATTTTAAAACAGTTCCTCTACAGTATATTACATGTTCAGTGCCTTGTTTTCAGGTTTCAGGGCACTCTCAGGCCTTCTCAGATTGGGACCCCTGGAAGGCAGTGGCCCCAGGACACCGGCCCCACTCTTGGCGCTTGCGTCAGCCAACTGAGACTTCAGTATAGGTCCAAACATCAAATGTCCTGTGACATTAATGAAGTATTTCTCCTGTGATAAGTGATGGCGTCATCAGTCATCAAAAGTTCTTAAAATGCTCATTGATCAGTGTAATAGCGTAATAACCCCATTAACATTTCTCACTGTTGATTCATGCTTTCACGGCTTATCCATCTCTCCACATCAAGCCGTGCAGCTCACCAGCTCCTATTGTGTGCACAGTCTCACGTCTGTGTTGTGGCTTCCAGTTACAAAGCGTGTGTTGGGGATGGGAGAGAGGTGTTTTCTCGGTCCTGGAATGCACCATTCGGCAGAGCCGCCCCCCAAGCCCCAGTCCACGTCGGGTCGCCGGCTGGCAGTCTGTCCGAGGACACTGAACTGTGGGTGACACCGGAGCAGGAGAAACTCTCTGGAGGTGGGCAGGGGGGTGCAGATACATGCTTGTTTTATTGCCTGAACAGAGCGGGGGGAAGAACACAAATGGCACTGAGGTGAAGAGGTCGGGAACATAATTCTGAAATGCACAGATAAATCAGCGTGTGCAAGCACAGACAGAGCTGCTTCAAACACCTGATGTTTCCTTTACAAACAGATCAGCCTGCTGCCCCCCACTAGACCTGGCACCTACCTCCAGCCTTCTCCTTTAATGCATGAAAACTCGCCTCATGTAACCCCAAAACACAGAGACGGTCAGAAAATGCACACATTCCAAAAACAGCAAACTGGCCGTTGTTACGCATCGCATGAGTCAGGGCAACACGAGGGACATTCACACCTTGTTAAGTTTTACTACTCGTGCATTTGTTTGGCCCAGTTCTCTATTGCCCCCTTTGATGTAAACTGAAGCTGCTGTAGCCACAGGGAAATGAACAGAAGATCATCCGTGCCGTCATAATTCAAATGATATTAAATTCCAATAAATGTATATAACGGTTTTAACTAGTTTTTATATTAATGAAATGTATATATATATATATATATATATATATATATATATATATATATATATATATATATACTGTATATATATATGTGTGTGTGTGTGTGTGTGTGTATGGAGTTCACATATTGTGTAGAGTTTAGAGTTATACATATGTATATAACTGTACACTTTTATTCAGCAGGGACACATTAAACTAATCAAAAGTGACAGTAAAGACTTCTGTTTTTAATTTCTACTTCTTTCTATTTCTTTCCAATTCTGTTTCTAATAAATGGGTTTATTTATTTGTTTTCAATGTTGATATCTGTAATAAATGTTTCTTTAAAAGGCAAATCAGCATATTAAAATGATTTCTAAATAATCATGACACTGAGGACTGTAATGATATTTCACAGTATTACTGCTTTACTATATTTTTGATCAAATAAATCCATAAAAAATATTGAAAAAACATTATTTATTCCCAGTAGCATAATCAGACCAGTAGTTTAAATTTATTACAATAAAAACCTTGTAGTTGTGACTTTTTTCTTCTCACAATTACTTATTAGTTTTTTGTATATTTGCAATTTACTTTCTTGTTGTTTCTTGTTATTTGGATAATAATGATATGGAATTATGCATAAGGAAAATGTGGATTAAAGGGTTCATTCACCCCCAAAACCCCAAATTCTGTCATCATTTATTAACCCCCCGATTTTATTTATTGTGGAACACAAAAGAAAATCTTTTCTCCAACAACACAATGGAAGTTGTTGGAATCCAACGTTGTTTTGTTCTTCAAAATATCATGTCCCGAAGATAAAATATGTAAATTATCAATAATTTCATTTTAGATAACAAACTGTAGACCCTGATTACATATGTTTCAGCACTTGACATTTGCAATTATGAAATAAAATCTCAAAGATTTTAAGTTGAGTTAGCAGTTACTAGATACAAAGAGAAAGAGGGGGCCTCCAAAGAAGCTGTTGACTTTTAAGGCCAAAATTCATCTTTGGCAGGCAAATTATGAATTCAGAATGATTTAAAGTAACTAATCAAAATGTTATCTATATGGAAGCAGTTAAAAATGTTCTGTCCAGTAAGTGACACTCAGGTCCATGTGATGGCCGAGAGCCATCCTTTCCGAGGGTCTTTGAGCTTCCCAAAGACTAGTCCCACTGAGCCCCAAATTACCTCAGAGTGACAGCACACCCCATGTGCACACGCGGACCCCTGCAGAGAGTGTAAACACGCTCACCTGGATCACACTCAGCACACATCAAAAGAGAGGTGCCGTCTGTCTCAATACGAGAAAACTAAATGAGTAAAACAACTGTAAGGCTGATGATACACTGGGCAATGTTTAAAGCAATTTTGCCGGGAAACATTTTTTGAGCAATGCTGCCCATTGAGAATGGGAAATAATTTTCTAGCTGGATACTTTAGATCGGTCGTGGGCCTTCTGTCTCACTTGGTTGCCCAAAGTTGCCCAGCAACACTGCTCAAAAGTTGCCCTATATATCATTAACCTAAAACTCTTAAGCCATCAGTCATTTTTGAACTGATTTTAAACCCTGTAGTATATATATATATGTATATATTGGGGGAGGTGTTCCTGTAACTAATTTTACATACTGATTACAAAATTTGTATAATTTTTAAACAGGCTTTTATTTAATGAAAAACTAGACTTCTTAAATGAACTAATATTTATAATCTTTTTTTCTTCAGGTGCCTGAAATTGAGGAATTTTGGGTAATATTTTGCTTCATGTGTTTTTGTGCTGGTAGTGCTGCTGCCACAGTGGCTGGTTTTGCCCGTCATGGATAAATAATGATGACAATCAAAAGCACCAGTACGTAAATAAATAAATAATAAATAAATAAATTTATTGAATCATTAAAAAAAAAAAAAAAAAAAAAATCAAACAATTCGAACAAAACGAAACAAGTGAGTACATCTGAATGGACTGTTGAATCATTGGTTCACTCGATTCTTTCAATATCTGATTCATTCAAGGAACGAAGCACTGTGTTGCTATGCATTATTGTATAAAATATAGCACAATGGGTATTTTTTGCTTTCATTGCTTGAATTATAAAGGCATTCTAACTATTCTAACAGGCTTCATCGTGCAGTAAATGTTTTTGGACTCGAGACGTGTTTGGTTTTTGCAACGTCGGTGACTCGATAATGTCAGCTCTACTATCGTCTCAATCCGTCACACATACAGCACAATAACATCATGTCGAGGAATGTCTTTAGTTTATAATCAAGGAAAAATCATAGCTTTTCTGTTATCCTCTTTTTAAAAAACTTCAAAAGTTCCGCTTGAACCATTTTGCGCTCAAAAATGAAAAATTGCTTCAGCTTGTGCACAACTTGTTACAATACAGAGTTCTGATTGGCCAATTGGTGCTATTTAGTTATATATATATATATATATATATATATATATATATATATATATATATATATATATATATATATATATACGTATATATACACACACACACACATGCACACACATCACAGACTTGAGAAATGTCACAAGTTACAAAATATACTAATAGTTTTCTACGGTGCCCGTAAGGTGACTTGTTTGGTTTACTTAGTTTTGTCGTGGCCAAGAAATAATAACTTGTGGGAACGTGACAATATGTCGTGGCCACGAGATCATTTTGTCGAGGTTACGACATCCTTATGTCGTGGCCTTGAGATGCTATGTTGAGGTAATGACATGTTTTTCTCGTGGACACGAGTTTAATGCGTAAGCAAACCTGCATGACCATAGCAACCCGGGATAATCAGAGATGGATTCATTCATATTTTATTTAGAATTAAGTAATTATTATATTACCATACGCGTTGGCTACCAGGCTGTATTACATGCGATCGTCAGCATTCACATGAAGTTTATCATAAATAAATATTACATAAAGTGCATAATAAAATATAAAAACTTTTTTTTATCCTAGTCTTGCAAGTCCATTAACTGATTGTCTTTCCCCCGTAATATGTGTACATTATTATTATTATTAACCTATTGTCATTATTGGTTTTATTTTTTTATTTCGTTTATATTCTTTTTTTTTTTTTGCTTCAATTTCGATCTCTTAACATTCTGAATACTTTTGTAAATAATAGAGTACTGTAAATGCTCGACATTAACATAAAATGAAATAAATGCATAAAATGTAAATGCATAAATTTTATATGTGTAAATAATATAATAATTTCTTAATTCTAAATAAAATATGAATGAATCCATCTCTGATTATCCCGGGTTGCTATGGTCACGCAGGTTTTTTTACGCATGACAGTAACTCATAAGTGTGGTCTAACAATACCAGGTGGTATTTTGTAGAAATGTAGAAAGACTTCAGTATAATTTCACTTTGAACATAAGTTGAACATTGTTACTTTCGACCCCATCGGTTGGGACGAAAGTAACACACAAGTGGGTCAAAAGTATCACAACAATATAAGCTGGATTTTTTTCTGTTAGTCTTATTTTTCTTAAGTATACCTGATTGTGACCTTGTTAATAAATAACTGCAAACATATTTTGTCCTTTATCTTTGCAAAAAAATTATTAAATTACATTTTCATATTTTCATTTTAAATTTAAGTTTAAGTTTCATCAGATGTCTTAAAACCTGACTGTATTTTTTTATTGTAAATTTCAATGTATTTTTATATAATAATAAAAAATTCTACAGAATGCACAATATAAAAATTTACTTTTGTCCCGACAGGAACTCCTGACATTTAAACTCGATTTAATTTTATATGAAAACATTGAAAATGCAAACTTTAGGATGTGTTAAAGCACTAAATAACCTGTAGATTGATCATTACTGTGACACATGAAACAAGAAAAACAACACAACTAATAAAAAATAATTACCGCTTCAACAAATTACTTTTTGTGCTCGAAAACAGTTTTACGGACCTAACTTCCGGAAACGATGAGGAAATCACATGATATTTCTCAGCTCTGTCAAGGATTGCATGCTGAATATGCTGTCATAGCTGGGAATGCAGAAAGAGGCTCGGAGAAAATCGCTTTGTTACTTTCGTCCCACGTTACTTTCGACCCCGCTCTCCCCTATGACATTCCCACAAATTAATATCTCGTGACCATGACATATTATCACGTTCCCACGAGTTATTATTTCGTGGCCACGACAAAACTAAGTAAACCGAACAAGTCACTTTACGGGCACCGTAGTTTTCATCTATAATATGCGATTTATTAAATGGCACAGCACAACTAAGTAATAGCTAGGAATTTGCTCATGTCTTTGATAATGCAGCGCTTTAGAACAATGGCAGAGAGTAATTACAATGACATTAATAAAACTCTCTGTTTTAGAGCTCAGACTAATTGCATTCATCTGTGGCTGTACATAAAACAAAGGTCATAATGAGGTTTCGTTTCTGTCTCGTGTCAACCAAGTGACAAGCAGCATGTCAGATGGTAAAGAGAGCAGTTGTTCAGTAATGGCCTCTTGTGGACAGAGCATGCATTGCAACCTAAAAGAGGATCAAAACTGCTCCAGGACCAGGGCTACTGTAGTAACAGGATTTTATCACAAAATCAAGTGCAAGTCTTTTCTACATTCTTCAGGCTCGTGCTGTAGGCTATTATATTATATTATATATTATTATATATGCCTTTATTTATTATAGGCTTACTTACACTCTGTTCAACCATACCTTATAGCCAATTTGCACTGGCTACTTCTTGTTAAGTCGGTAAAACTATGTGCATTACAAACCAGTGTTTACGATTGTGATAATAACAGATTTTTTTATTTTTTGTACTTGCCTTTTTGTTTGATGCTTTATTGATTCATATATTTTAAATAAATAATATTAGGTCAGTATATTTCACTGAAGGCAAGATATATACGTAGTGTTGCACTGCACTGAGTGACCACAAGGTGTCAGTGTGTGTCAAAAGCGTGCTGTGGCCTAGCTTCCAGACGAAAATGCAAGGTGTTCTTTATACACGTCTTAAAAATAAATGATATTTATACAGTACAGACCAAAAGTTTGGACACACCTTCTCATTCAAAGAGTTTTCTTTATTTTCATGACTATGAAAATTGTAGATTCACACTGAAGGCATCAAAACTATGAATTAACACATGTGGAATTATATATGGAATTATATACATAACAAAAAAGTGTGAAACAACTGAAAATATGTCATATTGTAGGTTCTTCAAACCTTTTGCTTTGATTACTGCTTTGCACACTCTTGGCATTCTCTCGATGAGCTTCAAGAGGTAGTCACCTGAAATGTTCTTCCAACAGTCTTGAAGGAGTTCCCCGAGAGATGCTTAGCACTTGTTGTCTGTGGTCCAGCTCACCCCTAAACCATCTCGATTGGGTTCAGGTCCGGTGACTGTGGAGGCCAGGTCATCTGGCGCAGCACCCCATCACTCTCCTTCTTGGTCAAATAGCCCTTGATGCCTTCAGTGATGCCTTGAAGTAGGTTTTATATATATATATATATAAAACCTGTGTCAATAAAAAAAAAATTCAGATAACATATTCTGATTATTCTCTATACTGAACATTAGAATACAGGAGATGCACACCGAAGCCATTCCAGCTCATCTCATCAGACGTGTATCCTCCCACTGGTTAATGATGGTCTAAAACCTGGGGTCAGTTAGGACAAATTGGTCATGTGACCTTCCAAACCCCGCACACCTTACACCATTCAGCATTTTCTGATTGGTCAAGGTCCATGTTTTTTCTCCCACACCTCTTTGTTTTGCCACTGACACCCTCAGCATTTATGGCAGATCTTCTAAAAGAGCGTCTCTATGGTGATTTGTTGGCCGACAGAGGGTCGAGAGGGAGGACGGTCATAAAGCGTGTCTGCTGTGGTCAGATAGGCTTCGACAAACATGCTGCACACAAAGTGTCTGATAGGAATGTTTGCACACGAGAGAACATTCCATTATTTTATATTCAAAAAAATTTACACATCAGCTTTATCAAATAATACAGTGCTGTTTTCGGTCAGAGTTTTTCTAAAAGTGAGGATGGTTTGTGTTCCTGAGCAGTTTTGTGACACCAGAGGATCTTAGCAGTGAATGAAGGTTTTAATTTCTTCTTCACTGTAAAATAACACTCCTAGTGGCTAGTTGTTTCAGCATGTACACACAGGGCTAGGATTTTAACTTGTTCAGTGAAACTACAGCTAATGTGCTTAAATGTTGACTGATATCATCTTTTTTATACAATATGTAGAAAGTGTTGCACTACTGGTGCACATGGCAAAGAAAAAACAAAACAAAATGTTTTTCTATTTATTAAATTAAAGACTTATTATTAAATAGAAATATCTAAATAAACAAATGTTCTTCATTATATCAAATGAACTATGCACGACATTATTAATTTTCGCCACTTGTCCACCCATAAAATAAAATAAAATAAAATTAACTAAAATTAAATAAAATTAACTACAATTAAATAAAATAAAATCAAATTAAATTAAATAAAAATCCAATCAAATTAAATTAAATTAAAAAAGATTAAAAAAAGATATTTAAATAAATAAATAATATTGCACAACTTGTACGCTTAGAATAAATAAATAAATAATACACTTTAAAATATAAATATTAATATCTAAGTTATATTAATAATTAAATGTTGTTAATAAGGCTTAATAAACTATGGCATTATTATTTGTAGGTTGTAACACTTGTCTGGATGGATGGATGCAGGGATAGGGCCAATCTAGAAAAATCATCTTGCTGCTCCCTAAAAAAATAAATAAATAAATATATATATATATATATATATATATTTGTATATACGCTTTAGTCCCCTTTCATTTATTAGCTTTCATCAATCCTTTCCACAGCCGAGAAGTCAAACTAAACGGGTTAAGAATGCATTTAACAATTAGAAAGACAAAGAAGGAAATGTTTCCACAAGCTTCTGTTCAGATCAAGACTCTCATGCTGCACGTCTGTCTTTCCATAAGTTTAAAAGCTTGTTTCATTCATCACAGATCACATGGCAGGGGTGAGAAACCAAAAAACGTGTTCTAAACTCAACCCTGTGGATTCCGGTGGGGGGAGATCTGCCTCCTCTCTACATGTAGGTCATGGTTTCTTTGTCTCTCCTGTTCTCGGCCGGGATACTATTTGACGTTGTCATGCCATTGATAGAAAGCTATTGTTGCCATGGAAATGTGCAACAAGTGATGGCAGTGGTGGGCTACAGTGGATGTGAAGAGAAGAGAAAGGGGCTTGTCAGTGAATTTAAGTGTAATGTTGAGGGAGGAAAGATAAATGCCTGTATGCTTTTGTTCGCTCTGGATGCATGATGGGTCAAGGCTGATTAAAAGAAGCAGCTGGCTGCATTCGGCGTGTAGATGGAGCCGAACCGAAAAAGAGGGAGGGCCTTACTGGAAGATGAGACGTGATTTGTTGTTCAGTTGTTTTAGGTCCCACTCAAACCTCTTGATGTAAGGCATATATCAAGGGTTTTTCTGCTAAATGCAAATATGTATGGAAATGTAAATATAAACCACTCTCAGTGCATGTTAATACATGCTCACAGATGTTTAGCTTTTTTTTATTTTTTTAGTTTTGTTGCTACATGTGTTGTTTATAAAGTTAATAAAATCTGCTTTCTCAGTGTTTAAACTTCCAAATTCTTCATTTGAAGTCATTTTAGAAAAGCTAATCAAACAGAAAAGCAATGAACTTTCCATGAATTTTCATTTTTAATTAAATATTTTTCCAGTATTTTTATTTGCAGTTTCCCTTCAGATTCAAGAAAGCATGTTCTTCTAATTATAAAAATATGAATATTAATATTAATATTATTATTTTTCCAGTATTTGATTTTCCATTTTTTTCCTTCACATTTAGGTGGGCTTTTTTTTCTCACAATACACACACACACACACACACACACAAACATTAACAAGTTTCAAGTTTTTTTTTTTCCGATTTATAAAATACTCTTACTTAATAGACTTACATGAAGATGATTTGTGATTTGTTTTTCTGTTGTTTTAAGTTCTGCTCAGTCCTCTTGATGATAAATATGTACAGCTTAGGAAATATCAAGGGTTTGTTGGCTAAAAATCAAGGGTTTGTCTCCTGCGTATGTAAATGAAAATATGCAGTGATTTTTAAAACATTACTGAGAGCTGTTTTTTGTAAATAAGATAATGTATATATATATATATATATATATATATATATATATATATATATATATATATATATATATATTTATATGCACAGGAAATTAGACCATTTCCCCCTGCTTTTAACATTCCCAATCGCTCATTTGAACCTCTTTAGCTCGCATGGCTCTGGTCTTTTTGTCATTTTGGAAAAGCCCTAATCAGCTGTTTAGCGAGTGATGGAGCATCTGCCGTGACAAAGCGACTGTTTAAAAGGTACTTCTCCACTTTTATTCACACTGCGGTTGTCTGTTGCTCTGGGTTTCCTCTGGAAAATGCCTGAACTTCTCCTCCTCCTTCTAAGACAGTAATGCTCATTTAAGCCCAAAACAGTGCTGTGTTTTATGACCCAGGATTCATTGCTGTAACTTAAGTTACTCTATCCAGTATGGCTGCCATCTGTAGGTGTTACAGGAGGGTCCTCGTAAAGGTCAGCCGAATGGTGGAACAATAACGACAACACAACTCAGCTGAGTTTTCTCTAGTAAATAGCATTTGTATTGTGGTAGATGACCCTGACTGCATTAGTAACTAGTCCTCCTGTTTTTTCTCTGGTGCCCCAGCCCCCTGTTCGGCAAATCAGTCAAACTGCTGTGTGGGAGCCAATATGGCCAACCCACATTCAGAGGACAAGTGTGTGGTCACTGCGGTCTGGGGGCTTTTGTTGAGGCCCAGGGGAATCAGGCATTATGTGGAGAGGGGAATTCTGCTGGACTTCTCAACGCCTGTCCCAAGAGAACCTGACGCTGTTTTACAGGAAACAACTTCAAATCAAAATGATTAAATAAACGGAAATACTCATCATTTTGAAAAGGAGGGTCAAACTGTAAAAAAAGTGAAATATAGATTAAAAAAATAAAATAAAAAGCAATAAACTTAGTTATCACACTCTATAACAATGAAGATTTCATCCATTTCATTTTCACTATATATTTTCAATATGACTTTTCTGTATTATTTTGCATTTAGGAGAGCATTGTATTTTTGTAAACAGAAATATACACATTTTACAACATTTTTAAACATTACACTTTTTTAACTTTCACTGTAATACCATTAATGCATTATATTTTATGAGAGAATTTCACTCTATCTACTTCTAAAAATATTACTTGCCATTTCTGTGTAATTATTTGAATTTCCTTGCAATTTCTGAGCAAAAATTGTATCTACACCACATTTATTTTCAGTTGGGTCTGGAATATATATTTTTTTAAATCTCAAATAAAACACAAGTATTTTGCCCCACACATTTTGAATTGTTAGACATTTTTTTAATCTTGATTTTTGCCTGGATCTGGTTTGAAATGCATTGGCTGTGATCTCAGAGCTCTTGCTGGTGTTGATGCTGCACTCAATAGTGTTGCGTGAGCTCCTGCCTACAGTGCATACTAATACCAGGTTTTCTTTGGCCCGCTGGTGTGCACTGTGCATTAGTGATGTCACTGCTTTTGTTGTCCTGCAGGACACTAAAGCTTTAGCCTACACAAAACAAACCAGCTTTATAGAGACGCTTTCAATGCAACAAGCAAAAAAAAAAAAGGCTGAACAAACATGGTGGAAATGACTTTCACTCGTTCCAGTTTGTGCATGCAGCTTACAGTGTGTGATCATCTCATCTGAAGTGTTGTAATAGTTTACAGCGTATGTGTGTGTGTGTGTGTGTGAAGTTTGTCCACTAATGGACATAAATAAATGGCATTCTGCATTGGTAGGTGTCCCGCAGCTCTTGATGAACTTTCACACTGCTTGCGCAAGAAGTCTGCTTTAATAAATGACATCCATTAGCATTACAAAGCGCTGTACTAAAATGACGGCTGAGGCTGAGCTGGTGGGCTGGACATCTACGAGGGGGTCTGCGCTCACCTCCTTCCTAGAGCCACACACACACACACACACACACACCGGGATCAAGGAGGAGGACGGTTTGTATCAGATGGATTTTGAAATGGATATCACACTTGCAAGCTGAAGGATGAAGACAGTGTAAAGTGCATATAGATAAGAGGAGAAAGATATACAGATGCAATTCCAAGCACAGCCCAAACAAGTGAATGGATGCTAGGACTCCAACTGAGGAAGATCATCACAAGACAAGCAGCACAAGGCAGAGCTACAAATACATCTGTAAGTCACATCTCTTATATCCAATACAAAGTCCGATACCACTACTGAAACCCTTTTTTGGGTTCTTTTCTAATATCTAATGTGTTCTGATATGATTAATCAAATTTCATTACAAGTAGCTTTTCCACAAACTGAGGCAAATGGTAATTTCTAGAAGGTCATTCACACAAACACAAGACACCATCATGTGGAAAACACACATGACACACAAAAAACGCAATAAACATAAATTAAACAACATATGCTGTAACGTAAACCTTTATCTACATAACTAAGGAAAAAAAATCACAAATGCCATTAATTATGAAGCATCACATCAGAAAAAGTACACATCAAACTGTACAAAACAAAATTAATTGTGGTATATTTGGAGTCTTTAACAGTTAAAATGACAATCATTTAAAGTGTAAATTTAATATGAATGTATTTTATAAAATCTTAGAATGTTGTTTATTTTGTTATTAATTATTTAAAATCTATACATTTATATATATTTTTTTTTAAATTGTGGTCTCTTACTTTTGACTCGCTCTTCTTCAGTTATATCTGCCGTTGTGTTTCATACGGCTGATGTACATGTTTTACAAAAGAACAAGGAAGTCACATTTGAGGAACACAAGTGATTTATTTACACGGCATACGGAAGTTTCCCTGATATTTCAGATATCTTTTTTGGGTTTGCATTCTTCATGTTGTTATTTATTATGTATTTTTATTTATTTGATTTGTGTCCAGATGTGAAGATGTCCCCGGTGCTCTTTGGAGTGATTTTGGCTAATGCAGTGGTAATGTTGGAATCACATTTCTTTACCTCATTTGTGAAATTCTTCAAGTATGATCTCATTTTGGCATCTTTTTTCTTTATGTGTTTAACAATGAAGTTTAAAGGTATGTGTGAACCAACTCAATCATGGTCAGCCGGGCTTTTGGGTGAGTAAACTCTGCATTTGTGCCACTTAGACATTAATTCATTCTATAAAGATTATGTACGTGAATTTTGTCATCGGATTAATAAAAGGCTTTTTAGTTGTAAAAATGTCCACTTTCAGGTTGTGGTTAATGTGACTGTTTGCTGTGAAATCTTTACTGATTTTCATAAAGTAAATGAAAGAATAACTATTGTTATATATTGTTAACATATTAAGATGACCAGTTACTGAAGTAACTGATTATACACCATAGATCATTTTTTTAATCATGTTTATTAAATAGAATCTATTAGGCTGTTAAGGAATATTAATTTTAATGTGTTGTATTGGATTATATGTTTGAAACATCAACAAAACGAATTATTTAAACATCATATCTTAGGACTGATTGGGAGATATAGTGTGACAACTGACCATTTACAGTACATGCTATTTTATGCAACATATGGCCATTATTAACAACATCTACACCAAACTGCATAATTTCGCTCCGTTTGTGCCTGTGAATAAAATTGATGCGCACAATGTACAAAATCCTGATTCAGTAGATCTCAACCTGTTGCAGATGTGCCAGACTCTAACCTTCTGATCCAGAAGGATGCAGTGTACCATCTTGTGAACACATCGTTCACTTTCGAGCAAGCTCTGCGTTACTGCCGTGGTCAGTCCAGCGGCCTCACAACCTCAGGGGTCCGAGAGGACGAGGAGGGGGCCCGGAAGTTACTCTCTCAATCCAGCACGCAGGGCCCAGTCTGGTTCCAAACCAACAAAAAACAGAACCCGACAACTCATCTGGTGCTTCCCAAACAAAGTAAGTCTGCTTATGATGTTGGTTACAGTATAATGTCAAAATGTGACCCTGGACACAAAAACAAGTCATAAGTAGTCCCCTATAACAAAACTTAATTTTTTATTAGTAATGCTAAAAACTTGATTTGGACAACCTCAAAGACGAATTTCTCTCTCTCTCTCTCTCTCTCTCTCTCTCTCTCTCTCTCTCTCTATATATATATATATATATATATATAAGTTTTCAAATGATGCTTAAATCTCAATTTTAAATGTATTCTTATTACAAGTTTTGTGGTGCAAGGTCATATATCTCTGTAACTCCACAGAAACGATCTTCAGAGGATTATCTTTCACGTCTAAGGACGGCTATGCGCGTGTGAACGCGTCTTTCCCGCCGCTGTCGGGGGTGAGCGTTTGCTTGCGCGTGCAGTGGGACCCGCGGCGAAATGACGTGTCCACGGTGTTCTCGTACGCAGCGCGCGCTTTCGTCAATGAGTTCCAGCTGCGCGGAAAGACAGGCGACAGAAGAGTCCGCCTAGCGCTTCTCATTCAAGGACAGCATCATCGGCACAAAGCCGAGCTGCCCGTTGATGGAGAGTGGCACCATGTTTGCGTCACGTGGCGCTCGAGCGATGGATTTTGGGCCATTTACGTGGACGGGGAAACGGGAGATTCAGATAGAGGGACAGCTCGGGGAAATGCAAGGGATATCCACGGAGACGGGATATTTATATTGGGCCAAGACCAGGATACTTTTGGTGGGAATTTCACGGAGCCGTTTTTTGGGAACTTGACTGATCTGAGCGTCTGGGGTGAAGCTCTGGAGTTAGAACAGGTGACGGCGCTGCACACCTGCTCGCAGCTGACCAATCACAGAGCTTTATTCAGATGGCAGGACTGGAGCCTCACTGTCCATCAGTCTGTCCAGAATGTGTCTGCGTCACTCACCTGTCCAGGTCAGCTTCATTTACCCACCCAGAATATCCTACAAATAACAACTCTTATTATTGTTGTTGTTATAAAATATGCTTTAACAAATAATTTTTAGCACTTTTTAATATTTAATATTTGTATAATATGTATAATTTTTACATTTAATATTTTGATTTAATATTTTTGTGGAAAATCGGTGGATCAAAGTCTTTAGTCTTAGATAGATAGATAGATAGATAGACATTAGATTTAATTTAATATTTTAAACATCCTATTAAATGTAATATTACTATCATATTTTCTATTTAATTTAGTTCTAAGTATTCAAAAAATGTAGCTTGTATTTTTATTATTAAAAGTTTTATTATAACATACTTCAGATTTTCACTATTTATTTTTTTATATATGAAATATATATAAAAAAGTATATGTCAATAATAATAATTGTATTATTATTATTAGTATTAACTTACAGATTGGATTTGTTGGATCTTCTGATATTTAACAAAATTATCTTATTAAAGTTATCTTATTAAATATATAAATAATATTATACGAATACATTTAAAGCTACAATTAAGAACATATCCTTGCCAGTTGTTCAATATTCAAAAATGTTTATTATATATATATGCAATATTTAAAATAAATTAAGTGTATGTTTATAATAATGATAATAATGTCGATGATGATTGTTATTGTTATTATTATTATTTGTTTACAGATCCTACTTGGATCTTCTGATATGATTACTTCAGTATTCATTTAAATTTTTAAAACAAGTGTATTTTTGTTAAATATTTTGACTAAAATTAAAGTAGCTATTTAATGCGTTTCTAAGTGTTGTTTGGTGTTACATTTAATATTATATATTTAGTGTTATAATAAGTGTTTTGTTGTTTCAGCTGAAATGTGATGATAATAGGCTACTAATAATAATAATAATGCATTCATTTTAATTTCCAGTTAACTTGTGGTGGATATGCCTGTTTTTGCAGGGTCCCTGAAGTCAACACAGAAACAGGAAGAGGAATGTGTGGTTTTTAATGGCTGGTCTGACCGTCAGCCTCAGTACAGCACTGCCCCCTGCACACACACGCTCCCCTTCATCTGCAGAGTCAGCAAAGGTGTGTGTGAGAGCAGGCACAGTCAAACCAAAAACTGTTCAGGCACCAGATATCATTTTTGATATTTTTTTTACTAGTGGATGCATGACCCTATAGTTAATTTATGTAAGTGAGGATAGCAAAATACTTCATACAGTGGACTACTGGTCAAATTTGGGACCAAAAATTATTCAGACCCTTTGCTTATTCAGACCATGTTTTGCTTGAGTGTTTTTTTCTTTAATTGCTAATGCAACCTTTTTACACCACAGACTGAACAAAATGAAGCATTGCTTGGTAACTGGTCGAAATTGGTATATAATTGTGTACTTAAATTTATCAGCTGACAGCTATACAGCTATTGAGTGAAATAAAGTGTGAATGTATTGAAGAATGTGAGCTGTGAGTGTGTACAGAGTGACAGTGCAGCTCTCTGATCCACAGACCATTATCTGAAGATGAAGAACGTGAAAGAATCTCTGACGTCCAACCCAAGCTCCTTCATGCAAAGTCTCATGCAGTATGGCGTGGTACAGTCGATTTCTAAAAAGTGCTTTCTCAGCACGACTATTCTGCACACAGTATTATTAGCACACTATCATTGTTAATAATCAAAGTTTAAAAGAAACCATCTGACTTGTATTTTGTCCCATGTCTGTCAGACCGCAGACGATGTGCTCTCTGATGCTGTAGACGGGCAGAGCTGGACCTCAGTGTCCCGTCTGTTGAACGTGTCGGAGCAGGCTGTTAAGAAGGAGCAGAAGCAGCTGGAGGACATGGACATGGTCTCTCTGATGCATGTTCTCTCTCGGGCCGCTGACCTGCCCAGCATTGCCAACCACAGCCGGCGTGATGCAGAGAGGCTCGGCCACAGCTTCATCACCATTGCAGATTCACTCATCAGCCAAGACAATGTCAGCAAATGGAACAGCATCAAAGAGGTGATCTATGCGTTAACTACTGATTATTTAAAGGGATATATGAAGATAGTCTGCCACACTTCTTGAGAACATTTTTGCAAATGTCTTTTATGAATTATAGATTATTTTCTTATATTATTATCATATATATCTATATATTTTTGCAGTAGATTTGAATTCTACTGTCTTATATTACAGTTTTCTAAACCATCAACTTGCCACATTCCAATTGTTTTTATTTATTCATTTAATTATTTTATAATTCTGTAATAACTACTGCTTAAAAGTTTGTGATCAGTATTTTTTTAATTGTTCAAGTTGTTCAAAAGCGAAAGTAAAGGCATTGTTTTCATTCGGTTTTACTGTTCTTGCTGTATTTTGATCTAATAAATGCAGCCTTTGGTTAGCAAAGTTTTTTTTATTTTTTAATCTTACTGACCACAAACCTTTGAACTGTATTGTAACTCTTTATATGATACTTGATAATTCTGTAATTAATGATCATTCAAAGAGCAGTTCCAGCACAGCTGGCGTATGATATTTTGTTTATCCAACCATTAAATAAGTTCATTTATGAAGTTAACATTCGCTTACATTTTACATACAGAGTGACTAGTTTGTTTATTCATATATTGGGTTTGAATCAAAAATAATCTGTGCTTTGTAGGTAGTGAAGGGCCCAATGGCAGTCGTGCAGACTGTAGACCGTATGGTGAGCAACCTTAACTCTCTGCTGACAGACGACACAGACACTGTGCAGATACACAGCGACAATATCAGTGAGTTACACAGACATACAGAGCAACAAGACTGACATGCACTGAAATTAAAACCCTAGTCAAAAACTGTGGTCCTGTGTTGCAGAGCTGCAGGTCCAGCAGAAGCTGCTGTCTGAAGGTTCTCACGGTTCTGCGTTTTGTGGGATGGATGTGGGAAATCGTGACTGCATCTCTGTCCCAGCAGCAAACATGAAGGACCTACAGAACAATGGTTTGAATATTTAAAACCAGGATATGAAGTCTTTTTAATTGATGCACTTTTTTTATTCCTTTCCTTATTTTTTATATCTTGTGCTTGTTCAGGCTTCAAAAAGGTGACGTTACTGAATACATGGTACAGCACTGTGAAATGTCTCTCAGAGAGAGAGGAGAACATTACCCTTTTCCCTATAGTCAGTGATGGATCTCATAGGTAAGATATGAATACAGTATGCAGATTCATTGAATTAATTCAGATCATCTGTGTCTGCGCTACGTGAACACACTCTTTAAAACACAGCTGCCATAATGGGTTTTCACAGCCATGCCAAGATGTTCTAAAGAACCTTTTGTGGAATGCAAAGATTCCATTGATGTTAACGGTTCTTCATGGAACCATAGATGCCAATAATGTGTGCGATACTGCAGGAAAATCCCTTATTACAGAATTAGCATATTTCAGTGTAATTACAACATGAATGTGTTGTCATATTGCTGATGGTGTGACTGTGTGAATCAGGCATGTGCGAACAGTCTTGGGCTCGTCGGTCATCTCCAGTACAGTGCTGGCAGATGGACAGCCGATCAGCATGGCCATAAACTTCACACTCCAGCACAAGATTCAGGTACAGGAAATAGAATGTGTCATTTTTATTGTGGAAGCATGTTTTCTAAATCCATGGACTCATTTCTCAAATTAGCTTTGGCTAAAGTCAGAGTAGTGGATGCCAGTAAAACCATAAAAAAAAGTTATCGGAATCATTCAAGCACATGTGAGTTCCTTACAAATCTAGATGACTTCCTTTTTTCCATGGATCAGTTGATTTTGCTGAATTTCAAAACTGATCTTTTGCATACAGTTTAGTCACAAGAGGCATTCAAGCTCCAAAAGCACAAAAAGCAGCTTAAAGTACCTTAACACTAGTCAGTATATGCATGGTATATTTCAAGTCTTCTGAAGACGTAGATTGATTTTTAAATGTAGACTGCTGTTCAAACATCATTTTCACTAGATTTTATCATTTTAGGAGAACTGATTAAATGAGAACTGATCAGGGTTGAATGTACTGTGTTGATGGACAGTTACGCCTGACTTCTTCTACATTGCTTCTCTTTTTCACTCTCTAGAACGCCTCACTGAATTTGACACCTATCTGTTCTTTCTGGGATTTCGACCTGATGTAAGCCATTTTCGTGTACTTATTTAATGAATTCTCATATGCTCTCATAAATGTTTTGTATAACTGTATAAAAATCTTGTTTTGCCTTGACGCCTCAGGCCAGAGGGGGGAGGGTGGTCAACAAAGGGTTGCACCTCTATTTCCACTAACAGAAACTCCACTTCCTGTTCCTGTAACCACACTACCAACTTTGCCTTGCTGTTACAGATCTCTGAAGTTCAGGTAAAGAGGCTTTTAATAAGAAGTACCTGCAACAGATGGAAAATCATAGTACAAAGAATAGACACTGATCTTACTTTTATATTTATATATATATATATATATATATATATATATATATATATATATATATATATATATTTATTTGATTTCACATTTATTTCAATTGCCAAAAAAAATAAACAATCAGTTACAGTAATGACCCTGGTTGCAGATAAACATGAGGAAACAAAGTTTGACCACTATAGGAAATAAACAGTTCAATTAAAAAAAAAAGAGTAAAATTAAAAAGTAGTATGACAAATCAAATCCTACTACTTAAATTGTTTGTGTGTGTATATTAGCCAGATCCGGATCATCAGACAGCCCTGCAGATCTTCAGTTTGATTGGCTCTGGCGTGTCTCTGTGTGGTCTCATCTTCACATTTATTCTCTTTGTGGCTGTCGGGTGAGTTTCCCTGTGTTTGTAGGTGGGAATATATAAATAATATTAATAATAATAATAAAAAATAGTGCTGATCCACTGTTACTGCATTATGAGTCGCTCTCTGTTTTCCTCTAGCGTTCCAAAGTCAGATCGGACGACAGTTCACAAAAACCTGATCGTGGCGCTGGCTGTAGCTCAGCTTCTTCTTATTTTCAGCGACTGGGCTGAGGGAAACCAGGTGTGACGTCTATATCTGTCAACATGTTCTTTTTTTATTCAGCAGTGTCATTTTATGCATCAGTGTGTCACAACACCTAATACTTGATAAGAAAAGACTGGAGAACTACAAAAATAATAATTTGTTTACCAAAAAGTTAATGGTCATCACTGCCAGATGCAAAAATAATATATGCCATTATGTCCATTATTTATTATGCAAATTAACAAATAATTAATTGAGACAATAGGATGATTTTAAATAGATTTTTTGCTCCATCTCATCAAATTGTTGCCACCATTTTATTGTGTTGACAAACGAATCATATTTTGAACATCACACTTGTTAAAGTGCCATTGTGTGTGTGTTTAATAATGCTGCTAGATACTAATATAACCTGCTTAAATTAAGGGAAATGATCTGAAATACAGTCCCAAATGATTTTTCTTTTACGTTTTTCTTTCTTTAAAAAAAAAAATATATATATATACTTAGTCTAAAATAATATATGAACAAAACATGAAATAAATGGTGAAATGTGAAAAGAGGATATTAAGACTTTGATATTGGCTGTTTTTATAAATTTCTTCATAAATATCAGATGGTATTGATAAAAAACAGTAGAGAAACAGCTGTGAGATTGCCACATAGTAGTGTTTTCTTTAGAGATAAATCACTAAAGAACACTTGTACCTATCTATTTCTATTTCTATGTAACAATCAAATAATATACTGTATATTTATTTAAATGATATTTTTGTATTCTAGTAAACATCTCTAATGTACTACTGCTAGCTGGTATGGGCCTGTTTTTTGTCAGCTTTTGAATGAAGCATGTGTATATTGTTGTGGAGCAGGAAGTCTGCTGGCTGGTGACGGCGCTCCTGCATCTCTTTTTCCTGTCGTCTTTCTGCTGGATGCTGGTGGAGGGCTTGCTGCTCTGGAGTAAAGTGGTCTCTGTGAACATCAGCGAGGAGAGGCGCATGAAGCTGTACTATGTGCTGGGCTGGGGTGAGAACCGTGTGTGTGTGTAAATCATTATGATTCATGTTCTGTTTGATTAACCTTCCTCTCACACATTGTGTCTGTATTTGCTTTGTCTTAGGGCTGCCGGTTGTTATAGTCGCTGTAACCTTGGCAGCCACTTTGGATCAGTACAAAGCACAGCAGTACTGCTGGCTGAACCTGCAGTCGCACGTTATTTGGGCTTTTGCGGGGCCTGTGCTCTTTGTTTTGGCCGTAAGTATGTCACAAGTGCGCAGTTCCTCGAGTAAGTGTGTGTGTGTTTGCATCAGAATAATTGTCACAGTGGGCTCTTATTTGCTTTTGAGTGTATGAGTATATATGATATACTGTTCTGGGCCGGGTTTCCCGATAACGATTGATCTTAGAGCTTAAGAGCGTTTTCTACGAGTAATTTTGCGATCGTTCGTTATTGTTTCACGTGTGTTTCCCAACAAAACTTTATATATTTATATATTATGTTAGGTAAAAAATGTTAGCCTGAATGCGCTGTAAGTTCCTTTGGATAAAAGCGTCTGTTAAATGCATGAAATTATTTCAATTAATTGAGAGAGAGAGTGAGACATTATTTCAGATCAAATACATAGCTGGTTTTCGTGCACTTCAGCAAGTCATTGACATATTTTTTTCCCCCGGTCTTTGAAATTAATTATAAATTAATGAAAAAAAAATAAGAAAACGAGTTATAAAGTGTACAATAAAGCACAATCAAATGCTTATATTATAATCACATTGCTCTTGAATCAAGTTAAATGTTTAATCTTCTGTTTGTCCTGCAGGTGACAGAATAAATCTGTTTTCTTACGATGCACTTAGGGCTTCACGATGACTCCAGAGCACTCGTAGATCTACGGTGAAGTGCTACTTAAGTTACGATGATTTTGGGAAACAGACCGTGATATTAAGATCAGTTTTACGATCGTTTTTACGAACTTCTTAGGCTTACGAAGCTTTTGGGAAACCTGGCTCTGATGATATTAAAGTCAACATGAAATCTATTTCCTAAATGGCTTTTATAGATCTTTTTGTGAAAGATTCATCATATGTTTGCTTTAAAAAAAAAAATGTTTTAGCCTTGTAATGTTTAACAAAATGTCATAACTGGATCTTCTCTCTAGTGATTTCTCTCCAATCATTTAGTCAGTCTTCCTCCATCCAATCAACAACATCTGGATAGAATCAAGTTTTTTTTGTAAATTTTGTTAAATATATTGCACTCAGATACATTAACTTTTCTTCTTCTGATTCATCACAGCTTTAAAGCAGTCTGGACCGGAAAGGACACTTCTAATTAAAATGTCAGCTAAATGCATAATGAATGAATGCTATGTGGATATTAAATGCTAATGATCAGATTTTTTAAAATGTAATTCAAATTCAAATTTAAGGTTGTTAGCACATCAAATAAACTTAAGGGATCGTATCATCAGGAAGCATATATTCTGCAACCATAAAATACATATTGTACATTTCTGTATATTATAAACTCCAGATTTTCTGCATATAGTGACTGTTCTTTGTAGTATAGTGTTGTGGTGAACACAGACTTTTGTATGCCAAAGATTTCTGATTGCTGCATGTTTTGTACATCATGATAATCTTCACAAATATGGTTCATTTTAAAGCCTTGATACAGTAGCCAGATGTAAATAGCTAAACATGTGCTATAAATCAACTGCACGTGACTTCATCGTTAAGCTTTTAACTCTTTCAGACTTTATAAAAAAAAAAAAGAGGTTTGGGATATTATAATTTACATAAATGTGATTATTTCAAGGCTGTAAAAAGTCGTGTTTTCAGGGCAACAAAAAGCTAAAAAGAAAAAGTAAAACATACAAATGTATGTTCATCGCAGATGTCATTTTAGACAAATATACAAAAACCATTTCATAATTTACTTAAGGGTAATGTAGCTAAAATGCTAGCTCATTTCTGATCCTACAAAGATACATCATCCCTGCTTTGAACATGACAGAGTCGTTTATTAAAGGCACAGCATAAAAAAAGAACAAGAAAAAAGATTGAGGCCACAAACCTTCACAGCGATAAGTTCACCTGTTAAAGTGAAGTAATGGGAGATGTGCTTCTCTGTTCTTAGGTCAACGCTGTGGTGCTTTTTCGGGTGGTAACGGTCACAGTGGCCAGTGCACGTCGCAGAGCCAAAATGCTGACGCCCAGTTCTGACTCCAAACTTCACACGCTGGATCTTACCTGGTGAACGCTGTCTCCCTTTCAAACTTCCTTTGAAATAAAAACAGGCCAGAGCGAAGAGATAGAGAGCAGTTTCAGCCAGTCGTTTCTCATTATTGTACACATTTCTAGTTCTTCTCTTATCTTGTTGAACAGAGGAAGCAGCGAGAAAGCACCTGTTTGCCAGTAACTCATTTATTCCTATCAGCCACCTGGACTTGAGAAGATACCATACAAACAGCCACAGAGACTCGTTTGTCCTGTTATATAGATACTTCCTACAATGAATGAGCAGAAATGAATCAGAAGTGTCTGTATAATTAGCTAGTGTCCTTGAAGAAGAGTTTCAGTCATACTGAAGTAAAACTGAGCAGCCTAGCCAATGCATTCAGTAATCTGAAGGAGTGATATTGTGTTTGTGTGCACACGCAGGGCAGCGACGAGGCCAGTACTGATCCTGTTACCAGTGTTAGGTCTGACCTGGCTGTGTGGGGTGCTGGTGCATTTATCTGTCGTCGTGGCCTATCTGTTCATCACACTCAATGCTTTTCAGGTAACACTCCACACATTTATTTTCAATTAAGATTTATCTTGCAGTGATTATGAAATCAAAATTCTGTTGTCACACGGACATTGTTTTGTCTTGTATTACAAACTCTCTCCGTTACAGTGGTGCATTGTTATAAATATGTGTGTTACCTGCAATAAAATAAACTTTAACTGAAAAAATATATATATAAATAAAATAAAACTTAGTTGCCAAAGCAACAGTTCTTATTTTAATTGAGTTAAATTTAAAGTACATAATTAATCTAAAACGTTAAATCTATATAGACATATATTTATAAAACAAAAACTACTAAAGTGACAAAAATTGCTATAAAATGAAAAAAGAAATCGATTCAAAATATTAATTAAAACTACAAGATTATCCCAATGATGCTAAAATAACACTGCAATGGTGTGCTTCCACAATATTTATTCATTTTGATGTTATTTATTTTTATTTTGTTTTAATGTGTATGTGTGTGTGTGTGTGTGTGTGTGTGTATTAGCTGTAATTTATGGCTCAACTGCTATGAACTTCAGAGAATAAAACTTAGATTATTGAGATTTGAGGTAAACCTCCCTTTACTTCTATAAGTAATCATTTTAAATAACTGTGACCTCGGTATGGACAAAAATAGTTGTTTTTTGTCATCTTTGACCAAATCGGCCAGCTCTGACTTTCCACGCACCTTTTGCCTTCTTCTCATTCAGATTCCAGTCTGTCAACACATTTGAAATGAACTTCCTCTCTCTGTTTTCAGCTTCACGTAGCTCTCTCGGACTGTGTCTCTTTCTTCCTCCCATGTCTATAATGAACGAGAGCTGAATTCCCTCCCAGAGCTTGTTAATGTAGATTTACTGTGTGCGTCTGGGAAAAAGATAAAAGAAGCAGAAGACAGATGGAGAAAATGGAGGAGAGGAGGAGACACATGAGCAGAGTCCGTCACTGGAAGGAAACTCTTCTCATATAATTAGCCAGTGCAGATCTGTCTCGAATGTTTTATGATGCAGGAAGAATATGGACCGTAGCTGTAATATATGGCTGATTCAATGCTAACTGATAACAAGAGCGGAGAATAAAACTGAAGTTTTGAGCTAAATGTCCCAAAACAAAAAAGTTTCTCCTGGTTATTTTTAATAATAGATTTTAAATAATAATATATTATAATCATATATTTTTATAATAACTGTTTCTTAAACCACAGATGCTGAATCTTCAGACAGATCATTGAAATGTAGATCTTACTACATTTATATTTTAAATTTAAGAATTATATTCATAAATAAATAGAGTAAACATCATCTTAAGCAATTCTGAGATATTTTTTAATTTATTGTTAATTATACTATGATTTTCATTTAAATTCTTTCTTTACCTCTCTATTGCTTAATTTTAAAACACAGCCATTGATTGAAACACACAAAACCTTATATATCCTGTCATTTTATACCCCAAAATCGAAAATAAATTATTTTGCATATAGCATTATGAATATTCATTATATTTTAGATCTCGCAATTCACCTCCTTTTTTTTCAACACTTTTCCACCTCCTCAAATTCTATTATTATTATTATTATTATTACTATTTGTATGGTATAGTAATTGTTGAATTTAATTTCACATTTTACTTTAATTGCATTTTAATAACTTCATGTCTGGAAAATAACTAATGACCCATAAATAAGCTTCATTTTGTTTATGCAGACTGACACAAGATTGAGATTGACACAATCAGTTATTTACATCTTATTTTTATTCATGTATTATTGCAAAAGGTACAGTAGAATGACCCATACACACTATTATAAAAACCTATTTTAGTGCTGTTCTTTGCTCAGTGTTGTTAACATTATAATCACTCGCATGAGTGAGGGGAAATGTTATTTTATTAACGCTCTCCTCTCATTCTAGGGCCTGTATATTTTTCTGGTCTATGCGGTTTACAACAGTGAGGTATGACTTCTACAGTACAATATTTATCAGTTGGTATTTCTTATATTTCAGGAGTATGAGGAATTGATTTTCATTTCTAAATTACAACGCAATGCTGTTTCTGAATGTTTCACGGTAATGTAGGTGCGAAACGCTATAAGAAGAATTCAAGACAAGCGAAAAGCTTTGTCATTTACAGTAAGACCGTATTTTTGCTCATTTGAACAGTTTCAATCTGTTTCTCTGTTACCGTGCTCACTTGTGATGTCATTTCCTCTTGCAGAACTGCTCGCAGCCTATCAACTTCTTGCCCTCCCAGAAGTCTCCCAGTGCTTCATGGGTACACAGCCTGCCGACTCGTTCCAGCCCGGAGAGCAGCGAGAGCTCGACTCCCATCACCACATCCACAGCCGACTCGCTCGTCTTTAAGAACGGTACGTCAGACTCATGCGAATCCACCGTCTTCAGCTCAGTTTACTGTTGCTTACAGTCAATATGAGTTTTAGAAAAACTTGATTTGCTTACATGTAGCATCTCTGTCCTTTATATCTAAGAACGGTTTAAAGAGGACCATATTGTGAATTTCCCATTGAAACCAGCCAACAGAAGTCAGGTACGCTGCAAGCCACACATGGTTGGCACTGATATTATATACGCAGCACTTAACCGTGCCAATAATACACATAACCAAATAGGAATTAGGCTTGTCACAATAACCAGTTGTTATCAGATTGACCTGGCTTGATCTTGTGTTTCAGGTGGTTCAGCTGACAGCCTTTAAGCCCTCAGGTAAAGAAGCGTTTCACATGAACATGCTGCTGTAAGATAATGTGTCCACACTGAATCTCTAGGGGGCGCACTAGTTCTTCACTAACACAGGACTCATGCACTTTTCAAACAAATGACACTGAAACCATAAAATTTGAGTTTGAGATTTGTCAGAATAGAATCTGAATACGTTTTTTGCTTCTCCGCAGGCTGTTGAGACTACACTACAGATCTGCATGGACCCGCGACTTATCCTGGGATGAAGATGTAGCTCATTCTGTGGAGGAGCGAACACTGCCTCCTCCGCAATCCTGCAGGCCGTCTCATTCCCAGAGCTCAGTCTGTGTTGAGCGAGTTAAGGTTTTCTGATAAACATGGTACGACTGTTTCAGCAAATGTTCAATGAGACTGCGCTCATCGTTTTATAATGTACAGACGCTGTCAGAGTAAAGAGGCTCACAGTAGTAAAAATGGACAACCTGAGCATCATCACACTATTAATCGTGACCAGACAACAGAATGAGTTGTTAGTGATTTTCAACTTCTATCAATGGAGATTCACATTCAGTTCTTTTGCAGAATAAGAAAACTGGACAATGAAACCTATCAGCTGTGCAAAGTATCATTTCAATAACACATTATTGATGTTTTATATAAAGTCTAGTGCTCAAAATAGCAAGCATGTGAAGATTATCTTATCATGACAGCATAATTTTAATGGTTTGTTTTTGATTTCTTCATGCTGTAATTCTACTACCCACTTGAAATAACGCAAAAGTATTTTACTGTAATAGGCATTCCCTGTTTTTATACAATGCATATAAAATGCATCATGTATTACTTTTTTTACTCCCACTATTAAAACTAATTTGTTTGTTTTGATGTGGAAAGTGTGGATCTCTAGTCTGTAGTCATTCATGAATCCTGATTTTATTTGATTTTTTTTTTTCAAACGATACACTTGATTAAAATAAAAATGAATAGAAAAATAATTGGTTCGATCGGATTTCAAAAGAAGCTCTCTCTCTCTATACACTCACAAAGGTAGCAACATGTGTGAATGTTTTCTGACCTTCCCATAACCTCTTTTTATTGGCACACTGAAGAGACACTCAGAGTAGAGCAGCGTGTCTGTCTTTAGAAACGAGTCCTTTCAAAGTAAGATTGCTTTTGAGGCCGCCACACACACAGTCTTCAAACAACTGCAACGTCTCGTTTATATTATTTTATTGCAACCCATTCTTTTTTTTCAGTTAAAAGGAAAGACAAATAAATGTGTAATCTATGTAAAAATGTGCTTTAAATAGTTTAATTGATACTGTTGATTACATTATTTCAATAAATATCTTCTTTTGTCTCATTCGATTCGTTTTCGGACAGGTCCTTTTGGAATGTTTTTTAAATACCAACTTAATAAATGTATTCGAAAAAATCAAAGAAATTACAATACTCATCATCCATTCAAAAGCACAGGAGCATTAAGATAAAATAACAGAGATGCATAAGCGTTCAAATGAAACATCTGCAGAGATCACGCTTAGCCGAGAGAAAAACGTCACAAAGATGAAAGCGCTATAAAAACACCTCCGCGTCCACAAATGATTGTCATGCTCAGATGATTTAAAGAGAATACAAATGAAAAAACTCTGTACATTCGTCATATAAGGTAAAAAGAATTGCCTTTGGAAAACTGTTCACCATCTATTTTGCGCATATGGCTTAAACTCTCAAAGCAGTGTCACTTTCACACGGCGGTGGACCTCTTGGCGTGAAGCATTTCTATGAGCAGATTGTTGCACGGCACTTCTCCGCACAGGTGCTTGTAGCACAGGAAGTCCTCGGCCTGCACACTGAGCGACCGGACCTCAGCCAGCCGCAGTATGAGCTGACTGAAGCGGTCCAGACACTGAGGGTAAGAGTAGAGCGTGTACTCGAGCAGAGCGCTGTTCACCTGCTCCTGAAGGCTCTCCACATACTGCTGGTTCTCCAGGAGCTTCACATCTGCAGACGAGAGACGAATCATTACAGATCTCATAGGCTACAGATTTGAATGCAATTAAGAGTTGTGTGCAAGGCATGGCATGCAGGAAGCTGTCATACAGACATACACTGATGTGCCGCAGAGGCCTGCAAATTTGTGCACAGGTGATGAGGATGAAGACAAGTTTGGAGAAAAGGACAGTTTTTCTAGTTTGCTCTCAACTTTTGCATTTTAGCTATCACCTACTGATGGGAGAAATTAACCTTTTTGAAGCTTTAAATGAATTCAAACATTTTCTTGACAAAATGATTCACTGTTTTGAAGCGCTCGAAACACTTCACACTGTTGATGCCTGCTGGTATGGAAGCTCGTTTCTATCACTGAATTAAAAAAACAGGTAACTGCCACTTTTTATCTCACAATTTCATCTTTGCATCTCATTTTTCTCTCAGAATTGCCTGATACAAAGTCGCAATTCTGACGTGATATACACTCGCACACACTGTATATTGCGTGATATACACTCGCACTTGCAAGTTATAAAGTAAGAATTGCGAGATCTACACTAGCAATTGTCTTTTTTCCTCCTCAGAACTGGACTTTAAAACTCGCAATTGTGAGTGTATAAAGTTTCTATCTCACAATTATGAAAAAAATCTGATAAACTCGCAATTTCCGA
Organism: Carassius auratus; assembly: GCF_003368295.1. NCBI lineage: Eukaryota > Metazoa > Chordata > Actinopteri > Cypriniformes > Cyprinidae > Carassius > Carassius auratus. Next base: position 12,511,338 of record NC_039250.1, read on the forward strand.
GAGAGAGAAAAGTCAGAATTGCAAGTTTATAGAACAATTATGAGAAAAAAAAGCAAGAATTGCAGGTTTATATATCAAAATTCTGAGAAAAAAGTTAGAATTACAGGTTTATATCTCACAGTTGTGAGAAAAAAGTCAGAATTGCGAGCTTATATGATGCAATTGCGAGAAAAAAAGAATTAGGCCACCTTTTATTTTTTATTCAGAGATGGAAACAGGCCTACATAAACTGTGAATGCATAAAAACAGTTTTTAAAACCATTTTTGTTGTTTTATTCAAAGAATAATCTAACAAATGCAATAACTAATTATCTAATGTTCTTATTTTATTTTTATTTTTTGTTCAATGGAAGGCTTGGCTAAACAGAACAATAAATGACTATTAACTACTACTCTTCCTTTTAAATGACCCTTCACAAAAAACCTCCCCCCAGTTACTGTTGCTACGTCAGACAAGCCATAGCGCTCTCACGCCAGACATCATGTTCTCACAAAGTGAAAAGAACGAAAAAAACAGTGTGAAGCAAAGAGGAAACCAACAACTTGCCGACAGACAAGAAAAAGCAGGTTACTTTTGGTATGAAACAGGTAAGTCTCAGTTTTCAAATTTTGTCAACTTTTTAAGAAATTCAAACAATAAATCCCATATAGCTCTTTAATGTTTTGTGACAGATCGCTGTAGCACCTCAGTTCAAGCAGTCAAAAAACACCACTTTTCAAGTTCAAGTCCACCAACATTAATGTACTTCTGGTTTGTTTGTCTGACAAAATTCCTGTCAGAATTGTGATTAACATTGATGGAGTAAAAGTTGCATGAATGACCGTTCAGAATGAGCTCGCATTTGCAAAACATCTGACCAGCATCTGATTTTGTATCACATATAAGTGGCGCAAAACCAGAATAAAAAAAAAAAATCAGATTTCAAGTCAGTCGTGCTGTTATGAAAACACAAATCAGAGTCACATGTAAGAGAATAAATCTGATTTGGGCATTCTGAACATAGCTATATAATCTAAATAGAGATGTGTGTGTGTTTTTCGCTGTAGTCTGTCTCTGCGCGTTTGTGTTTGGGGCGACAATAGCTGCGCCCATTAATGGAGCACTTTAAAGCATTAGCAGAGCTCATCAGAAGAGCCATTCACACAGTAATTAACATGTTGAATAATCTTTTCAATACATCTGAAGGACACAAATTACTCAAAGCTGCTTCCATTGAGGCAAAGAATGAAAAAAATCAATGTGGCAGAGTGAGAGGAGATGACAAATTCTTTCGCTTTCAAATGCAGTTTCTTCCTTTCAGCTGTTTGTGTATTGTGCCAAATGAGATTGAAATTGAACATTTCTAGGAAAAAAGTTTGTTGCTAGGTACAAGAAATAAGAGGTGCTGTGTTTATTTCATTTGGTGTCCACTACATTTAATAAACTGTATTGTATTCACGACATAATGATTATAATTAGTGCTTCCAAAATCTAAATATGTAGAAAATATTGCTTAAATGATAAAGGGCTAGTTTTCATGTGAGATCTCTGTAACTAGATGGTCAAATTAAACAAATGTTTAAACACCTACATCTAGTTTGAACACACACACACACACACACACACACACACACACACACTGGCATATGATTAAGAAAAAGTCACTAAATAATGTAGGCCAAAAGCCTTTTTTTTTTTTTTTTTTTTTTTAGGAATGTCAGGATGTAACATTTGTATCAAAGCAATACAACATTTTGTCACGCGTTTACATATTGTAATTTTATACAATGTATTACTTTTTTTGTCCAGTCCACGGTTTGACATTTTTGTGTTGTCTTTGACATTTCTCGCTGTTTCAGTAGTTGTTTTGTTTAATAACTATTAAACTGTTCACTTTTTTGCTTAATCTCTACTAGACCGTTTCATGACAATCTCCACTGTGCCAATTTACCCCATCTAGCCTTAAGATTAGAACATATTATCACATAAAACCATCATATATTTAATCTTCTTTTTTTATTTTAAGGCAGTGGTTCTTATCTTTTTTTGACTTCAAGGCTCAATATTCTCCACAAAAAGCCCCATGACTTTGTGATCTTTTATTAATTTTCATTACATTATTATTTTAATATATTTTATTTTATTATATTTTGTTAATTAATCATTTTATTGATTTCTACATGATATAACATTTTGGAGCTTGGCATAACTAAAAAAATATAAATATTCACAAAATGTATAAAAATTCTCATGATGTACTAAGACTTGATTAATTTGCATGACTTTTTGTCACTTTGGTTTGTTTTAATCCTGTTTTTATTTTCAACAATTTGAACTCGTCATGAAGTTTGCTGAGACCCACCGGTTGAGAACTGCTTCAAGGTCTATGATCATACAAAATCAATCAATAAAACTTAACTTTACAACTTCCTAGAGGAATTGAAAATTGGTCTCTTTCAGTTTTGCATAATGTTTCTTGTCCCTCTGTAGACTGTCACTGTGGCCCTGTGATGCCACATGCATGCAGATGCAGTCGTACTCACTGGGGTTGAAGAGGATGAGGAACTTCAGACAGGCCATCTCTCTTCTGTCCACCTGCAGCAGCTGCAGTCTCCTGGCCAGCTCCTGTCCTCTCTGCACCATACTGACCAGAGGAGGTCCCGCGTCAGACACCGCCGACAGATCCACCTGCAGCACACAGCACCTTCACCACACTCGCTCTACTAACATCTTCTGCTTCTCTGCAAACAATGAAGCTTTTATTATTGTGCTTATAATGCTGAGGGCCGGAAACACCCACCTCCTGTCCTGTAATGAGTAGCAGACTGTTGTCTCTCCCATGATGCACCTGTCTGCAGATATGATCGAGAAGCAGCAGCTCACTCCAGCAGTTATGCAGCAGTCGCATCTGATCTCCTACCTAAATCAGGAGAAAATAATGTAGAGTTATTAAATGCTTACAGCATCAGGCCATGCTACTGATTTATTCTTTTGCATAGTAGGAGATAATTCATTCATTTATTCACCATCATGTCATCCAAAACCCACATGACTTTCTTTTACCTGTGGAATACAAAAGCTTGTCTTTTTGTCCACACAATGAATTTTAATGGGGTCAGTGTTAATAAATTATGTTCTAAAACTATTATTATTATTATTTTTTTGGTAATTGAAAAAAAAGATTAAAAAACAAATATTAGATGAAAACCCTTAAGGTAAAACAAATTTAGATCAGAGTCTTGTGGGAAATAGTATGCGAGTCACAAAGGTGGACTATAACTAAAATGTTAATATAAGATAAATATAAATATAAACCATGTAACACAATAAGTGAAACTAACTAAATTACTCAAGTAAAAATTAATTATAATATGATTTTACTTTAATAAATACAATAATAGCATAGAAATAGTCCTAAAATAATTCTGAATAGGGTCCAACTGACTTCCAGTGTATGGACAGGAGCGTTTGAACACAAATGAAGATATTCCTGAATATATTTGAAAAAGTGTTTCTGTCCATACAGTAAGATTAATGGGTCCAAACCTTCACCGGAGACCTTTGACTTTCCCAGTTTGAAAAAAAAAAAAACAGAGATCTGTTCTTTTGAGCTCCACACAACAAAGAAAGTGAGGTTTGGAACGAAACGAGGCTTGTAAATAGAGTCGAGTGAATGGTTTGATTTGAGATCTCAGAGCTTGCCTATAACTGAGTGTGTGCGATAAAAGCTTCAGAAACTGTACGCAGACTATATCAAATAACTGCAAACAGCAAACTGACTACTTTTTGTGAAAATCGAAAAATATTACAAATACGATAACAAAAAATATATATATAGTGACCAATATTTGAAAGCCTTGCCAACAATTCTCCTCTCAATGAAAGCCTAAACAACAATAAACGTGTAGGCGGTTTTACTCAAATCATAGTACACTGCACAAGCCCGAGCATGTCATCTCTCAGTTTAAAACCCAAAGAAATACAACCCTTGTACACAGATGAACAGCTAGATCATAAAACGAGGGAATGGGAGTCCTTGGGACGAGCAGCCGTCAAGCACACATCGAATGCGCTGTATTTATGAGCGCCAAATGATGACCTCTGGCACCTTCTCACCTCTCGTCCTTCATCGGCCTCTCGTCTTCCTCCCCCACTAATGCTCTGTCCGCATACAGTACACAGTGATTTGAAGGCCGCGTTGTGTCAGTATTACGCACAGTGAGCGGCAGTAAAGCCCTAATAGAAGCATAGCGCTACATATATCAACCGCAGCCCAGACAAAATTACTCAAACCATATATCCACATCTAATCCACATCCTCGAGCCCCGGAAACTTGACCTCTCTCGCGGTTGTGGATACAAACCCTCCCTAGAATGTACACAAACATGCACTAAATTGAGTTTATCAAAGCGCTTTTCAATCCAGATGCACATTTCCCACATCGCGCGACACCTTTCATTGCTGGACGCAATGTAATTCAGTGTTTCTGAAAGCGGTGTGCCTGCAGGAGTCAGTCGCTGGCATGCGTTCTCAAACTCGGACACATTTTATGCTAGCAATCGCAGAACGCTAGTTGCCATGGCTGCAGAATGGAATGAAATGGAATGAAAAATATGCGACGGTTATGCAGGTGTGAATGTGCAAAAACAAAGTTTGACATTGTACATTATTTGCTTGAATGCATTGGGACATGCAGTCATTCATCGACCAAATATTCCGTCTGGGTCGAGACCGATGATTAAGACACTTATAAGAGGTGAGAGCTTTGAGAGGGCAAATTCTGTGTGTGTCAACACTGTATCTATAATCACAGCAACAACAAATCTATTGTGATTTGCAACACCCCCTGATGCGAATATAGCAACTGAGTGTCCGAATTCGAGATTCCAAACTCACATCTGATGCCTTTTTGCCAAAATTCCAAATCTCCCGAAAACTTTTTTGGAAACTGAGCAAGAATCTGGACTTCGACACATATAAGTGATCCCACTACGATCTAAACGTTAAATGTAATCCTACTCTTAAAACTGCTTGGCAAACATGCTGCAACAAAGCATTCACAACATCTGATTGTCTTGGTGTGCCTAAATGTTATCTTTCGGTGAGATACATGGTTTGGCGACAAAATAGTATTAGACAAAACACTGCAGAGAATCATTTGGATGATCAGAGGGGTGTCCACATAAACACACACACACACATGCACTTTGTCTTATCTCAGAGCTGTACCTTTAGTTCCTTGAAGAAGACACAGCTTCTTGCCCACTCGACTATTGAGAACAATGTCTGGTCTGCCATGACACACAACAGGCTGGACGGCCGTGGTTTGTCCAGCTTCCCCTTGCCGCTTTGCTCCTGGTGCAGGTATGCACAGATCTTTCCTCTCACCTGGAAACATGAAGCAGAACACAGAGCAGCGAAGTCAAATTGAGAAGTCAGTGTATAAGAATTTTGTGTGATATTAAATACCTTTGCTCTGTTTTGAACTTAAATACTGCAGAATTGAAAAATCGAAAATCTTTTATTTAATATTGAAATACGTGTCACATAATTAAGTGGCAAATGTTGTTCAGTTCCCTCGAAATACAAAATACTAAAGAAAAAGTGGTAACACTTTACAATACGGTTCTATTAGCTAAAGGCACTAACGATGACCAATAAGTGTTTATGAATTTTTGGTAATCTTAGTTAATAATAATACATTGCTCATTGCAAATTCATGTTCGCTCAGGTCCATTAAATATTCTTGACAGATACAACTTTAGATTTTTTTGTAATGGATTATGTACTGTTAACTAAGATTAATAAATGCAATGTATTTTTTACTGTTAGTTCATGTTACCTAAACAAACAGTAGGTAACTAATGTTAACAAATGGCATCTTAAGAGATACCAAAAAATATTATATTATTAAAATAAAATATAGAACATCCAATTCATAAAAACACTGATAGTAATAATAGTTAAATAAATAAAAATACAAATGTTACACTTGTCTTTGGTCTGTTTTGACCGTCTAAGTGAGAAATGCCAAAGGTTTGAATTGAACAGTGCACCCTTTGAAATCCCAGAATTCTCCTCCCGTTAAAGGGACAGTTCAATCAAAAATAAAAACTCAACAATCCTGTGTTATTCCAAACCTAGATGAGAAAATTAAGTGGCTAAAGTCTTGTTTTTTTCTTTAATGTTTAAAATCTTCGGTAACACTTTAGAATAAGGTTCCATTAGTTAATGTTAGTTAATGTATTAATTAACATGAACAAACAATGAATAATACATTTATTACTGTATTTATTCATATTCGTTAATGTTAGTTAATGAAAATACAGTTATTCATTGTTAGTTCATGGTAATTCACAGTGCATTAACTAATGTTAACAAGCACAACTTTTGATTTAAATAATGCATTAGTAAATGTTGAAATTAACATGAACTAAGACTTATAAATGCTGTAGAAGGATTGTTCTTGCTTAGTTCATGTTAACGAAAGTAGTTAACTAACATTAACTAATGGAACCTTATTCTAAAGTGTTACCAAATCTTCTTTTGCATTCAGAACAGGTTTGTAAAAACTGTAAAGACAGCTTTTGAATTATTGTTCAATCCGTGCTAGATTTTTTTTTTTTTCAAGATTAGTAAAAGTTATTTTTCGGGTAAACAAAATTGTGTTTAGTTTAGTACATCTAAGTTAACTGATTTTTTTCAAGTCATTTAATCTGACTAAATTAACCTGAAAAAAATGTAAAGTCATTTTTATAGGCTAAATAAAATAGATTTCTTTATTTAGTCTTTTTAGTGGCGTGATTAATCTTCAGATGATTTAACTCATACCTGCTCTTCATCTGGATCACAGCTGACCAGCTCGAGCACCAGCGGGGGCAAGCCAGGGTTCATGGGGCTGGTGTGCGGGGACGCAGGCATGCAGCCGTCAGGGTACGGGTACCCCAGCGAGGAGTCTGGTGAGCTGGAGTACGCGTCTGGATATTCAGCTTTAATCGATCTGCTGGGTAAGGAGGGAGCAGTGTAGTGGTACTGAGCCGGGAATGAACCATAGCTCTGCAGCGCTACACCCAGGGCCGGGGGGCAGAGAGGAGGGCAGTCGTACTCCAGAGAGGACAGAGAAGTGGGATGGAGTCCTGAGAGCGATCCGGGAAGCTGGTATTCTGTCTGAGAGCTGGACAGGAGAGACGGGTTGGCCTCTATTTTAAAACCGCTGGCTCGAATTAAAGCTCTCTTCTGCTGTTTCAGGGCACGGTCCCGCTTGTACATGGGACCGAACTTGTTCCTTCCTCCTCTCATTCGGTCTGTACGGACAGCTGGGAGGAAAGAGGTTGAAAGTGTTATAGGATGCATATCAAATATTATTTACATTTTGCAGACATGCTGTTTGTCTGATACAATTGGAAGCGTAAGCCTATTTTAAGAGCACAGTGGATAAAAGGCCAAATAAAGCAAGGAATGCTGGGCACGGTTTCGCTTAAGTAAGGCAGGGCAAAAGCAAATGGATATTTCTCTTCATATGGACATTTTCCGGGCTGGTTTTTGTGAACTCTCAACATGAATCCGCGAGTCTTATCAGCGCGTGAGGAATGTGTCACAGGCGCGCGCGGAAACAGGTGCTTCTCTGCACTCGGCCTGGGAATCGCGCGCACAGAGAGCAAAATAAGATACTGGACAAGGATATTTTCCATCTGTGAAAATTTCTAATAAAATAAATAAGTTATTTAATAATAATTGAAATTAATTTGGAAGAAAATAAGCTTGGGTCACTTGATCATAAATGGCTATGAAATATTAAAAAAATTATATTTTGAACAAGATGTTAACTAACTGGTATATATTCACATTTTGCCCAATGTGTCAAAACACATGTTTTTTATTACTTTAAGTAAGGCTTTTATATATATACATATATATATATATATATATATATATATATATATATATATATATATATATATATATATATATATATATATATATTTAAATCTTTCATCTTCTGAGTTTAAACTCCATAATAAGTGTTATTAAATATTCAATCATGATAATGAAATTTTGCATTAAAGGCTTTCCCCTTTCTCTAAATATATTGATATTTTACTAAAATGTCATTAATGACTAGCGATGCTTGTCGAAATACCATAAACACATATAATACATGATTTAATGTCAAATAATAAGCATTATATTCTCTCAGGACCAGCTGTTCAACACAACAGTATTAGAATCAGGACAATAAGGTTGGCTTTTTAAATGATAAGATATCTTATACATTCTTTACAGCAAAACCTTTTCTGTTTTCTCCACATTTAACGAGAAGCCGCACGGCTCACCCTCGAGTCTCATGCCGACGCTGAGGCACTTCTGGAAGCGACAGAAGGGGCATCTCTTCCTCTGGGTTTTGTCGATGCCACAGTCCTGGTTCTGTGTGCACGTGTATCTCTTGTTATTCTGAACCGTCCTCTTGAAAAAACCCTGTCAAGATGATGCACACAATAAGGATTATATTCTGACAAGCTCTGTTTAAAAACAACAGCAATATAGCATATAATCATATTGGATTGTTCTAAATGAACATATCATCTAAAAATGAGTCTGGGCTTTCTCACAGGAATATGGATGTAAATGTGAACAGACTGTCTGTTTACAGTCAATGCATTTGCATACATAATAAAACCAAAAATAAATACATTAATAAAGATTGGGTTAGATCTTATTTTAAGGTGTCCTTGTTACAGGGAAATTATACATTTAAGTACTAAGTAATATTAACAACACGTGCTTAGGGTTATTTGCATGCATGCATTTTTTCATAATATAGCCTATAGGCTACTGATATTACTAGGTACATGCAACATGCATAACAATGACAGTAATAAAGGAAAATAAGGCATTACAAAAGGCTATTATTACTTTAAAACTACTAAATAATAATACATATATTATGACTAAATAAATGCCATTAACATTAACAAAGAGTGTTACGTCGTAATGATTTTCACAGCACTGGGCTAGCTACATCATGTAATCCTCCACCGTTCATGAACTTTTTGATTTATAATTATTAAGCGTTTCCTAAATATTTAAGTTTTTTTTTTTTTTTAAGCGAAACACGCACACGAGTTTAAATGGGAAAATGAGTTTAAATAAGATTACCTTACAGCTTTCGCAGGTAAGAAGGCCGTAATGATATCCGGACACTTTATCTCCACACACCGGACACAGCTCCTGCAGCTCCTCGTCTGCTGTGAAGTCCATCTCCCTCACAGATGCGTCGGGACACAGCGCGTGCTTCTCTTACAGATGCTATGAGCGTTCGAAAAGAATCAAAAACAAAAAAAAAAACATTTCCTTCATAAAACTCTATTTTATTTTATTTTTATTATTATTGTTACTAGTTACATAGAAATAGCCTCCAATATTATTCTCTTTTCAAGGCCGTTTATTTGTGCACGTGGATTCTGACCACTATAATGTTATAATGATCTAAACATCACATCAATTCCACAAGACAAGTTTAGCACATCAAATAAAGCACGTACTATAAAATGCCCATCAAATACCTTAGCGTAGGCTATCCCTGAGTGATCAAATAAAACAAAGGCTGTTTAAAAGTATCAAATCAAAAATATGGTAATGGTAAAAAAATAATAATGCTGGAGAGAGCTCACGGTGCATCTGTCTGGTCGTGTATCTGGACACGCAGAGGAAAAGATGGATTTGATCTTATTATTGACTCTTGCCATGCCTCCTATATGGACGTGACCACCCACCCACCGAACGACTCCCACGCCCACTTCACGACACAAACACACACACACACACACACACAAGCTAAATGCGATGCTTAGTTCACCCTTTCGTACTAAAAGAACTGAGTTAGCAATTATCAAATGCAACTGGAATTCAAATAGCAAAAATGATTTGATTATAGCCTACTTTCACTATAGGCCTACTTTCATTATTAATTATTATTTACTGACAAATGAATGAATATTTACGATGAATACCAACGATTCTTATATGGAAATTATATCTGCAGAACAAATGTAAGTGTTGAAATATGAATGTTTCGGAATAACTAACGATAAAATGTCCTTGCTGCTTTGTGTTTGTATATATTTAATATAAGAAAAAAGGCCTATATCAGTATTAAACTGATGCAAAATAAAGTTTGACGGAAATAAATGCTTGATTGAAAAAAGATTTCACAGATCTTAATGGATGGCATAAATGGAAGATTTTCCTTTTCAGTGTCGGACCTGTTAAACCACAATTTAACTATATTAACGTAGCTATATGCATTAATTGAAAAATAGATATCCCATGTTTAACTATGCTACATTTAGGCTAAATAAAAAATGAATATCCAATAAAAAAACAGGATATTTCCCATGCTGAAAATTCAACGGCAGAAAAAAAAACACATTTCAATAACGATTTTTAATTTGATAGGCCTATTCATTTTTTAGAGAGACGATGTATCTGCGCAGTTTAAAAACATTTTTTTTTCGCCTATTATAGACGAGACCCTTATAGATGATCAGTAGGCTATTAATCTGTCTGTTTTTCCATGTTTTGTAGCTCTCCCAAAATCGGTTCCATTTCACTGCGTTAGAACTCAAACGTAAAATGCGACGAGGATGAATGAGGCAAAGCGAAGCGCATTTCTGAATTCGAACTTTTCTGAATTTTCCAAACCTGTAGAGACTTACCATTAATCTGCGCGTCTAGCATTCGCGAGCCGCTTCACGAGCGTCTTCCTCATTCAGCTCCAGTGATAGCTATAACGTCCAGACCTCCAGAAACTTCAGGAGCGAATCTAACAGGTCTGAGGTCTTCCTCGGTGTCTGAACGTCTTCCTCTGCACTGGAGCTGAGTGTGGAGAGGTCTTCATTGGATAACGCGCTCATGTGACAGTTCTCCAGAAGATGATGCGCGCCAGTCCTTACAACTGCGGTATTTTATTATCAGACCAGAACACACACAAAATAAAAAAATAATTATTTTTATTATTTATTTTACATTTAAAAAGTAAAAAAGAAACCGGTTTGGCCTTCCATACTTACTGATTGGTATACATTCCAGTATTTACATTTTGTTATTTTACGCATAGTTGTTTTCATTGTTTAATTCTCTCTCTCTTCGTTGTTTTAAAATAAGTTTATTATTATCCAGTGATATGATTACCTTACTTATTAGTTGATATAATAATATTGGCATCTCGCATACAAGCATACTCTTGAAGATGCACCGAGACTCAAAACAGTTATTGCCTCCTTTCTCTGAGATTTACAAAACGAAATGTAGGGGTCAGTGACGTTGCAAAGTCTACATTTTTATAAAGACATTCAAAAATACATTAAAATTCGTTGTTGTTGTTTTTTTTCCCGTCCGGATGTATTCACAAAAAGGAAATCAAATGTTAGCTAGCCTACTAATATATTGTTAAGAAAACCATAAATCAGGGGTTCATTATTGACCCTGTTTGATATCATCAGGCTATATTTATTAATGTAGATATTCATTGTGAAAAGGGACGCTTTGTCTAAATGAAACAAACTTTAAAAACTTAATGTGACTCAAAAAAAGTATGACTTAGTCTTTAAAAAATGACTTGTGTGAAAATGAAAGGAACATAGCCTATTTCAGCAATTTTTCCTCCTGTGGTTCCACCACGTGACATTTCGGAATCATTAAATCCAATTTTTGCATTAAATAGAATCAATGCGTTTCACAAACCGACTGATTACAAAGATTACACTTCTACGAAATCCCGTGTGTTTTGAAAAGGATTTGTAAAATATTACTCCATTTAACATCTCAACGTCCTTTTTATGTCACAGAGCAACAGTGGACAAAATGGGCTGCTCTCAGGAGAATATGAGGGAACTTATGTAGATATTATTGGTCTGTCACGATTCAATTCTACAAAAGCATGCATATTATTTTATATTACATGCTTATTCAAAATGCATAATACAAGAAAGTTTACATTGATTTATATCCTATTTGACATAAAGGCTGACTGTCTGGAGTCAGATCTCTAGTCTAAATAGTGTAAGTTGTGTGTGAAGTGGCCGTCGCTTCGTGCAGTTAAACTGTGTCGCGGTGAGAGACGTGATAGTGTATCAGTTAGCGCTGTCAAGGTTAGCAGTGTTATGCTGGGCTGCTGTGGCTGCACTGCTCGGGTTTGGCGTTCTGTTCCTGATATGAAGCGCTTCACCGCGATGCTTTGACTCCGGGGAGACTATTTTTGCTTGGCGAGCATTCCTCCGTCTTCTGCTAAAACATCAATGTCTGATAGTGAATGAGTACAATGAGGACGAGGAGCCACATCTCGTGCTTTGCATGGAAAGAAATGCTGATTTGGCGAGCGGTGGATTTGTTAAGAGAAGAGGGATACTGGAAACACTAGTGAATAAAGAGTGCGCGTAATTGCATTGAATGTGCACTTGTAGTGTTTATATATATATATATATATATATATATATATATATATATATATATATATATATATATATATATAATTTTGATTAAATAAAATGAAACTTAAGTGTAGCCTACTTAAAGAGAACACGGTTTAAATGACAAGTCATTCCACATACAAGTGCAAAAAAAAAAAAAAAAAAACTTTTGTTGCGCTTTGAAGTAAACTTATTTTAATGTGTTTACTGTAATGTGTTTATTATAATGTGTTTACTAAATGTGTTTACTATAATGTGTTTATTATAATGTGTTTACTAAATGTGTCTACTAAATTCACAAAAAAAGAAAATCCAAATCCAGTTTCTTTCTTCTGCTGAACACAAAATAAGATATTTTGAACCGAACCTCTATAGTAACTATCCCTTTAAGGAGTAAAGAAGGTACTCTGAAGTTCAATTAATTGCATTTGTTATAGGCCTATTGTGCATTTTCATTTATCTGAAAATATAAATAATCACACTTATGAAGATACCACATTAAGCAGCATCTGCAAACAAACATCTAGAACTTTACTTTTCTTAGCCGTTTTCCCAATGACTTTTAACCAATTGATCCCAAGGAGGTTTTATTAGATGTCAGTTCTGCTCAAGGTCACACAGGTGTCCTGTCAGAGAAACCACAGGTGTAGTTCATCACAAAATCATAATGTCACAATACCGTTGTCTTTGTTTAAAAGAGTACATTCAGCATTTGAGACCTAACAAAATGACAAGAACTGCCATTTATACTGACATTTTGTTGAAAACAAAATTACAAAATTACATTACATACATTCTTAAATGTGGCTTGAGTGTCCAAATATATCTTTTGGGGTAATATTTTATATAGTTTATACATATCTATATATATATCTATATATATATATCTATATATATATATATAGGGATTTTTCTCAAGCGTTTTTGAAGAGATCCTCATCCAGACTCTAAGTCAATCCTTAATCTCCCAATCTAATTGCTTAATTTTCTTATACGAATAACGCATAGTATTAATAACTATTATGTAACAAGTTTCCTCAAGGACTGGTTTTAGCAGGTGGATGGCATGAATGCATGAATGTTTAGAACTATTTTATAAAAGCAAGAAGGCAAGCCAAGTCTTGCCAAACTGTAGCACAGTCACTCACACCTTGAAAAATAATACACACTTTTTTTTTGCATTACAATATACACGATTATTATTCATATTATCATGAAGAGTGTGCGGTTTCAAACTTCCTCCGTCCAGCTGTCACATCTTCCATCTTAAATGCTACACACATCACCCTTTGTCCTTTGCAGGGGTGAAAGCACAAAAAATGGCCTCAACAATAGTTCACAACAGACTGAGATGCTCTGGAAAGGGGATGGGGTATTCTTGAGAAATTTCTTGCCCTTGAAGGGTTTCTAAAACGAAGACGTGCTCTTTTCCCGTTGGTGCCCGTTTGAGAGATTTACTTTGTCCATAAACAACAATGTCGTGTGCACGTTTTGACAGTCACAAGGCCAATTGCAAAGGCAGCCTTGGACACATACGGTATAAATATATTTACCCAAGTAGTAAGGCAGTGACAGGATGTTCATTTCAACAGGAGACACGGAGTGTGTCTCAATATAGAAACAATCCTCGTCGTACATACTGTAATGCTGCTTTAGAAGCAATATCAGATTCCGGTAACAATGTTCTGATATCTGACAATGTTCTGCCTATAAAACAGTTTCATTGTTGGCACTATTAATGTAATACATAGGCCAAACACAGAAGGAGCTTATAAGTCCATGCCTGCCAACCTTTGGATATGAATAGTATCTTAAACAGATGAATCAAAATTTTTAGCAAAACTAAGTCCCCCTTTGGCCGTCTGCGGACCATCTCTACACATGAGATTTCTGGGCTCCCGCAGCTGGTAAGATCCAGTGCCAGAAAAGCCTTCTCATCCCCCACGTTCTCAAGGCTGCAGCGAGCCTGTAGGTACACTACACACTCAGGCAAACACATTCACTCTCTGCTTCTCATTCATCTCAATGAGTGACCTGACATGCCACATAAGAGAAACCCTTTAGAAACTCACACTCATGGCCAAATTAGTGCAGCCAGAATAAACATATTTCTTAGTGTTGGTTGCATTAAGTAGTTTACAATGCTGTTTCTCTATAATTTCTGTTCAGTCCAAAACTTCTGCATTTTGTATTTTTTTTTTATTTTATTTGCATTGACAAATGTGCAAATCACACAGCTCTCCACAACCCCAAATTACTCATATTACATGCAGAAAATGTTGAATGCTAGCAAATAATATCTATATCTATACTGTATCTATATACTGTTCAAAATTTTGGGGCATTTAAATGATTACAAATACAGTAAAAACAGTAACATTGTAATAACTGTTTTGCACTACAATATACTGTAAAATGTAATTTATTCCTGTAATGCAAAGGTGAATTTTCAAAATCATTAATCCAGTCCTCAATGTCCTTGAAGGTTCCTTTATATATATATATATATATATATATATATATATATATATATAGGCTTGATGAGCAGAATAAACCTCTTTCAAAAACATAAAAAATAGTAATGTTTCCAAACTTTTGGTCTGTACTGTATATATGTGTGTGTGTGTGTGTGTGTGTGTGTGTGTGTGTGTGTGTGTGTGTGTGTGTGTGTATATATGTGTTCTGTATTTTATATATATATGTGTGTGTGTGTGTGTGTGTATATATATATATATATACAGTACAGACCAAAAGTTTGGAAACATTACTATTTTTAATGTTTTTGAAAGAAGTTTCTTCATCAAGCCTGCATTTATTTGATCAAAAATACTGAACATTTTTTTAATATTGTGATATATTATTACAATTTAAAATAATTGTTTATAAATTTATTATACTTTAAATTATCATTTATTTCTGTGATGCAAAGCTGAATTTATAGGATCATTATCACATGATCCTTTAGAAATCATTCTTATATGATGATTCATTATCAAAGTTGGAAACAGTTCTGCTGCTTAATAGTTTTTCAGAACATGTGATACTTTTTTAGGATGCTTTGATGAATAAAAAAAAAGAAAAAAAAAAGAAGCTATGTTTTTAAAATATAAATATTTTGTAATAACAATATGCACTACTGGTCAGTAATTAGGGGTCAGTCATTTTTTTTCTTCTTTCTTATTTTTAAATAAAATCAATACTTTTATTCAGCAAGGATGTGTTAAACTGATAAAAAAGTGATAGTAAAGAAAATATATTATTAGAATATATAGTATTAGATTTTTTTCTTTTTTAATAAATGCAGTTCTTTTAAACCTCTTATTCATCAAATATATTAGACAACAGAACTGTTTCCAACACTCATAATAAATCAGAATATTAGAATGATTTCTAAATGATCATGTGATAGACTGGATGTTACATGTGACACTGAAGGCTGGAGTAATGATGCTGAAAATTCAGCTTTGCATCACAGGAATATTTTTTTTTTTTAAGTATATTCAAATAGAAAACTATTATTTTAAGTTGTAATAATATTTCGTAATATAACAGTTTTTTCTGTATTTTTGATCAAATAAATGCAGGCTTGATGAGCAGAAGAAACTTCTTTCAAAAACATAAAAAATAGTAATATATCTATATATATATATATATATATATATATATGGCTAGTCGACGGTTAAATTTTAGGTGAAGAAACAATTTCTGATGAAATTGACCGTCTGCTATCGGCCTAACTTCACAGAAATCCATTAATTCTCAGCACAAAGAGACTCTTTCACTTAGATATTACACTATAGAGACTGTGTCTGTTCCCCAGTTAGAAAATAAAAAAATATTTAAAGGGGGGGTGAAATGCTATTTCATGCATACTGAGTTTTTTACACTGTTAAAGAGTTGGATTCCCATGCTAAACATGGACAAAGTTTAAAAATTAAGTTGTACGTTTCAAGGAGTATTTTTGTTCCCAAAATACTCCTTCCGGTTTGTCACAAGTTTCGGAAAGTTTTTTTCGAGTATGGCTCTGTGTGACGTTAGATGGAGCGGAATTTCCTTATATGGGTCCTTAGGGCACGTCTGCCGGAAGAGCGTGCGCTCCCGTATAGCAGAGCACTGAGAGCACAACAGACATTCACTGATCAGAGCGAGAGCTTCGCGAAATGTCACAAAAGGAGTGTGTTTTTGGTTGCCAGGGCAAGACAACCCTGCACAGATTACCAAAAAAAAAAAAAAAACAGCATTAAGGGACCAGTGGATGGAGTTTATTTTTACAGAGCATCAATGGAGTTGTGCAAGTGTTTTTGTTTGTTCCCTGCATTTCGAAGATGCTTGTTTCACAAACAAGGCCCAGTTTGACGACGGATTTGCATATCGTTTATTTCTTAAGGATGATGCAATCCCAACGAAAAAGGGTCACGATCGTGTGTTGGAACCGCAGGCAGTGAGTAAAACTGCTTCAAATATCTCTGCCTCCTTGTTAGTGCGTCCGCCTCCCATCCCGGAGACCCGGGTTCGGAGCGAGTCGTTGCTGCTGCTGCTCTCGTTTCAATTTCAGCCTCCGGATCTGATTCTGGATCATAAATAAACGGCTGAATCTGACTGTAAGCCATGGTTTGTTTTGGATGATGGTTTTTCCCTCACGGTAATGTAACAGCTTCCACATGCTCTCAACGCAAAAGCCTACTGGCGCTCGAGATTCTTTAGCTCCGCCCACACGTCACGCCTCCAGTCGGTCGTGTTTTTCCGGGAAAAATCGGTACAGACTATCTTTCTCTTATGAATATAATAAAACTAAAGACTTTTTGGAGTTATGAAGGATGCAGTACTACTCTATACACTGTAAATGCAAACATGCTATTTAATTAAAAATATTAATTTGACTTTAATCAGTTTTTATCAACCTGCTATTTACACTTACTTTTAGTAAGTTACTTGTACTTTGAGGTTGAAAAATCTTACCAGCTCAGTTTACTTGAGTTAGATTAATTTAGAAAAAGTAAGTTCATTATCTGTGGGCATGCGCAGATCAGTCCTCTCTACGCTAGACGGCGATATTTGTTCACCACTATGGCCCCACCCTTCAATAGCTACTATTGGCCAGGCGTCCATGCTTACGTACCTGATTTGTACAGGTCATATCCCCTGACTAACCTTAACCAATCCAGGTGAAATGCCTAACCCCAACCAATCAAGCTGCTTCGTAGGGCGGGTCTTGGCGTGGCGGGATTCCTAATTTTGCAGACATGTCACATCGATTGTACCTGCAACTGACCAGGTGGAGCTGGACCTAAACATCGCTTCAACGGGGCTTTTGTTTATCTTCATCATAACAGCGATTCTTGTGCTTGGCACACTCATTTGGTGAGTAAATATTTTAACCTTGGGCAGACCGTTTTGTTTCTGTACGTTAAATCAGCGTCAGTGTGTGCTTGCTAGTACTGATGTGTGTGTAGTAATGTCGGTTAAAGCTAGCTAAGTTAACTAACATGGACATAACGTGGCTATATTTTGATGAAACTTGGTCAATACTTCATTATTTTTTCAATCCAAAACTTCCTCTGTGTTGAAAATAGGTAATGTTAACTTTAAAGACTAGTCACGTTCAAATTGAGGAAAAACTTTAGTGTAACGGTCGCGGGCGTGCTCGTCATGCGAACGTGCCCGCGCCCATCTGCCATGATGCCAGTAACTTTTTACTGACTAGCATGATGATAAACTGATCCCGGCGGTTTGTGAGTTTACTGAGCTTTATAACTGTTGTTTATAAACTCAGGCAGAACATCAGAACAAGTCTGGATGTATCATTTTATTTTAAGATAGGCTGTAAAGTTAATAACAGTCTTGTCTTTATCAAAGACAGGATTACCACTGTGTTTCGACATATGATTGGGGATATCACCACAGTCAACTACGTTAACTTAATGTTATTTTATTTAACACTCAGCACTTAACACTAGTCGATATTCGTAGCTGTGCCGTTTCCATGGTTACCATGTGTAGTACCTAGATCAGACTCGGTACAGAGGAGTAGAGTCTCCCTGTCTGAAAATATTTTTACATTCCGTTTATCATAGCCTGTTATGAATGTATGTGCTGGCATACTCAGTGGCTTACATTATTCTTTAAGGTCATCTTGTACATATGTACATTTTAATACTGGGAACTGTCATTGTGGGTTATAGGCTTATGTTATAGTTTTCACATGTACTTGTATTTGAGTTGTGGTGAGCTATGGTTGTGTTAAAATGTTGTATTTTTTTTTTATTGTCCCCTTCCAGGCTCAAGCAGATGGTGATCAATCCACACATAGGTAGTCCCAGCAGTAAAAGGTATTTTAAAATAATAACTGTATTATTATTGCATGCTAAAGTAAAAGTTATGCTTACATCAGAGCAGTTGGATTACAACAAAAGAAAATCAAATTAAATCATTCTTGTGTGCTAAAATTAATTCATCATTATAGTATATTTCATCATACAGAATATTTTGTGCATATTTTGAATTTCAAATATTTGATGTAATTAGTATTTCTGGACTGTCTCTATAGATACTGTGGGGTCGACTTATAGCCCATTAAGATGATGACTTCAGCAGTGTTGCACAAGCACTGATCAGAAAATACCCCTGCCTCGCTGAGCCTGGACCACACAAATGGTATGGCTGGATAAACAGCCTTAAATTTAAGATGGCCAATTATCGCACAAAGCTTCTAAAAGCTGGATGTGAGGATGTAGCAATTCTAGTTGAAAATGGTTGAACGATGGCCAGCACTCTTCACAGAGAGACAGGTAAGCGATTTTTATTCTCAACCAATAAAATAATGCAAATCAAAAATAAATTCAAGGTGTGTGGCTAGAAATCCAAACACTTGTTGGAATGTTAATACCTCTGCCACCTCTCCATCCCTACCCACCCCTCTCTCTACTTCAGGTGTTTGCTGAGTTTAATAGAATCGCCAGTAAGAATCTTGAGGGAGACTTTTTTGAGGCTCAGGACCAGTACGCACCACGTTTCATCGAACTCTTCAAAACAAAGAAGGGAACTGTTGGCCAGAAACTCAGGGAGCTGATTCAGCACATAAGCTGTAAGGTAAGTAGGTTCATTTTGCTTTTGATCTGTATGATGGTTCATCAAATGAGCCGATTCAGACCAACCTATTTTATTTCCTGTCTTCTTGTGTCTTGCAAATTACTCCGTTAACTGGTCTATTCTCTCTCTGTGTATCATTAGACACCAGACGTGACAGTACTTCACTCTGTTGTCCTCAAAGGCATTCCCATTTTACTCTGTGATGAATCCAGTGAATTCTATAAGACCTGCTATGTAAGTACTTGCACAAAAGAAAAAGTTTGTCTGCATGAATATAAAACTATACCTGTGTTGACATAGAATATGTAATTCTATCCGCTCGATATACAATATACATTTTGTACAGTGACTGATGTATTTTGTATAGCAATACCTCTACAACTAATCTGAGAGATATGTAAACAGCCAGTAAATAAAAATACAATTTTCCACATAAACGTTATACACATTCATTAATTTAAAATCTAAGGAGTTGGAGTCTAGGTTGAAAAGTTTTTGTTTGCTTTACTGTAACAATCCAGTGTGAAAACATATTTAAAGCCATATTCTCTGATAACATTACAACACTAAAAATAAATGTTTTAGAATAGCATAAATTGCAATGCTGAAGAATGTGTTTCTTTGTAGGATACAACGAGAGACGAGGCCCTAGAATGCATCACTGTTGGTGTGCTGACAGTTGTCAGTGAAGATAGTCCTCATGAGGGTCAAAGCTCAGTGGACCTCCAGCCCATCTCCACTGCCATCATTCTGGAGGGAGGTATTGTCATGGATCATATTAAAAACTTGTCTCAGGCAGTTTGTCTGTTGTTTGGGCTTACATATGTATTGCATTTGGATTACCCAAAATGCATGGCAAATACACTCCACTTCATTCAGACTGTGATGCTTGGACTGGGAAAGAAAAAAACTCCCATCAAAACTGTTAACTCTGAAGAACAGTCTTTTGGGTTAGAACAGTAAAGAGCCGTCAGCTGTCAGATAGCACTTTGTAAGCTTTGCAGCCATTAATGTTTGATGCTTTCATGCAACTGTTCACGCTAATTTACGATCTCTTTTTAAAAAAGAAAAGAAAAATTCCATTGAAGTCTGTACCATGTTATGCAGGTATGCTAATGGTGGAAATAGAGCTGTTTGCAAAGTGTTGTTAGTTGTTATTAGATGATAATGTCAGAAAATAACCAAGCAAGGTTGTCCTGTTTACATTTGTGTTTTTGGAAAACTTTTAATAAGTTTTAATGTAGTACAAATACAAACCCCAAGGAGTGATTTTTTTTCTTTGTGGTGGTTTAATCTTTGGACTGTTCAATTTGGGAAACAAAAGCATTCGTTGTACTTACAGCTTTGATCAGAAATGCACTGATTTTTCCATGCACTGAAGTCCTGTAGTTATCAGGTTTTTACCTGTTTAATATTGGGAGACTCTTATTATCTCACAGAAATGTGGTTTTATTTTTTATATTTTTCCTTTATTTTCTACAGTTAAATCAAACAACAACTTTGTTGTTTAACTGCTGTTTGTACTTGAATGTGCATTGAATAAATGTTGTAATGGAGCTGAATCAACCCAGTGAGTTTTCTTTTAAAGTATATGTTTGTGGTGTGTTTGCTTTTATCAGATAGTAACAGCAAAAATAGATAAAGAGAGAAAAAAGGCCACAGGTTGGACCTAAACCTGGGCAGCTGCAACAAGGACCCATTCAAGGAAATTGGTTTCTTTAATTTAAGTGAACTTGAAAAAAGAGTGCGCAGAACTAAAAATGTTAAGTTGTAAGTATTTAGTAATTCTAAGTGGGGTTAAATTTATATCAAGCAATCCACACAAAATGAAAAAATTAAGTTAACACAAATCATGTCTATTCAGTTACATGAACATAAAAAAAACGTATTAGTGGTACTACTTGATTTAGTACTGCACACCTAAAATAAACAAGCTTTTCTAACTCACTAATCTTAAGCTTACTTTGCTTAATTTTTTTGAGGCAATGAGTTTGCATACTTTTTTTAAGTAAGGTCAACTAATTACATTTTACAGTGTAGGTACTCAAGATTAACAGGATATTGAGTGAAAACGAACATTTCACCCCCCCTTTAAGAATAACAATTTAATTGATTTTCAACAAATAAAAAATGTATACAATACAGGGAAACAAATTTTGAAACTTGGCTTATTAAATATCAGGTCTTGTTTCTACGAAAACACTTTTTTTGGACATGATATGATCACTGATCATAACCAATATGTACTCTATAAGAACCTGGCTAAAACCAGATCATTATATTATTTTAAATGAGTCTGCCCCGCAAGATTACTGTTATAAAGTGAAAGTCGTGACATTTGCCAAGTATGGTAACCCATACTTGGAATTGGTGCTCTGCATTTAACCCATCCAAGTGTACACACACAGCAGTCAGAAGTGAACACACACCCGGAGCAGTGGGCAGCTATATATCCAGCGCCCGGGGAGCAACTGGGAGTTCAGTGCCTTGCACAAGGGCACTTGAGACATGGGTATTGAGGGTGGATGAGAGAGCTGTTCATTCACCCCCCTCCCACCAGCACAGAGACTCGAACCGGCGACCTTCTGTTAACTAGTCCAGCTCTCTAACCATTAGGCCACAACTGCCCCTTCATGAGCCACTGTGTCACAATGGGGTGAAGGAAGGACTGGAAACAATAGCAAGTTAACAGGTTTAATGAAAATAAACAAACAAACAAACAAGAAGAGACAATGATGCTGGGAAGACGACAATCCAAGATGGTGGTGAGGTGGTGAGGAATCCGGATCATGGTGGTGAGAAGGCAGCAGAAGAGGATGGCACAGGAACTGCAGGGAATAGAGCTGAAGGTAAGTGTTTGTGGCAGTGTGGAAGTACGTAGAGTGGATGATGTTCTGGGAAAACACGAACATCCAACACAGACAACACAGAAGCCGACAAACAGGGTTAACGACATGAAACAACGATCTCACAAACACAAGACGTGAGACAAGCCATTAAATAGAGAGAGAGAGTAATGAGTGACAGCTGTTGACTGTCACCGGACTAATGATCTTGGTGATAGTAAACGGGCCAATAAATTTGGGAGCTAATTTATTATAAATGGAACGCAGAGGAATGTTACTGGTAGAAAGCCACACCTTTTGACCCACGACGTAAACAGGAGGCTTTGACCGGTGGCGATCGACCTTAGCCTTAGTGCGCTCCCTCATCCGTAGCAGAGTCTCGCGGGCTCTGGTCCAGGTGCGGTGGCACCTCTGGACAAACATGTGAGCGGAGGGGACCGCGACTTCAGATTCCAGACTGGGAAAAACTGGTGGCTGGTACCCTACACTATACTGAAACGGAGAAAGGCCCGTAGTTGACACTGGCAATGAATTGTGGGCGTACTCCACCATAGAGAGTTGTTGACTCCAGGAAGAAGGATTCTTGGAGACCAAACATCGCAACGTCCTCTCCAAATCTTGGTTGGCTCGCTCAAACTGTCCGTTACTTTGGGGATGATAACCCAAAGACAAGCTAACTGTTGCTCCTAGCAATTTACAAAACTCTTTCCAAAATTTGGATATAAATTGAGATCCCCTGTCAGAAACCACGTCTACCGGGAGGCCATGAAGCCGAAAGACGCGATCTAGGACATTGACAGCTGTCTCCTTGGCTGTCGGTAATATGGGCAAGGGAATAAAATGTGGCGCCTTCGAGAATTGGTCCACTACGTTCAAAACGACCGTCATGCCATTAGGGGGCGGGAGAGCGGTAACAAAATCTAGAGCGATGAGGGACAAGGGTCTCGAAGGGACAGACAGCGGTTGAAGAAGCCCATTAGGAGGCTGGTTAGATGACTTACCACTGGCGCAAACTGAGCAAGCCAAAACAAAATCGCGGACGCCACGAGACATACGTGGCCACCAGAATCGTTGTTTAACCAACCCATTAGTTCGACACCCTGGGTGACAAGCTACACTGGACGACTTCGGACCTTAACTCCTCCGTCAAAAATAAACGGTTTGGTGGACAGCAGGATGGAGGCTATACCCCTTGTAAGGCCGTCTAGACCTTCGACTCGACCTCCCATACGAGTGCTGAGACCACTAATTTCCCAGGCAAAATACACTCGGGAGTCACCGGGCGGAGTGATCAAAAAGACGTGACAAAGAATCGGGTTTGAAATTCTTGGAACCCGGGCGGTACGATAAAGTAAATTCAAAGCGACCGAAAAAAAAGTGCCCACCGAGCCTGCCTGGAATTGAGTCTTTTGGCAGTTCTAATGTACTCTAAATTCTTATGATCGGTCAAAACCATGAAAGGTACCCCTGAGCCTTCCAGCCAGTGACGCCACTCCTCCAATGCTAATTTGACGGCCAACAACTCTCTATTGCCAATGTCATAATTACGTTCGGCAGGAGATAAACGATGAGAAAAGAACGCTCAAGGATGTACCTTATCATCCAAAACAGCACGTTGGGACAACACTGCTCCTACCCCCACCTCTGACGCGTCGACTTCCACCACGAACTGCCGTGTGGGATCAGGGGCCACCAGGATGGGAGCCAAAACGAAGCAGCTCTTGAGGTTAGTGAATGCAGCCTCAGCTGCGTCCGACCACCTGAACGGAGTACTGGGAGAGGTTAAGGCTGTCAGAGGTGAGGCTAGTTGGCTGAAATTGCGAATCAAACGCCGATAGAAATTGGCGAACCCCAGAAACCGCTGTAGGGCCTTACGGGAATCTGGAGATGGCC
Organism: Carassius auratus; assembly: GCF_003368295.1. Classification (NCBI taxonomy): domain Eukaryota; kingdom Metazoa; phylum Chordata; class Actinopteri; order Cypriniformes; family Cyprinidae; genus Carassius; species Carassius auratus. The sequence continues at coordinate 12,535,614 of NC_039250.1, forward strand.
AATCTATCACAGCCTTTATCTTGTCAGGGTCCATACGTATTGCCTCGGATGAGACGATATACCCTAGGAAGGCAACAGACTGTCCATGGAATACGCATTTCTCCGCCATGACAAAAAGCCCATTCTTAAGTAACCTCTGGAACACTCGTCTGATGTGTTGAACATGTTCCTGGAGAGATGAAGAAAAAATCAGTATGTCATCCAGGTAAACACATATAAACTGATCTACCATATCTCTCAACGCGTCATTAACGAGTGCTTGGAAAACCCCGGGCGAGTTGAATTGCCCGAACGGCATCACCAAGTATTCAAAGTGCCCTCTGGGGGTATTAAAGGCGGTTTTCCATTCATCCCCCTTCTTGATGTGGACCAAATGATAAGCATTACGTAAATCCAATTTTGTGAATACAGATGCTCCCTGCAACCTCTCGAAAGCTGAAGACATGAGTGGTAATGGAAAGGTGTTCTTTATCGTGATGTTGTTCAGCTCTCGGTAATCAATGCAAGGTCGCAGAGAACCATCCTTGTTACCCACAAAAAAGAATCCCGCCCCCGCTGAAGAAGAGGAAGGACGGATGAAACCAGATGCTAAGGAATCAGAAATGTATTTCTCCATGGCCTCCCTCTCAGGAATAGAAAGAGAGTATAACTTGCCCTTAGGCGGAGACTTACCTGGCACTAAATCTATGGCACAGTCATAGGGACGATGCAGAGGATGAGAAGCAGCACGGGACTTACTGAACACTTCCTTCAGGTCCAGATACTCTGCGGGCACGTTTAGCAATACCATGTTCTCCTTCTGAAAGACAGAAACAGGGAAAACAGGACAAGCAGAAACCAGACAAGACTCATGAAAACTTTCACTCCACAATGTGACTGTGTTGGTGCCCCACTCCACTCGTGGATTATGTTTAGTTAATCAGGGGTGACCTAACACAATGGGAGCTACTGGGCAGTCCATGAGGAAAAAGGATATGGTTTCACGATGATTGCCAGAGGTGAGCAGAGTGATGGGTTCTCTGTGGTGTGTGACGTGAGGCAGTTTCAGGCCGTTGAGTGCGGTGACATGGATGGGGAGAGACACAGGCAGAACAGGAATGTTCAGGTAATGTGCGAGGAAGGAATCGATGAAATTACCTTCGGCTCAGGAGTCCAGAATGGCGTGACAGTGGTGAGAGAGATTCTTCCACCGCAGTTTCACCAGAAGCAGGGTCGATGATGTTGTTGAGGACTTCCCAGCGGAGATCCCACCCAATAGCAGCCTCAAGTCGACGGGACTGACCGTGTTCTCTCGACTCGAGCGCCCCCTGGCAGGAGAGATGGTTGGGGACCCAGGCTGGGGACCCAGGCGGTTAATCTGTGCTTCCACTCGTAGAGCCAAGTCTATTAGTCCGTTAAGTGTGGGGGGCAGCTCGAGGAGGTAGAGCTCCTTTTGAACACGGTCAGATGACCCATGCAGGAATCGATCCCACTGCGCGGCCTCATTCCACTGGCACGCGGCCACCAGAGTGTGGAACTCAATGGAATAATCCATTACTGAAGATGTGCCTTGACGGAGTTCAGAGAGTTGGTGAGCGGCCTCCCTGCCTGCCGCGGCACGATCGAATACCCTTCTCATCTCCTCTGAGAAGGCGTGGAATGAGGCACAACATGGATGTTGATTCTCCCACACCGCCGTATCCCCATAGGGTGGCCTTGCCTGACAGTAACGTGAGGGTAAATGCCACCTTGGATTCCTCGGTGGCGAAAGTGCGGGGCTGCAGAGCGAAATGCATAGAACATTTATTTAAGAAAGTTCTGCAAAATGCTGGCTCACCAGAATAGCTTTCAGGCGCCGGAAGTCGTGGCTCTGGGTGGAAGTGATCCAAGGGGGTCTCCCGGGGGACGGGCGTTGCAGGCGGTGCGATGGGCACAGTGGGAGAGGTGAGCTGAGATCGTTCTGTGATGGTGGGGTGAAGGAAGGACTGGAAACAATAGCGAGTTAAAAGGTTTAATGAAAATAAACAAACAAACAAACAAACGAGAAGAGACAATGATGCTGGGAAGATGACAATCCAAGATGGTGGTGAGGTGGTGAGGAATCCGGATGATGGCGGTGAGAAGGCAGCAGGAGAGGATGGCACAGGAACTGCGGGGAATAGAGCTGAAGGTAAGTGTTTGTGGCTGAGTGGAAGTGCGTAGAGTGGATGAGGTTCCGGGAAAACACGAACATCCAACGCAGACAACACAGAAGCCGACAAACAGGGTTAACGACATGAAACAACGATCTCACAAACACAAGAGGTAAGACAAGCCATTATAGAGAGAGAGAGTAATGAGTGACAGCTGTTGCTGATGACAATTAACAGAGACGCCCACAAACTAATCAGTGCAGACGCGAAACACACAGATTTCACCACAATGTACAAAACCCAGAGATCACGGTTTACCAACCGTGACAGCCACGTCCAAAAGGTTAAAGAGGAGGTGTTGTTTCAATTTATAACAACATTTTCAGTATTTCTCAGAGGGCGGGCTTCAAGTATAACTCGTATGAAGTAATGGTGCTTCATATAACATTATCCAAAGAAACAAGTTTCAATGATAAATCCCCTGTGATGTTTGTACTGGCTACTGTATACAGGCCACCAGGGCACCATACAGACTTTATTAAAGAATTTGCTGATTTTCTATCTGAGTTAGTGCTGACTGCAGATAAAGTCTTATTTGTTGCTGATTTAATATCCATGTTGATAATGATAAAAAATACATTGGGATCAGCATTTATAGACATTCTGAGCTCTATTGGGACTAGAAAACACTTGTCAGGTCCTACTCATTGTCAAAATCATACTCTAGATTTAATACTGTCATATGGAATTGATGTTAAAAGTGTTGAAATTCTGCAGCAAAGTGATGACATCTCAGATCATTATCTAGTCTGGTGTAAACTACAGATAGCTAAAATTCTACCAATTAAATTCTACTCCTTATTACAAGTATGGTAGAACCATCACTTTTACCACAAAAGACTGCTTTGTAAGCAATCTTCCTGATTTATCTTAATTCCTCAGATTATCTAATAGCTCAGAAAAACTTTATGATTTAACAGAAACTATGGACTCTCTATTTTCTAGCATTTTAGACACAGTTGCTCCTTTACGCTTAAAGGGTTAGTTCACCCAAAATGAAATGAAAATGAAAATGAAGCCATAAATTACTCACCTTGAAGTCTTCCTAGGTGTATATGACCTTCTTCTTTCATACGAATGCAGTCAGAGTTATACAAAAAAATTGTCTTTGATCTTTCATGCTGTTTGATGCCACTTAGCAGATGTTGCACTGCATCAGTTAACGAGAAGTTGGATAAAAAGCGCATACCATTAAAAAGTGTCTCACACATCTCTGGGGAGTGAACAAAGGCCCTAAAGAGAGCAGACTGGAAAATGGAGCGCTGCTGGAGGAAAACAAAACTAGAAGTATTTTGTATTGCATGGCGGGAAAATACTCTATCCTACAAAAAAAGAAAAGAAAATGGCTAGATCTAATTATTTTTTGTCTCTTTTAGAAGAAAACAAACATAACCGCAGGTATTTATTCAATACAGTGGCTAAATTAACAAAAAAATAAATCACCAACAAAAAACTAATTTTATAAACCTAAAATAGGTGCTTCCAAAAATCATAGATCCTCTACTGACTATTATTAATTTGTCATTGTCATTAGGATCTGTCCCCGAAACCTTTAAATTTGCTGTTATTAAGCCTCTCATTTAAAAACCACAACTTGATCCCAAAGATCTAGTTAATTACAGACCGATCTCCCTTTTCTGTCAAAGATACTAGAAAAGGTAGTATCCCCACAATTATATTACTTCTTCGAAAAAAATGTTATCTGTGAGGATTTCCAGTCAGGATTTAGACCGTATCATAGTACTGAGACTGCTCTCATTAGAGTTACAAATGAGCTGCTCTTATCATCTAATCATGTTTGTATCTCTCTATTAGTGGTATTGAATCTTAGTGTTGCATTGGACACTGTCGATCACAGCATTCTTTTGAATAGACTAGAAAACATTGTTGGCATTAATGGGAGTGCATTAGAATGGTTCAAATCATACTCATCTGACCACCATCAATTCATAGCAGTGAATGAAAAGGTATCATATTGATCACAAGTGCAGTATGGAGTACCTCAAGGCTCAGTACCGGTACCATTACTTTTCACACTTTATATGTTATCCTTAGGAGATATCATCAGGAAACACAGTGCTAGCCTTCACTGTTATGCTGATGAAGCTCTATATTTCTTCATGGACTGGTGAAAAATACCAATTTTAAAAAATGGAGTGCATTGTCGATATAAAAAATGGATGGCGAGTAATTTCTTCTGGCCAGAGGAGAACTGTACCCCCCATCCCAGCTTTGACACAATCTGTATTGTTAAAAGCGCTATATAAATAAAGGTTACTGATGACTAATTGTTGTTATTAATATTAATTATTATTACCAATGATCCTGAATTCTTTCTATACAACTTCTGAAATCAACAGACTTCAATAATATACAGCATAACCCTACTCATTTCCACCAGGGATGAGTTTAATCAAAACCAAAAAAAGATTAATCCTTTTTGGCCTGTGGTTTTCTGGCATCTAACAGGCCTCTCACAGGCGTCTGCTGTGTCCTTAAAGACACGCTCATGGAGTGCGCCGGCTACAGGTGTGGTCCTCTCCTCCTCTATATCTCTTATTTTTCCCCTCTCATCTAACTTCCTTCAACCCTGACACACGCAGAACGCCTGCCATTTTACGTGCCACACACACCGTTCACACACAGGCATGCTTGAAGAAAAGCCGCACACACGCATGTCCTTACCCCTCGACCCTGACACACGCCAAACTGCTGAACTGATAGCAGCCAGCCTCACCATTCCCCACATAATATATCCACCAGACCAACACACACACACACACACACACACACACACACACACTTCATCAAGCTGACATGCATTCCGACAGATGCAACCTTGTACACAAACATTCCTCTGACATCTCCTCCATGCCGCACTATTGCTCCTAGCATTGCATAAATGTCATAAAACTCCTTTACCTGAATTTTCATACAAAAAGTATTTAAACAGACAATGGTTTAAATTTCATTGCATTAGATACAAAAATATCGAAGAAATTATGCCAGAGCTTTTCTCAGAACTACATTCTTCTAGGCCATTTTGTTGCAGTGATTTGATTGGTTGTGTGAAGTCAGATGACACAAACATGAGACACTAATGGTTTCACAGATCTAAATACTTTTTGTGAAATATTCTTTTTGTGATTTTTTTTTCATTAAAAGTGAATTTCTTTAAAATAATGACTTGGTTTAATACCTTCAAATTGTATAAGTGCAGCTGAAGTGTAAACTGTCATTGGGTCAGTATTGTGGCATTCCTTAAGTTATATATAAAAAATGTATTTCATACGTACAATGGTTTGGATAACCTCTTTGAAAGAAGTATTTTGACTCAGTCTTTATTGTTTCTTTAAAAAATAACCAATATAAAAATATTTTGCCCTCCAGAATTTAGTGTGAAACTAACATGCAGGAGTTGTTATGTCAAAATTATACATAGAAAAGAAAATGTTATCACCCTTACACCTACAAGGTCATTGCCCTCAGTTGGTTTTGTTTCTTTTTAAAATGAATATATATTTAACCTTGAAAAGGCATGCTTTGTTCAAGTTAAATGCACTGTACAGTCAGATTTATTAAATTAAATTCATTTAAATGAGGTCACTGCACTCAAACATTAGTAAAAGTTAATTGCACTTAATAAAAAAGTTATGTGAACTCAGAAACTGATTGTAGTTAACAAAATTCAGACTGCTTTGTTTTGTTGTGGTAGCACATGGTAACTTTGAGTGTCAGTGCGATCAAAAGATTTTTTTTAATTTAGCTTTAATTAACAGTTAAGTTTAATCAACGAAATAATTTGATTGTATTTTAAGCAATATACTTTTAGTAAACTTAAATGAAATACATTTACAATAAAAAAGCCATAAAAATAAGGTACAATGTACAGTATTGTATTTTGAATTTTGCGTTGTATTTTAATTTCAGAAAATTACCAGTACTTTGTGTGTATGTGTGTGTGTGTGTGTTGGAAATTTCGTAATAAATGGTTAGTGAATGATTTATCACTCTTGACCAATTGGTGGCGCTGTTACCAAAATGATGGTGTAACATGGTAATGATGTCGGTGTGAGGTGACAATGGCACATACAAAGTTTGGTGTAAATACGTCAAAGCTTTGCTGAGACACAGCCTTAGGTGCAGTTTAGCATCTTTCCAGCTATTTTTTTAATGCACTAAACGCAAACTGTTTCGTATATCGTCACGAAACCCATAATTTTTGGCCAGATGATCTGAGTCAAATTTGGTGAAAATCTGACTTACAGTCTAGGATTAGTTCGAAAAAGTAGGTTTTCAACATGAATCAAAATGGTGGACAGTAAGTTCATCCAGTTGTGAAAAAATTGGTATTGATGTTCTCAGAATAATCCTAGGAATCTATCCAAATCAGTTTCATTACAATAGGCTAGTGTAAAAAAAATAAATAAAAAGCATTTATAGAAATTTCATTATTACTTTTGCCCCCAAACTTTTTGAGTACCATCAGGGAATGCACACCAACTTTCATAACAATTATAAGGAAAAAATATGAATTATTCGCCTGACCACTAGGTGGCACAGTGCCTGAACACAGCAGGTAGTCTCATGTTATTCTTATTATAACACACACCAAGTTTGGTCTCAATACACCAAACTGTTGCAGAGATACGTTATGCAAGCATGGTTTGATTAATCAACTTGAATTCCATAACTTTTTGCCAGCATGGTCTGAAGATGATCTGAGCCAATTTGGGTGAGAATCAGACAAACCGTCGAGGACAAGTTCGAAAAAGTAGTTTTTTTGAACAAATAAAAATAGCACAAAAAAAATTAACCTAGCGATTTTTGCATTTTGGTCTTCCTTCGACTCGGTCTGAAAATAATTTTCCTTCTGTGCCTTATAGTTGAAAAGTTATTAGCAAAAACATGAGGGAAAATTTTGACACGTTGAAAGTGTTGGCACTAGAGAGTTTCAGTTAGAGACTTAAATTTGCTATGGTGACTGTTCTGACTGTCCTTTATCAGTGTGCCAAATTAGACTGCCATAGACTCAAGAGCAGAAGAAGAAGAAGAAGAAGAAGAAGCAGAAGAAGAGTAGCTTTTGCTGTATGTTTTGAGTCATCATCCATTTGTACTATGAAACGCCGCCCAATCAGCTTTGTTACATTTGGCTGAATCTGGGCAGAGAGTATATCCCTGAACACTTCAGAATTTCTCCAACTGCGTCTGTCCTCTGTCATGTCACTAAACACAAACCAGTGCCACTTGAAGCCATGCATGCTTCTCCTTGTTTCACAGATGATGTTGTATACTTTGGATCTTTAGCTGTTCCAAACCTTCTTCATACTTCTTTTCTTCCCATCATTCTGGTACAGGTTGACCTTAATTTCAGCGGTCCAAAGAATGCTTTTCCAGAAGCTCAGAGTCTGCACTTTAAGCATATTCATTAGACAAATGTACCATGAATATGTTTTGGTCAGCAGCTGAAATAATAAAAATTGTGCCTGTGTCCAAATATATATGGACCTAACTACATATTATGGTTTCCACCAAAATATTATGACAATACTAAGAAATGCACCAAATCCACACATCAGAATGATCATTTGACACTGAAGACTAGAGTGATGATGTTGAAAATTCAGCTTTGAATCACAGGAATAAATTGCATTTGAAAATATATTAACATAGAAAACAAATATTTTAAGTGATTATATTAAATTATTATTTTAACATTTTAAAACACAGCCTTGGTGAGCATAAAAGATTTCTTACCTCAACCCCCAATCCTTCAATTATATTCAAATATACAATAAATAAATACATTTAACTAGATTTCAGAGGGGAAAAAAACATGACATAATATCTTAAATTTGTTTTACTTCAAAAGACTTCACGATTTTCTGCTCTGAAGCATTAGCACTGGAGCTTTGAAATTGTGCAGATACTTAAATCAAAGCAAAGGCCGCTTTTTTTTTTAATAATAATTTTGTATTATGACAGATAAGGACCAGTGGAGGAACAGCTGTGGCTGAGACCCCTGCGACCTGCAGCTCCCACCACAAGCTGAACCCACTAAACCTGTTTAAACTGGGTTTCAAGAGCGTTTCATCTGCTTTAGGAGCACACACTATATACATAAATATATAATTCAAATGATCTGGTAAGTACTTTAAGTTTTGCATAGCGTGATCTTGAGCATGAAAACAAAAGACAAAATACAAAAGCACTTAATTAAAGTCTATAGCCTATTTAGCCACTCTCTTCCACACAGTTTACACAATACACGATTAAACCTGCACGTGCTCCATTACACACACTTGACAGTACAGTAATACATTATATGTATAACAAATACTATGCGCTGCATAGGAGCTGGAATTGGGAGCTGAGAGCCTCAGCCTTGAGGAAGGGTGCAGTTGTGAAGGTCAGATATGAGAAAGGCTCATCTACAAAGCAGAGGAGGAGGGAGATGAGGAAGAGGGATGACATTTGGCCGTAGCTTGTCGATTGGCCTTGAGAAACAAGTTACATGCCCTGCACCCCCGACCACGGACACAACCGTGATGCAAATGCTGACAACCAAGAATTAGTCCCATGATAACCCAAACAGGACGTGGTCAGAGAGGTCAGAAGAGAAAAACTCTCTTCTATTCCTGCTCTTACTGTCCTTGTCAAAGTTAGAAGATGCAGAGATTGATGCTCTTAACACTGTAAAAGACTGACAGGCATATATAAAAAATCGTTCAACCAATTCATTAAAAAAAATCTGTTCGTCCACATGCAGAAGAAAGAAAGCCATATAGGTTTGGGACGACGAGCGAGTAAATGACCAACCTTTAATTTCCAGGTGAACTCTTGCTTTAACTAGCCAATGAGTTCAGCAGGCAGGACAGAAGGGGTTTTATGTAGTCCGCATGAATGAAGATATGTAGGGACATTAAGACTGTTTTGTCTTTACGGCAGGATGACTGTTGTGTCATGTCTCTACTCAAATGATAAGATGCATTAGAAAAACACTCATATCAAAACTCAGTGCTCTGTATGATTCATAAACATACTCACACTGAACGGAGCGTGTTGTCTTCAGAAAAGAAAACAGCATCATGCACCTTTCTGATCCAAACACCCTTCTGAGCATTTACTGGATTTGCTTAAAATGTAAAAAAAAAAAAAAAAAAAAAAAAACTGAACATTATGGGACTTTGAACACCTGCTTTGGAAAAGTCTTTCGCTATGGAGACACGTCAGAAATCCAATAACAAATCTCCCCTATATTTTCTCTCTACTGTTACAACAAAAACTGTCCTTCAGAGCTGAAACGCAATGGATGAACTTCTTACTGAATATTAAATATCCCCAAAATCCTGATGCACCCACACCAGGGGTGGTAATTAACGGGGACCTGAGGTAAAAATAACTCCAAACTGATCCAGTAAAAGCCCTCCCCCACCCCAAATTAAAGACAAGTGGGCAAAAAAACTAAACAAAAGCCCCTGCACAGTTAAATTAAATCTATTACATTTGCAGCAGATGAAGATTCAAATCCATAAAAAGCATTGGGCTACATCATAAACGCTTCTTAGCTTGTTTTGTCTGTGTAGCCAGAATCTGACATGCTGTTTCCCTAGACACAAAAAATACTTTCTATCACTGTATTCTATTAATCAACAGTAATAATCATTTTTACAAGAGCAATAACAGTCTGGATAATTGAAGTAATTATTGAAGCTAAATTAGTATTTGACAAAGAAACCTTTAATAAGGTAATTATAATAATTTCCAGGGGTCAAATATTGATTGTCATATAATATAATATAATATAATATAATATAATATAATTTGTCAGCCAAACCCATCTCAAATCTTACAAATTATTTACATGGAGTAGCACTGATTTTATTATTAGTTTTCCACTCGCTAGTTTTTCTTCACATGTGCATGTTCAAAGTTATCGGACGTTGGTTAATGATCATGCTGGAAAGAAAGTAATATTTTTGGTAAATATTGTGTGTTGTATTTTGAATGGTTTTTTTTTTATGATTTCATTACTAGCTTTTCTTCAATCACACTGCCAGTGCCGGCAGTTCCCTCGCGAATCTCAGTTTGGCAACCACTGCTCTGGAATATCAGTATATTTCTGCGAGATGGGTATTATTTGCAACCTTAAAAAGCAGTCAGTGGGGCAGTGAGGCCGGTTAGTCGTCTCTCTCTGTCAAAAGTGTGTTTACACGACCTGGACGAGCCTGAGCTCAGTGAGGCGGCACTATCAGTGCATAAATATTGTTCATTCTGCAATGATGGACTCTCTGTGCAACACATACAGGGTTTAGTTTGTGCTGGATTGATGAGAACCCTTCGTGGAGGTGCCATCGGTCTGTTTGTGTTTAAATGATGAAACTGGGGAAGCCGCTGACTAGATGGGGTCAAGCTCAACTCTATTAGTGAGGAACAGAATTTGCTGACTTGTAAGGACAGGTCAAAATGATATCAGTTCAACCTGAAGGGAGGAGATTAGAAAAATACAGAACAATCACATTATTGATGAAAATAATGCTTTGTTTTTATAGTGGGCACAGTACATGAATAGTGTACAAAATAAGGCCTAATATTTTTTTAAAGAATATTAATAAAGTAAAAAAAAAATTTTTTTGTCATATAATGTCTAAATGAACCATAATTTATATTATTTTATTTTCCAGCAATAAATATTATTAAAACATCAATTCATCATCAAAATTAGTCATTTGATAAAAAAATTATAAAATGTAATAATGTATAAAATACAATAAAAAAATGAAATATAATAACAATGCAAAAATAGGTATCAAGCAATAAATTCTGCATAAATTAAGCAGTCATTCAGTTAATCTGGGGCAAAAAGTTGGTGTGTACACACACACACACACACACACACACACACAGACACATACATACACAGACAGATACACTAGGACAAAATTGTTGGTACCCTGGTAAATATGATCAAAGAAGGCTGTGAAAATAAACTGTCATTATTAATCCCTTTTATCTTTTTTTTGTTTAAATTGAACTAAAACAAACATAAAGAGGAGGGAAAACAAAGGCCAAATTCCCCTTAATGTTCCATCACAATGAGAAAAACCAAAGAATATATTTCTGATGTGCAACAAAAGATAATTGAGCTTCACAAATTAGAGAGTGGCTATAAGAAAAGAGCTAGAGCAGTGAAAATTCCCATTTTCAACACAGGGCAATAATTAATTATTTCCAATCAACAGAAAATGTTATGAATCTGCCTGGAAGAGGACGTGTGTCTATATCATCCTAATGTGCGGTGAGGAGGAGAGTTTGAGTAGCTAAAGACTCTCCAAGGGTCACAGCTGGAGAACTGCAGAAAATAGTTGAGTCTCGGGCTCAGAAAAAATAAAATAATAATAATAATAATAATTCAAACAAAACCTACATCACAGGAGTTTGGGAGGGTTTCAAGACCAAAAAAAAAAAAAAAACCATTTCAAGAAAAGAAAATTCTCTCATCAAAAACAAATTCCCTGCATATTCTGTTATCAGACACGACTGGAACTTTAAATGAGACCATATTCTATAGTCATTTTTAACTAAAAAATTTGCTTTTTACGAGCAAACACTCAAGATGGGTTTGGTGAACACAAGGATAAAAGAGTGCCACTTGTGTACAATGAAATATACAGCTGTATTTTTGATGTTGTGGTCCTATATTTCTGCTGGAGGTCCTGGACATCTTGTTTAGATACATGGCATCTTTGATTCTATAAACAGATAAAAAAATCAGTAAGTGACTTGACTCTGTTAGAAATCTTTTAATTGACCATGTTTAGATCTTGCAACCGGACAATAATCCAAAAACAAATCTAAAAAACAACACAGAAATAGGTCACTGAGCACAAAACCAAGCTTCTGCTATGTTCATTCCAGTCCTCTGACCTGAACCCTACAGAAAATGAGTGTGGTGAACTGAAGAGGAGAAGCTGGGACTCTGAAGGGTCTGGAGTGATTCTGGATGAAGGAACGGTCTCTGTTCTCTCGTCAGGTGTTCTCGAACCTCATCAGGCATTATAGGAGAAAACTCAGAGCTGTTGTCATGCCAAATGGAGGTTTAAAAACATAATGCAATAAAAGGGTACTTTTAATTGTGTCCAATTAGAGAAAAACAAATATTTCATAATGATATTTCCCTCAATTTTTAATTCTTATTCTCCATGCAGGCGAAATCATGCAGTAACAGGGTTAAACAAAATTTGTGATACTAAATTTAATTATCAAATTACAAATAACTAGCAAAATTAGTTAATAAAATTAGTTATCTGCATACATTGTACTAGTTTTTTCTTCTATTTCCCTCATTTTATTCCATATTCATTTTCTATTTTACTTGCACATTTCTCATACTTTATTGTATTTATTTTACACTATATTATATTTTATTATTAGTATTATTACATCCATAATTCATGATCCCTTATTGGTTCTGTTACATTTTGGAAATAATAACATCCCTAAATAAACCTTTTTTTGGCCTTATACTTCATATTACTTCAACAGATAATGCCATTGTTGTCACATTTAATTTACATTTAATCATTTAGCAGATGCTTTTATCAAAACTGACTCACAAATGATGAGAACAATAGAACCAATCAAACCAACAGTGACACATCTTAGTTAGTAGCACAGTACAAGGACAAGGTTGTTGTTGTTTTTCAGTTGATTTAGAAAAAAATAAAAATAGAATAAGCAAGTGCTAGTATTAACACCTTACTTACATGTATTAGTTTTATTAGAAACCATTAAGATCAAAACCTGTGCGTTGGGGTTGGTTAAGACGCCACCAATGTGATGAGCTATTTTTCAAGTAATTTTATGTCAGATACTAGTTTTTCAAATATTTAACAAACATTCCTCACATTTTTTGCAGTTTGTTAATTAAGTGGCCATCATGCATATTTATGATACATGTAGTCCTTTATGGTTCATGCTGCAAAGCTCAACAACAATATGTGTAGAGATGACAAGACACGGTTTCACAGTTGCATAAGATTCACATTTATTTGGTTTCAAGTCCTAAAACATTCTAAACATGCTTCATAACACATATCGATCACATTCTTCACAGGTAGTAAAAGTCAGAGGAGCAGAAGAAGAGGTTTGTGACACGGGTTAGGAAAAACACCTCAGACAACACTCCCGAAAACAACATGCCAGATGCCAATACAAAGACAAATACAAACAGACAGGAGTTCATTTAACGTGTAATAGAGTTGTTTCGAGGTTTTCAGGAGCGTGTCTATTCCCTGAGATATCACCCATGTTTCAAAACCTCTCATTCTGGCTCTGTATGGTTTGCTCAAGCCCCAACATTCACCAATGTTTCTTCTAATAAGATTTCCACTGGATCAAGAAGAATCCCAAAGAGACTGAAATAAGTTCCCTGGCCATGTAAAACTGACAGCACTTTGATAGTCTTTCAATAGCCAATCAGCATACCCGTAACAATCAAGAAAGAAATCTGATTGGCTGAAAAGTGTCAAAGCATTAACATGATTACAGTTGAGAAATAAAAACAAAAATGATATAGGCAAAAAATACATTCTTCATGAAAACAATTCACAAACAGTGTTTACAACTAGGAATATAATACTGTTCATTTCACACGTTATAATTGCACTGAGAAATGGTCTTCATTGAAGAGTGAGGTAAATACGCAACATCTAATGTCTATCAGGCATGATTTGAGCACATATTTTAAGACAATGATGGAATAAGAATGATGAAAACTATTAACTCGGAAGTTTCCAGAATGGTTTATGAAACGGACAAAGAAACAGGGTCACTGGTGCTTTGAAACCAATAAATAACGATTAATACTTTTCCTTAATGAAAGCACGCTACATGATGACACACAAAAGAGGTAGTTTCAATGAAAAATGCATTTTAAAAAAATCAAACGAGGACACACTGTAAAATATGAAGGAACGACAGAAAACAAAAAGACCTAGATGAGGAGTGTGGCTCTTTTAAAGAAATCAAAAAGCTTGCCTCGAATGCCAGATTAACAAAACTGTTCAAAATAGAGGGATATTCCTGAGTTTCTTCCAGAGATGCTGGTCTGAGAAACTCAATTCAGAAGGGCTGGTGTTTATAGCAGCTTGGTTTGTGATAGATCTCCACCTTCAAGTTTATTCTGATGTGGCAATATCGCAGACTAAAGCCTCGTTCACACCAAAAACGATAACTATAAAGACAACGATATTAGCGTCCACACCAGCGAACGATATCGTCTGTTTATTCTGAGCGCACGTGCGTCTGCCGCTTTAAATCCTCGAGCTCGTTATAGCAGGATGGATTCTGATTGGATGTCAATGTTTTTATCATTCATCAGAAAAAGAAAATCGTTCTGAAAGTGATTCCAACGATATCGTTTCTCTTTGCCTTTATCGTTATAGTTGTGGTGTGGACTCTGCTATTCTTTAATATTGAGAACGATTTTTAGAACTACATCTTTATCGTTATCTTTATAGTTATCGTGTTTGGTGTGAACGGGCCTTAAGACCTACACCATATCAAGAGTTTAGTGAGACATTTAGCTAGCTTACACTCCAAAACAAGCCCTCGCGAGAAAAGAAAAGTCACAATATCTACCACAATAATCATAGTACAAAATGAAACAACGAGAAATGAAGGGACACAAATGAATGTGGTGTGGGATGGATAAAATGTTTAAGATTAAGCGGCGTACAGACAGATGTGAAGTGTCCACCAAACAACACAACGCCAAATGTTGCCACCGAGGTTTAGCTGCACTTGAGATGGGCCGTCACCAGGCTGAACACGCGCCTTTGGTACGGACCTCTTTGTCATTGTCTGGTGCAAATATGTAAACATTACGACACATATCGAACGTGTTTGGAATGTCTGAAATGATGAAAGTTACAGCGAGCACATCCACTGATGCCTGGGTAAAAACCAACCGAGGAAATTAATCGTAACCAAAACCTCAAAGGCGTCGGATGACTCGTTATAACTGGACTAGCTAGCATCTCAGTCATGTTTTTTTTCTCTAATAGGGTTTACAGTAATACTCAAAACCAAATAGTCTTCAAAACAACACTTCCCCCTACCCAGACTCATAAAAACAAAACATAAAAAAACGTCTAAAAGGACCTACAATGTCCAGAATACTACAAACTACTAAACCTACAAGTACATCAGCACTGCGATATCTGAGAGAAAGATGCGAGTGAATTATAAAAACAGTAACTTTACCCTGTTTAAAACGTGAGGGAAGGAACCAGGGGCAGACCAGTGGAAACTAGACTGTGTGGAAATCCACTTTTCTCCATCTGAACTCAAATAAATGCCCTTTATTTTAGTTTGAGAGCATTTGGCGGGATTAATTAAACAACATTGCTACCAAATCTGATGCTAATGCTAATCATTCATGGTTGAAAAAGCTGACTGAATGCTGATAAATACTTCAAACTCTACATCCTTCAACGAGTGCTCCAAATTAAGGAACCGATTGTTTATCCAAAATAAGAAAGCTGATACACCACATTTCATTGCTGGACTGAGGCTATGTTTACACAGCAACGTTGTAGTCAAAAACGAAAAAGTTTTCCCATTTTTAAAGTTTCACATATACATGACAACGTTTTCAAAATGATTCGCGTTTACACATATCTACGAAAATGTAAAAAAAAAACACTGTATTATGTATGCCAGTCCATTAGTTGGTGCTGTCACCTTGTTAGTAAACAGTACCTGTAGGGAAGTGACGATTATATGTTGTATATGATGCATCTCCAATAAGTAAATCCGCACTTTGCTGAAGTGTTAGCAAACGCTTGAGCAGCAACAACAGTACCGTGTACTCCGCCATTGTTGTTTATGTTTGTTCGTGCTTGCTTTTATAATCAACATTTACTGCACATGTTTAAATACCTAACACATATTACGCATGTGCATGACATCACCGTTTTCGAAAGATTCCCCTTTGGGGTGTTTACACGGAAACTATAATGGTGGAGTTCTCAAAAATTAGCACTTTGAAACCCGTTTTCAAAAATATACATTTCCAGTCTCCAAAACGCCCTTGCTGTTTAAACGAACTGGCAAAACGCATAAAAACTCTCCCGTTTTTGGCTGAAAATGTTGTCGTGTAAACAGCCTCTGAGTGTAAAACGTGTGTAACTTCATGATGGACATTGCTGTTCTCCCCAGAAGTCTCTCGTATTTTCAACAAGGGCTTACTTCCCTCCAAATTTGCATAACACTTTTGTAAAAAAAAAGAAAAAAAAAGAAAGAATTCAACTATATTAACACACATATTGAGCTTTCGTTTCGTCCCCAGCCTATGATTGTGAAACATTCCTGTACACCTCTCTTTTGTGTAAACATCATGCTCTCCATTGCAGCCTTGTATGGAAAGATAAAGTCACGTGACTACCGAGCATGTGTTTAAGAACTGCAGCACACCACAAATGCGTAAGAAATGACAAGACGTTCTCAAACACGAAGCACAGTGTCGACGTTAACGGCCTGGAGCATCGTAAAACAGAGAGGGAACATGTGAAACATTTTCTTCCTGAGGTAGTCTTTCAATAAAACAATTCCTTTATCTGTCCCTATCGGCAGAAAGTGAACAGAGGTACAAAATAAAACCAAGTAGTAGATCTATCAGTGGTTACACGTCACATATCGCAGTTGGACTGAAGCGTGTGAAATCCACTGCGCTTTTTGTGCATTTTCATTTGAAAAGGAGCATGTGCACAGTGTGGATCAACATACATTCAGCTCTGTCTGGTAATAAATAGAGAGAAAAAACAACACTAATCTAAACAAAATGCATAAAATAGTTTCTTGTCACATTCATGAGAGGAGGAGGAGGATACCGGGAGCCCCACCCCCAGATAACACCCCGCCCCCGTGCAATAGATGGGGAGGGTGTTTTCAAGGGGGCGGGGCTAATTGGCAGGGGCGGTACCCTTTGTCACACAGGGGGTGGAGCTTGTCCTGTAGTTGTTCAGACTTGACTTACAGGAGTGCAATACTGCCTTAAACAGCAGGGGGAGCTGCTCCAAAGGGATGTTGACCAACTTCCCTGAAAAATTAGGGGACAAGGGTGAAATCTGACCACTAAATGGATGCAATTTTTAATTAAAATACATTAAATATGGACTTACCTGCAATGCAGCGGATTTCTGGCAGACACATCATGATCTCGGGAAAGCGTTTGGGCTGGTGAGGGTACTTGTACTCAGTGAAATCCTGACAAACGTACCAATAACGTTTGTTCAACTGCTCCAGCTGGGTCACATTGGTCAGACCGCGGATATCTAGAGACACGTAAAGAAATGTTATGATGCTGGGCATTTATGCAGAAATATGAAAATAAAAGCTATTCTGTCTCTATTATTGTTGAATTATTTTGAAGATCTGTTTATGTGCTTTTTGTAATGTAATATTGTATTATAATGGAAATACTTGCTGTTTTACCTTGGTTAAGGAAGTTGATGGTCTTCATGCAGGCATATTCCTCATTGCTGACCTTCAGCTGATGGAACTTCCGGAAAAGATAGATCAGCTTCTCCATCACCTCCATCCCATCCTCACTGAAACTACACACACACACACACACAATTCATCAGTCAACTGTAGATCTAACACCTGACCACACAGTTTGTATTGACAGCATTGATGCGATCAGAACAACATGGGGATCAGATTTGAACCAACTTGAGCATGACAGCTCAATCACTTCAAAAACTGTAACTAAAATCATCAATCATGTCATGTGACAAAGATGACAGAATAAACCCAGACTGAGTCTGAAATGTTTAATTCTAATCAGAACCACTTGCATATTGAAATAAATCAAACACAGATCTTACACTATATCTATGTGATGTCAGTGTAGATATTTTTATGGTAACATAACATTTATCATAACTGTGTGTTTTTTTAATTTGTGCCGTCAAACAATTAATCGTGATTAATCGCATTCAAAATAAATGTTTTTGTTTACATAATATTATGTGTGTGCCCTGTATTTTTATTATATATATAATAACAGCATTTATTGAAAATATTTACATGTATATATTTATATTCATATAAATTATATCATATATAAATATATTTAATATATAAACGTAACATATTTTTATTAAATTTATGCATACATGTGTGTGTATTTATATATAAATAATTAATATACACAGTACTCAAAAACAGTAAACAAAAACTTTTATTTTGGATGCAATTACAGCACTAGTTTGAATTATCACATTTTTGAAAATTATTATAATATATATTTATATATATTTATGAATTGCACTTAATGGAGTATTCCTTTATCAATTATATAATTATATATAGAAATGTCTGAAATGTTTAAAATAAACATATGAAAATATGAAACCATGTGAGTTTAATAAACCTGTGACCAATGTTGCTCTATCATCTGATTCCATAGCCATTAAACCAGAGTTTATGAGATTAATTTGTTACTGATCAGATAATAAGAATATGCTTGAGCGGTAGACCACATGATTTGTGTAATAATAGAAATAAAATAAGAATTAAAGCAATAAAGCACAGCATGAGGGGTATCTTGGTGCTAAATAACTCCATAAAGCCATCACTAAAGACTGAACCCATGCCACGACGTACCAGCACCATTCAGTCTAAGTGCTTTTCTCAGTCTTTGTGACTCTGTTCTGAACTGATCGGTCTCTACGTTTATCTGCTGCTCTGCTTTAATTACTCAGACTCTTTGAACTCTCTCCCTAAAGGTATGTCATGATCTTCAGCATGAACCTGCACAGTAAATGGGAATGTTTCACTAGCTCAGACCTGCAATTCCGCCAAGCATGCAATAGTAAATCTACCCAGGAGATCAAGAAGAGACGGGTCAGAGGTCAGGTGATTGCGGACTAATTTACACACACCACAAACCCTCCCCTCCTCCATGTCAGCACTAGTATTTCACTCATCAGGCTACAGGTATATTAATCATGGCTCTAGAAATGTCCACGAGGGCCTGGAATTAGACCAAAATACAATTCTAAACACATATATAATGTTACAAAAGATTTATATATATATATATATATATATATATAGATAGATAGATAGATAGATAGATAGATAGATAGATAGAGAGAGAGAGAGAGAGAGAGAGAGAGAGAGAGAGAGAGAGAGAGAGAGAAAAAAAACTAATGTAAATCAGTTTTCACTAAAATATTGAACTGCATAACTGTTTTCAACATTGATTCAATGGTAACAAATGTTTCTTGAACAGCAAATGATTTATGAAGAAAATTCAGCTTTGCATCACAGGAATAAATTACATTTTGAAATATATTCAAATAGAAAAAAAGGTATTTAAAATTATAAGAATATTTCATAATAATACTATTTTACAGTTTTTGTATTAAATAAATGCAGCCTTAGTGAGCATTAGAGACTTTTCAAAAACACAAAAAAAAATAATAAAAAACATCTATAAATAATACAACTTAATAAAAAAAAAAAATCTAAATACCAATATTACACAATATTTGCAAATATATATTATGTAAAATGTAATTCATCCTTTCACTCAGATTGTTGTACTGATTAAGGTAACCTGTAAAAAATCCCCTGAAAATAATCATCTTAAAAGGTTTATTACAAAGCCACAATTCTTTTGAAGAGATAGAGAGAATACAGGGAGAGACAGACACGCCTTTCTCCCACGTACACACACAGTGATCTCCACATCCGTACAGAGATGCCTGAGAGCACCTGAAGCATGGAGAACTGTCTAACTGCCGTGATTTAACACTATTAGGGATCACAACAAGCCCTACACTCACAGAAAAAGCAGGAAGGATTTCATGATGAATCACTGTATTGGTTCTTATTAATGATCCTAACTGATACATGTTTAAAAAACCACAGACGAGCGAATAAAAGGTGCGTGACACAAGCGGTACATTCCTCACCTCTGCAGCTCGTCGTCGGTCGGGGTGTATTTGTCGGTGACGTTGGCGAGGTCGCCCAGCACCTGGGCGCTGTAGACCGTCAGGCAGGCCAGCAGGATGAGCTCCTGCCAGGTGGCGCTCAGGAGCCGCGTGTAGTCCTCGATGGACAGCTCGCAGAAGAAAGGAAGCTTCTTAATCCAGGAGATCTGTCTGAAGAGAAGTTCATCCGCCAGCCGACACAACAGTGCAAACAGCTCCACTTGAGTGACCCGATACCTGCGTAAAAGAGAAAAGATCATCACGCAAGGATTTGCACATTTTAAGAATGTAAATACTTGTAAAACGATTGACAGTGTTGTTTACCCGTCCTCGATGAGCATGGGTGTGCCCAGCGGGGCCAGTTCCTCTGCTGCCACCAGCTGGCTGATGAGGGTATGACTCTGGGGGTACAGACTCCGCGGCTGGGCGGCGTAGCCAAACAGGTGAGGCAGGAACTGGTAATGCTGGGCCATTGCATTGCCAATGTACTGTTCCCTCAAAGCAGCGGTGTAGCCATTCAGTTCCACAGAGCGACTTTGTCATGAAGAAATGAAAAGGAAATGGAAGGCAAAAAGAAAATAGGTTCCAATGCATTGTACTTTTGTGCAGAATATTTTATTTAATGCATCTAAAGAAAACACAAAGGAATTCTGTTTTTCGATTCATGTTCATTGTAGCTAAAACCTGTAATCTAAATGTAATCTAAAAATCGACATGTAATCTAATCTGTAAATATGTCCTTTTGCGCTTTTTTGTATTATTCCCACAAGTTGCTGGTTTTGCAGCGGAGAAGGGAGTACTCACTTGGATGAAAGTGTGGATACAGGAGATGGCTGATTCCCATCGGAGACGCCGTTGCCAGGGGAACTGTGGTCACTGTCGCCGTTGTTTCCCCAGGTGTGTTCCGGCATGTTGGCATCATCCTTAAACTCCTGTCCAGACATGATCCGCTCGATCTCCTCATCGGAAATCTGCGCAGAGAGATTTCTGATCAAAAACTGGGCAAAATATAGTACTGAAAGAGCCATTCATAAAGAGTAAAGATGCAATCAGATTTAGCTTTGTTCAGGTTTGCAGATGAGATTATTTAAAGATGAATCCCTTGTTTTGTGGGAGGGAGAAAGATGTCCTTGTGTAAATTTCGAAGTTTTGTAAAATGCACAAAATTCTAAAAGTGTGCAAAATATTTAGTAAGACGTATCGTCTCATTTACCGGAGTATTGCGTGGATTCAATAGGAACACGATGGGGATTCTTAAGAAGTATGTTTTCAACTCTGCCATGCTGACTGACAGAAAACAGCTGTGCTTCATACATCACTATACTATAAAAATTAGACAAAGGGCGTTTTTGACTGCAAAACTTTGGCAAATATTCTCTAATGTAATCGCACCTTGAAGGGATAGTTTTCCTGTTATCATTTACTCACCCTTTCTTTCTTCTGCTGAACACAAAAGAAGATATTTTAAAAATTGCTGTTAACCAAACCATTGAGGGTAGTGATTTAATTGCCTACTATGGACAAAAATACTAAGGAAGTCAGTAGAACTTCAAAATATCAAAAAATCAGTTTCAAAATATCGTCTTCTGTGCTCAACCGAAGAAGAAATCTCGTACAGGTTTGGAACAAGTGCTAAGTGAGTAAATAATGACAGAATTAAAAATTTTTTGGTGAACTATCCCTTTAAGAATGTGTATATTCATCCATCCTGTAGTCAGTATAGACCATAAGACAGGTGCAGACGCAGAAAGACTTTTTGTACCAACTGCATGCAAAGCGTGATTCCATGAGCCTTATTTTCGCTCTTCATACAAATACGACAGAAAGAGACAAACCAGCATTTAAGTCAAGGCCGTGCTTTTTCAAAACAGTTGATGGGTTCAAGCCATCTTTAACAGTGCTTTATTCTGTGTAAGCTGAAGCAACCAGCTATTGTGTGTTCCAGAGGCAATTAGGCCGAGTCAATAAGATGCGGTCTCTAGTGCTGGGATCAGGTGCAAACAAGAGCACTATATGGACCGACAAAGCTAAACATTTCTACCCGCTTTGTCATGTCAAACACCACACAATAAATATGGCTCACCAGGGTTAATATTTCAATATTGCTCATCGAATGTACTTTAATAAGACCTTAAGTCTAATAGTCTCAGCATAATTAGGCAAAGTTACATTTAACATCTATAAAAACACAAACCTTAATATCAAAGGCCATGTGTTGGTGTCACAAACCAACATATTTCCTCATTTGAGAATTAAATACATTCGCCTGACGCTGCTATTCATGCAAATGCAGAAAAGCAGCCAAACACAATGATTTTATGAGGTCAGCTGACAATGAATGCGAAGAATGACAAGGCAATCCATTCACCGGTGCTCTGGCCTTGAGAACAGCAACTTCTCTAATGAAATTAACATCTTTAAATTACACTGAGGTCACAAGGCCATTTATTCGCACGTTGGGCTATTTATCCCAAAACTCTATTCCACTCGTCTTCATTTTCAACAAAAACTAATCAACTCTATTTCCTCCATTCACGACTGGAGAGGGCTGCTTTAATACGTGGTGGACACGAGGAACATAAAAGACGGATGAGATGCTCGAGATATATGGCGGAGCAGGGACAGAGTTTTAAAAAGTCCTAATGAAGGGAAATGTAAGTATAGACCAGCGGTAAAGAACAGAGATCAGGGCAAGGCATCACATCGCATTGTACAGGAGAAGCCGATGTTGTTTTTGTAAGAAAAGTATTGGTGTGATGAAAGCGGTTGAGGGGTAATGGGTACCTGTACTGGACCGATGCTTTTATTCCTGCCTCCCGGCATACCATCTTCTCTGATTGCTAAAAAACAAACAAACACAAAACTGAGCTGAATGTCCATTCAAACTAGATTTTACCTTCGAGATGAGACTTTCTGAAATGCTTCGCCTCTTTTCAGCATTCAGATGGAAATTACAGATTAATTACTTTGTATACGCCTCATGTAAGTGATTTAGACGTTATCCGCTGAAGAAGAAGAGAACAATTATGGAATGCTTTCAATGTCAAAAAAACTTGGGGGAAAAATACAGATGTTAAAAAAAGAATCTAAGCTGAAGTACAGCTGAAGGAAATGTTGCTCGATAATTCATACTTTGACAGCGTTATTTGACCAGAACATTAATTCTTTGCTATGTATTGATGAATAACCTTTTTTGTGAGTTTTCTAGCATCAATGTTTTGAGTCTAAAAATCTTTAGATAATGCAGTAATGCAATGAGCCAGTGAAGGATTTGTCCACAAATAAGAGTGAAGCTTAACTGTGGTAAAATCACTGTAAAGTATTTAAGGATAATATACTAATTAAACAAAATGCCACATAAGTGTAGCTAAAGAGAGACACCTTCATGACTATACTTCTTAACACTTTATTTTAAAATGTGCAATTTATAATAATGCTAAATGAAAAACTAGATTTTAATTTATTTAGTTGCAATAATTTGTCATGCTTTAAAGATGTACACTAATTTTGATGTGTTGACTACTATAGTAAATCACTTGTAAATACTTTTACATTTAAAAAATAATATATTTTAATGTGCTAAAATGCAACTTCATCATTACAAATATGAATTTACAAATATATTTAAATAGACAACATAAATGGCAGTTAAGTATATTTTAGTTTACCATAAATTAAGTATCTGGATGCACTTTAACCATATTTCAAAGACATTTATTATAACCAAGTTAATAGGAAATTACAGATAAAATATACTTAAGTCCTACTTAAGTAGGTCAAAAAATGGTTTTGCTGGTTGCATTTAATATAGATTTAAAACGGCACATTTTCTTTTAATTGCAATTAACAGGCACTTCTCCAAAAACACATTCAGCTATCATATTATATAGTATATTATTTCTGTTAAAAGTCTAAAACAGTAAAAGATGAAATGATCAGTGACTTCTTTCTTCTTCAGGGATGTACTGTATCTAAACTACAAGCACATAGTGAGCTCGGCCCTTGTGTATTAATGGTATGTTCACTAGAGGGCAGTGCTCATTGTTTAAATGGATTTTCCACCAATTGTAGTTGTTTCCAAACTACTACTGCCCCTGTTGAAAAGACCAAATTAGACAAGCTCGAATTTCCATGCAGGTTCAGACCGGTCAGAGCTGGTCTGGCTAGTAAATGCTGATCAACCAGTCATGCTGATCTCTATTGTGGAAGAAAAAAAGACAGGTCATACTAGTTTAAGCTGTATTTTGGTTAACCGGCTCAAACCGACCAGCTCAGCTTTGTTTCCCGCCATCTGCTGATCCAGCTCGAATCAGCTTGAAAACATGCAAAACCTAGAATTAGCTGTATGTTCATGCAAGATGACAGATATGACTGTCTTGGCTCACCTTTGCGGTTCATTCCCATCTGCAGGCACTTGAGCAGCCTGCAGTACTGGCAGCGGTTGCGCTGTTTGCGGGACATCTCGCAGTTCTTGTCGCGGCTGCAGCGGTAGACGCGCTTGTTGCAGATGCTGCGCTTGAAGAAGCCCTTGCAGCCCTCGCAGGAAATAATGCCATAGTGCAGTCCTGTGGCGCGGTCTCCGCAAATAAGACAAGAGCGCTGCTCAGCCTGCTCATCTGAGAGAAACACACAAACAGACAGAGAGTAAGATCAGATGTAGATGTACACATGTGCATACAAATGTATTCTGTATATTTTAGATCAATTATTTGGTCACCATTTACATGACTATCTTGTGTACATTAATGCATACACATACCCCTGGTTTCACAGACATGGCTTAAGGCTGGTCCTAGACTAAAATGTAATTCTGAGCTGTTTCAACTGTAAGACCCTTGCACTGACTGATCTTAAAATAAATCAGTGCCTTTGTTTTGGCTCAAGATGCACACCAGTAATGGTTTTTCTAACGCATATTTATAAATTGACTTAAACTGGCCTTATCCTGGTTTAGTCTTAGCCCTGTCTTTGAAACCAGGCCTAAAATCATTACTGTCCCCCTTACTGAATGGTAACGCTTTTGAAAGATGTATCTATGTGCTCAGCAAGACTTCATTTATTTGATTAAAAATATAGCAAAAACTGTGATATTGTGAAATATTATTACAATCTAAAAGAACTATTTTGTATCACAATATTTATTTCAAAATGTAATTTATTCCTGTGAGTTTTCAGCATCATGACTCCAGTTTTCAGTGTCACATGATCCTTCAGAAATCATTGTAATATGGTGAATTGCTCTTAATAAACAATTATTATCATTATCAATGCTGAAAACAGTTGTGTGGCTTAATAATTAAGTGAAAATAGTGAAAAGAGATAACTATAATATTTGTTACATTATAAATTACTTTGCTAGTCAGATTTCTTCAATTGAATCTGTTGTTTCTGAATAAAAGTATTAATTTCTATCACAGAAGAAAGAAATCAAATTGTGTACATAAAAACATCACAAAACATAATACAATAAAAAGTTTAAGTATTTTCAAATAAATATATTTTTATTTATCTTCATTTTAAATCTTATGCATTATTTCAAACCGAATTGTATCAAGGAATGCGTCAGATAATTAAAGTTAAATGCATTTCAAAAGTCATGCCACATTGCTTTCAAGAAACCTCCCAAAAAATCATCAGGTTTCATTTGTAGAAAAGAAGTAGGTAACTTAAAAATAACTGAGACTGAAGGACCCTATTCACACAACACCAAGACAAACAAACACTGTAACACACACACACACACACACACCCTCCCCCGGCCAAAACAGGACCCTTGACCAGATGGGTGGGTGCCATAGAAACAGTGAATGGCATGGCCGCGAGAGGAATGTGCTTGCTCACTGCTGCTGTGGCGTCACGGCTGACTTAGCGAAGAACGGGTTCAAACCAAGAACAGTGGAAACACTAACCCTCCCCTAATTCCCTCTGTCCCATTTACCGGCTGTCAGGACTATGAGATCAGCTAACAGTGAAGACAGGTCCCCGTCCGCTGCCTAATGAAGCTGTACAATCAACAGCGCTGCTCCTTCACAAGACCAAATAAACCCACGGACGAGAGACACAGGCTCCCAATGAATCATTCTACTGAACTGATTCTTTTCAAAGATTCAACCAATTGTTTGGGAGTCAAACTGAGAGGCGGAAAATAAAATCGCTCAAATCAAATGAAAAAAGTGACTCACAAAAATGAATCGGATGCTATAAACAATGCTTTAGTTTGTAAAAAGTTGAGCAATCAAAAGTTTATCAAGTCAAAGGCCTTTTAGTATAATTATAAAAATGTCCATCTTCAAGTCTTTTTGCTGTGAAGACTTTACAGATTTTTCTAAAGTAAAGGTAAGTATAACTAGGTATAGAATAACAACTATATTGTTGGTAATTCTTCAAGATTCAGATTTACAGGACTGAACCCACTCATGCTTACTTAATTATTCAAACCTCAGTTTTAGAACAATTCTATTCAAATGTAACAAACTCTCAGAATTTCATATTATTTTTGGTCATACATATTTTATGATACAAACATCAGCAGCTGCACCAAATTGGTGTTTTTTTCCTCCGTATTCTTCAATAAACTACATTATATGATCCATAAAAGCCTCATGTATATATATATATATATATATGTGTGTGTGTGTGTGTGTGTGTGTGTGTGTATATATATATATATATATATATTAAAAACAAAGTATTTTTTCTTTTACGTTTTTATCAAGGTTCAATATACTGTTCCTTTTTCAGAGTATTTATTTGTCAGACTTTACAGGCCTAATACAGCAGCATGTGACAAACTTCTGCATTTAAGTGATCATTAAGTGAACTGAAAAATGATTCAGGCTTCATTATAAAGATGACATATTTCCATTCGTGTAAAGGTGATAGCATAACATGGTGAAAGAGACACCGCTTATTGAAGTGGAAATGTCAGGATAAAGCATCAAATGGATAAACACAAAACAGAGATCATTTCTGCATCTAAGAGCGAGGGGAAAAAAAGGAAAAGCTCTGCTGCAGACAGAGAATGTGGCGGGGCCGGGACTGTGGACCATTAACAGAGAGTTCAAGTCATAAAAACAGGGTCATGGCCCAGCGCCTTTTCTTTCTCAATATGAGAGGGAGTTCCACAGGCCATTCATACCATCTGACATGCCTTTTACTCCTCTATAGGACAGTACGATTACAGTGCAAATGCTGCCTTTTCTGTCAGCCGGCTTTCTGTGGGCTTTCAAAGCGGCGACGCTTCAGTGTTTCTGAGGGTCAGCAGTGCAGCGATACAGTCGAGGGGTATACCAATGTTAAGTGTAGGGCCTTCAGTCTTACTTTACAGACAATGTTTAGTCTCTCAGAGGGTTTAAAGGTCTGTATTTTGACTTGAAGCATGAGGGTTTGCTTACAAACATTTGAAATGATTTACAAATGAACTGATAGATGAATTTCAGACAGATAAAAAAAAAAATTATCAGTAAATATTTTTCTTGCATTCTGTTTAATCAGTAAAAGCAAGGGTCACTAGAAAAGCAATCAGTCTGATATTAAACATTAAAAATACAGACTACCATTCAAAAGTGGTCAGTAACATGTTTTTTAAAGTAATTAATACTTTTATTCAGCATGGATGCATTCAGTTTACCAACAGTGACAGAAAACATTCATTTCAAATAAACCATTTTCTTTTTTAACTTTCGTTTTATCGAATATTAAGCAGCTCAACATTTTTTTTATCATTGGTAATAATAAAATAAGAATTACTGAGCAGCAAACCTGCACATTAGAGTGACTTCTGAGGGAACATGAGACACTGAAAACTGGAGTCATGATGCAAAAAAATTCCCCTTTGCATCACAGGAATACATTTCATTTTATAATATATTACAATACAAAATAGTCATTGCAAATTGTAATAATATTTCACAATATTACTGCTTTTAAACAAATAAATGCAGCATTGGTGGAACATGAGAGACTTTCAAAAACATTAATACATCTTACCAACCACAATTAAATGTGTAATTGTGATATAAAATGAAGCAACATTCGGAGGTTTTAATAGTTAAAAATTTGTAAAATAGTGCAAGATTTGGTAAGTGCAATTCATTTCTGTGAATCAATGAACTGGTTGAATGAATATGAAATTTTCATTTTTAAAAAATTGAGAAAGAAGTTACATTTACATACAAAAACTAAACCTAAATGGTTAAAAAATTATGGTTCCTCTGACTGACAAATTTAATGTCAAGATACATGCTGAATATCATCAAAAGGATAAATAATATTGAACCACTGTATTTTTAGCACTACTTATGGTGCTTTTCCACTGAATGGTACAACTCGGCTTGGTTTTCAGTAAAAAAAAAAAAAAAAAAAAAAAAGTGAACCATACCGTGCTATACCATGCAATGGAAAAGCGCCATAAGTGGGTCTCTTTTTGTCTGTCTCCCATTCAGAGTCACTGGTTGAGAATATGCGAACAGACTCTCACCGATATGTTAAAACTGTAGAATAGAAAACTTCTAAAAGCTTGCGCTATTTCCATCTGAATGACATTGGCTTTGAGATTCCTGTGGTGAACTTTAACATACTGCGAGCTTTACTATACTAGACCGCAAGACTCACAAATACAATAGCTTACTGTCAGAAAAAGCTCATACCAGTCTTTCAAAGCTCAACATTTTCACACTTTTACTGTTTATCAGTGCTAAAACTGATGCATCTGTTAGCAAACCATAAACTGCTTGTCTTTAACACACAAAAGTCAACTTTATTATTATATTAATAAACGTGACACACAAGACGTTTATTGAGTGAGTAAATGAATCCATATTAAGTACAGAAGTCAAATACACTTTGGCTGTGACTTCATACCTTGATGACGTATTTGTCAGATGGAGAGGAACTCCATTTGCGGTACTGTAACACTGACCCTTCCTTGTTTCCCAAACCATTTGCCTGGAATTCCTGGCAGATGTTACGTTATGCAGGAGGCATTTGAAACCATAAATTATTGACCAGTGTATGTGAAATTACTGACTTCCTTTAATGAGAAAACACCGCTTCCAAAGTTGGCTTCCTTTATTCACACCCTGAGCCTTCTTTGATTGGTTAAATTTGTCGCCCTCTCTTTCAAGTGCATGGCCACCCTATAAACCTGGAGTTCTCTCACACCTTCACACACTTGATCCCACATCGTCACTTCACACCCCTCCGCCCCGTCTCATTCCACCCTGTCACTCACATGCACGCTCCGGAAAAAGCTGGGACCAACTGCCATGCTTAGGCCTATTTGGGGGAAATTACTTGCAGTTCTGGAATTCTTGTACAATCTTTTTGAATTTGTTGCCTATATTGGGGAATTGGATTGTGACAATTATATCATAAAAAATATCATTGCTTAATAATTTTTTATGGCACATTTTCCAGTAAAATGTTGTGTCAGAGTTTGGGGACAGTGTAAAAAAAAAGTCATTATTGCATTCAGCAAGGAATTCAATTAAAAAAGTAACAGTAAAGACATTTAATAATGTCACAAAGATTTCTATTTCAAGTCAATGCTGTTCTTGAGCATTCAGTTCAAATCCTGGAAACAATGCATCATGTGTACACACAAATATTAAGCAGCACAACTGTTTTTAAACGTTAATAACAATAAGAAATGTCTCTTGAGCAGCAATTCAGCATATTAGAATTATTTCTTATTTGTTGCTTTTGATATGGGGTGAAATATGATATGATGTTATTGACTAGTTAGATCTGGCCTTATGCAATTGTTTACCTCATCAAAAACCATTGATTCGAATCTTTCCTGTTGCTGTGTCCCCACCCTCCACACACACAGGGCTCAGACCCCCCACTGCACCTATTAAAACCTGCATTGTTACCCTGAGGTCAGGCCGGGTTTCATTCCAAACTTTACCACAAGCAGGAAATGCAGCGCGTGCAGTTTAAACAGTGACACTGATATCAGTGTCCTGACTGAAAGCACAGATAAACAAAAGTACAGTATTTAAAAAAAGAAAATCTCACAATGAAATCCCATTATATCTAGACTAGATTACTTACAGAAATCCATATGTAAGTTGTTTTTGTCTACAAAATGAATTTCAAGCATTTAAGTGAAAACGTATAGATGTTTTTTTTACATCATGAGAGACATTTCTAGTGAAGCGTTTGCAAACTTTTGACTGATAGATTATTGTGAAAATATCACAGTGAACACGTGGAAACATGGTGGAAAAGTTCGTTTTTTTAATAATTATTTTTAATATTTATATTCAGCAAGAATGCATTTAATTGATTAAAAGTGACAGTACAGACATGTATAATGTTACAAAAGATTTCTATTTCAAATGAATGCTTTTTAACTTTCTATTTACGGCAATTAAAAATATTTGATCCACATTGATAATAATAAGAAGAAATGTTTCTTAAATCAGCATATTACAACAATTTCTGAAGGATCATGTGACTGGAGTTATGATACTGAAAATTCGCCATTTCATCAAAGGAATAAAATACATTTTAACATAAATATTAACAATATTACACATTAAAATAGAATA
Organism: Carassius auratus; assembly: GCF_003368295.1. Taxonomy (NCBI): domain Eukaryota; kingdom Metazoa; phylum Chordata; class Actinopteri; order Cypriniformes; family Cyprinidae; genus Carassius; species Carassius auratus. Next base: position 12,566,349 of record NC_039250.1, read on the forward strand.
TTACAGTTTTTACTGTATTTTTGATCAAATAAATGCAGCCTAATGATTTAAAATTTACCATGAAATCATTAAAATATCATTTGAACTCAACTACAGTTAGTGTTACAACAGTAAAAATGTAAACTTGATGTTTGCCACCCTCTGAAAGCTGAAAGACAATACTCACTGTCTATCCTTTCCTCTGTCTTTACATTATTCATGTATTCTTATTTTACACGATTCCAGAAACTCTGATTGCAGTGGTGAATGTGTGTGTTTTCTGGCCAGTGGCCATGTGTCCGGGCAGGTGTGTGTCCCAGCAGCGGAGGATGGGAGGACACGACAGATGAAGCCGAGCAGAGAGCGGAGGATGGGGACAGAGAGAAAGAGAAAGACAGAGGACTAACTCTCTACGAGGGCTTTGTCTTTCGTTTCCATTACAATCAATCCTAGCTGAGTGGGCACGAGGAGGGGGGGCTGTCCTGTACTTTTCCACTCTAAGCACTCAACTCTTCCTTCTACTCGTGATCTATACGCACATCTTTCACTTTTTGCAGATGCTTAACCCCATCACATCGGTCTATACACAAATCAAATTATTTCAAAAATCAATTGAGATCTGATTTTTATCGACACATGCCAAGCCAAACCGTGATCTGGGGCAAATTACAGACATGCTGGTTCAACTGAAGTTTGTTCTCTATCCCAACTGATTTCAAGTCATGACTAGCTCAGCTTTTCTCAAAGCCAAAGCATGAACGAAAGAATGAGAAGCCTCCGCTCCCCTCCCCCTTTGACCTGCACACTGTAGTAATCTCATAAACATCACAACAGGCCTGGAATTAGCATGTGGTAATTACACTAGGCTCGGTCTTAATGTAAAGCAAACCATCCCGCTTACATAGACTGAACTAATCCTGGAGCTCGAAGAGAAGCTTTGTGCTTCATGTAAATGTGTTTCTGACAACGGTCCATTAAACCACATTGTTGCACGTTTTTTAAATCGTTTTTTGATTCCCATTTGGAACCACTATAGATTTTAAGGTGTTAAATATACATTTATTACACAGTTAAAACGTTTGGGGCTAATAAGATTGAAAATAATCATTGAAATAAGAAAGAAATGCATACTTGTATTAAGAAAGGATGTATTCGTAAAACAATAAGAAGAAATGTTTCTTGAGCAGCAAAATCAGCATATCTGAATGATTTCTGAAGGATCATGTGACACTGAAAGTCTAGAGTAAAACGATGGTGAGAATTCAGCTTTGATCACGGGAATAAATTACATTTCAAAATATATTCAAACAGAAAACAGTTGTTGTAAATTTCAATTATATTTCACAAAATTATAGTTTTTACTCTATTTTGGATTCAATAACTGGTAAGCTGCTGGTAAACTTCTTTTTAAAAAATATTACAAATCGTACTGATCCCAAGCTTTTTAATAAGCACGTATATTATAAACCATCCGAAGTCCAATAATCTGAGACCCTGTTTCATCAGAGTATTGACGCATTCATCCACGACGCTGCGTTTCAACATCTTGGGCATTGTTTGGCCTCTCAGTAGCATCTATAGTTAGCTTAACAAAATCAATAAAGGCCATCAGCAGATAAAACACATCAAAACCTGAAATATTTGCAAACATTACACAAGACACCGTGCCCTATTGATCTCTCATCACAGGGGCAGATGTTTTTCTTACATCACCATTTCTGAGATCTGCTATCTGGGTTTATGGGTTAACAAATTAAATCAGATGAGGGCTCTGAAAATGTTAATAATTTCAGTTTAGTTTAACCTAAAGTGATTTAAAGACATAAAAACCATTTAAATGAACACTAAGTCTACAGCACAAGATAACACCTTTGTTTATCAGGCTTTCTGTGTGAAACAGCTTCACCTTAGCAAAGGATGAGCAGAATGGTTGGGTTTAGTGATTAACACTGCTAAAATAATGTGTTTTGAAGTTGAAAATCAAGATTATAGGAGACGGTTTTACTAAAAAAATACTGTTCAAAATTTCATGTTCAGGTTTTCCATACACTCAAATATAAAGGCATGGATGGTGTCATGAAGAACCTTTAACATCCATGGAATATTTCTATTCCATAAAAGGTTCTTAACAGTGTAAAAGGAATCTTTAGATTGGTCAGAAATGGTCCATTAAAGGTTCTTTGAGGTAGCAAAATGGTTCCTCTATGGCTTTTCAGCAGAAACCCTTTATTTCTGAGCGTGTAGATGTTGGTAAGGGCTCATTTGTTGGAGAGCAGAAAGGTCGCTTCCGGAACAGGTTTTAGTTACTAAATTTAGCCCAGAACGGCTAAACCTGTACACCCTGATGTCCTCTGCCGCTATTGATCTTCCATTCACCTGAATCCCCCTCCCCCGTGTGTATGAGCGCACACAAACACCCCTCTGACTTCCTGCATGGAAGAGTGACGAATGGAGCCGAGGCAAGAATGCATGGAAAAACGGAGCAGCAGAGACGAGAGAAAGCAAAAAGGGGAAAAGGAGACAGAGGGATGAGTGAAGACCCCGAGAGATCACCCCCTTCTGTCGGAAACAATAACAGGGGAGATGGGCGGCAGGAGAATAGGATTAGGAGGAGGAGGAGTCATGTACAGTGTCCTTTCAGCTCCCCCCCCCACACACACACAATAGTGTTTTCACATACCACCCTTGAACATATTCACTCTCCAGTACAATACTGTGGCATTTTCCAATCGAGTTTCCAATCCATTCAAATTCAACCACAAAGCCACAGTGCTCTCAAAGTGCCGCTCAGGTTCCTCTGCGAACCTCTTGTCATCATAATCACTTGTTAAGAATGCATAACAGCAGCTAATACTTGGCCAACATGGGGTTTAAATGGCAGACCGCTGTAAAAAGCAGTGCCTGATGGTTGATATAATGGCACATATTATAATACAACATATAATGAATATATTAATTCAAATGTATTAACTGTTAACAAGGCTGCTGTTAGAACAAACACATGAACTGTAACAGAGTGATTATTGGCTGATGCATTTGCTCAAACTGGCCTAAACTGGCTTGGCTGATATAATGGTCTGTCTATCATTAATAAATTTAAAGTGTGTGGATATTTAGATTATATATTTAAATTCTGATCAATGCTATATAAAAACAACAACATGAAAAGCACTGAAATGTTCACAATATATGAAACTACATTGTAATAGCTTCTTAGATGCATTGCTTTTTTTTTTTTTTTTTAGATGATTAGAAATCTGAGCATTTAGACTAAGAGAAATGTGTGAAGATTTATTAAAGCTGTTTCAATTAGCCTCAAAGCAAACTATATAAAACATGCAAGATGCTGCGACGGATTAATTCCTAAACGAGTTTCTGGGCACTTTAGCTGTTTGAAATAGTCAAGATCACACCTTTTCCGAATGGCATTCACTTATGAAAAGGTGTTTTTTTTATTGAAAGCCCCTGAAACAAGTAAATGAGACCATTTGCACTTTCTGACATTATGTGAATGCATTTTCACACCAGCCTTTGAGGAAGGTCAACGGTGGGCTTAAAATTCGACTTAAAACTAACACAGCGCCGACAGAAAGCTAATATCACATTTATTCAGTAGCCGGCACGTCTGCGTTTAGCATGCACTTCACACGTCTCAACGCTGTGTTTTTGTTAACGAAACGAGCAGGAGGAACAATGGATGAAACAAAAAAATTCTTGCATGATGCCATTTTAGGGAGGACTAACGGTTGGAGATATTGATTTTATAATAGTAGTTTTGTTAAAGAGTTGCAGAAGGGTGTCAAGGTCCAAGGCCACCCATTGACCGTCTTAAGACGCGATAGTTTTTGACTTTTAATGTGACATCACAGCGAGTGCTATTGCTCCAGACAGGTCTATCGCCATTACAGAGCAAACTGAGATACAATTATGTGGTTAAACTGATCAAATCTCCAGCCCTGAGGGGTGAAGTTTGGGCTACAGTGATAAACCCATGCGGGGGGCATGCGTGGGGGTTGTGTGAATATATCGGGGGTTTAACCAGATGAGGTGGAGGCTTGCTCACCCCCGCTCGAATCGCATGAAGACAGCTGCCTGCTCAGCACAGAAAACCTTTTCCAGATGGGCCACAGCCCGCATACCACAGAGCACACACACTATTGCCATAAACCCTCTAAATACACAACCAAACTCCTGAGAGAGAGGAGAAAAAATGAGCTGAACGGTGCAGCAAGGGTGGACGATGCTCTACAGAATATAAAAACAAAACTAAACAACTCATTGTATAATATGAATAAACGACACGTTCACGTTCAGATCAATTAACAAGATCTAAACACGCACACATACAGTGTTTTGCAAAACCAAACCTGATTTACTAAAGTCAATTAGCTATTAAGCTTCAGTGATGATAAAATGTGCATCCGAAAGTAAATATGCTTGCTCTCTGTGGACATGAATTCAAATACTGTCCAAGAATGACATATAAAAAAATGATCGCGCTTTGTTGTGAACATGCAAGCAATAAAAGATGAACATTTGCACTACAGACCAGTTTGTTAATGATTAAGATAATAAATTAAATTAATGTGAGAGCAAATACCAGTTTGTAATATAAAGCAGCGAAACAGACTGTTTTTGTACAGTTAAAATAACTGGAAGTGACTGACAATCAAGTAAAAAATGGGCTTATATGCACTCATGTTGAAAATACAGCAGATAATTGAATGAAATAGCCGTAATATTGGGATTACTAACATTTAATGAACAAGTTTTTGAGGTTTCAAGAGGAAATATCTTGAAAAAAAAGAGAAAATGCACAGTCCAGTTCTATCTACAGCTGTTAGCTTTAGCAGCTTTAGCTTTCAGAACCATTAATAATAATGGGACTTATTTGCTTGTACATTAGACACACGATTAGTCTGATATCAGCACGCACCACCTTACTAACTAGCTCTATGAAATCTGCTCTCTTCTTGAGGTTTTCCTTACCTTCCCACGAATCCATCTCATGTCTCTCCAGGTCTCCCTGTCATCCATTCATACATGTATGCTCCTCAGGAACAGCATAGGCCTCATGACTCTCTTTCCTTGTCCTCCTCTTCTTTCTCTTTGCTCCCTCCTCTCCTCTGCTCTGACTCTCACTGATCCGCCTCCCAGCTTCAGCCCTGCTGGTCAGTTTCAGCCTGGTCACATGACCGCCGAGTTCAGGCCCCAGGGGTCACGGTGTGGCCGGAGGGCCAATGGCAATGCGGGGGTTATCTGAGTGGAACTGATAGCCCTATTTTACCCTCCTGCTGAACAATGCAAGCCCCCTCCCTCCCTCTACCTTTCTCTCGTTGGCTTCTTTCAAAGTCAGCAGAAGTGCACGGACAGTCAAAGGCTGCAAACCTGAATGCACGGACAGATTAAATTGAGCTGTTTTGCTGTCAAAGCGTGCTAAGCTTGTAGCACAACAACGAACTGGAAGCCATGTTTTTCCATGTTGCCATTCTTTATATTAAGTACTCATATAAAGCCACATATCCAAGTGAAATTCAGTTATAGGCCTACATGTAATCTGAACAAGGTCCAAAACAGTTTAAATTAGCAGTAAACCACAAAATTAAATCACTACTGGTTTGGAATGTATGGTCTGCTTTGTTTAATTTTATTATTTGTAAATAAAAATAAATAAATGAGTAAAAATATGGTCATACAAAATTTTGGGACACTATAATGCCATGATTTTCCATGGATATTTACCATGGTATTATTGTATAGATCAAAATACAACATATAACAATGCCAAAAGTTGTATTTTTTCTACTTTTAACTAATTGTTTTACTTGTTAATAATTTTTCTTTTTGTACATACACATAATTTTAAGGCTCATATTTATTATAATAGTTTATTCTCTATACATTTTTATTTGTATTTTTTACTTTATATATATTATTTTTTTACATATATTTTTTATTAATTTAATGTTTAGGTATTTAAAATACCTAAATATTATCGAACAAGAGAAACACAAAATAATTTTGTTTTACGTACACAATGACAATAAACAGCTTGATCTCATAAAAAAAAATAACAATAAAATATCACAGTATTACAATACCACAATATGTTTTAAAAGGGTCTGTAATATATTGTGCAATATAGGCCTAAATTATTTTGTATTTTTTTTTTTTATAAAACTGTAGAATTTACTTGGGCAAAGGCATTTTTTTTATATACCAATCTAAATGAACATTAAAGCACATAGTGCTTCTAGGACCCCAAGTCAAGAGAAGATCACCCCAATCCAGTTCAAGCCTGTATGATAGCATTAGCCTCTGCTATCGCTAAGGACACCCCCTCCCCGAGCTAAACATAAGAGGCTTTTCACATTCAAATGCAACAGGACAGTCAGGAAGGGGGTGAGGGAGGAGGAGAGGGGCTGTGCTGGACTTTGTCATGTAGAGGTGAGGAGGGGCGGGTGTAGTCGAGTATGAAGTCGGAGGAGGTTCAAGTTTCTGCTGCAGCTGTTGCGCCACGGCTGGGTTTGACCCTAAGGCTACCGCTGACACATAAGCTAAATGCATTTCATTATCTTCATGTGTGCTGAAGAGCTGTGGACATTCAGTAATCAAAGTGACACAGTCATGCTTTCTGTTTTTAAATGGCTTCTCATCTCCAAACATGTCTCAAGATAGATAGATACACCCCAAAATTAAATATTGACTAGGGGTTGGACCGCAAACAAGCAAACGCCCGATTTAGAAACCTTGACTGTTGCACGTACTCTATACAAGAGGACAACAGAGAAGGTATTTGATCTGGAAAGATATTCTTACTGTTTATACACCTTCCACCTTTCGAGTGCTAGAGACTCTCACTAAAAAGAAAAAATATTATCATGAAAAACAGTTTTCACATGCAAAAGACAGATACTACAGTTACTGTATTAATCAGTACCATACATCAATAGAACAAAACAAAACACACACACACACACACACACACACACATATACAAAATTCAGCAAAACAAAAATACACAAAACAAAATTGCAAAAAAAAAGAATAATACAAAAAACTAAATAAAACACAAAGTTACAAAAACAAAAAACGAAATAAAAAAGGAACAAAACAATAAATAAAACATAATATTTAAAACTTACAATTTACTAAATTCAACAAAAAATTCTACAAAACTAAAAACACAAAACAAAACCTAACACACAAAAATAAACTTAATTTGCACACATTAAATAAAAAAATTACTAATTTAAATGCAACAACAGTAAACAAAACATTTAACTAAATAAAACAAAATAACAAAACAAAAACTAAACAATTAGCAATCAGCAAACACACATCTATAAAACAAAACGAAGCAAAATACCAATCAAAATTCATCAAAACAAGAAAAAAAAAGAAAAACATAAAACACAAAACACAAAAATAAGCTTTTGAATTTTCAAAAAACATCAAATAAAATAAAAAAAGAAATTAAAACAATAAATAAAAAAAAGCATAAAAAACAACAACATAAAAACAAAACTCTAAACAAAAATATTCTGTCATGGTTTGATGAGGATCCCAATATTGATTTATTATGATTTTATTGTAACAATAATTTATTGTGGAAACTGTGATTTCCATTGTAAATTAGTGTAAAGGAAGGAACAATTGTGCAAAGAAAAGCATTCTGTTGCTGGCCTTGATAACATAAACATGTTTCGTGTGAAGGAAAGAATAAAGGAAGTGATATTACAGCACAACAAATGTTCCCAGCACACACTACTGCGATTCACAGACAGTGTCGTTTCCCAGATTACCTCACAGTAATGCCTCTCTAAGAGGGTCTTCACCATATGCTCCCAGTCACAACCAGCCTAACCTCAGCAGGCTTTTCTCCTCAGCTTTGACAGGACCGATTTCAGCGTCTAAAGCGGATAAATCTGCTACAAAAACTTCAGCAGGCCAACTTTATGTTCAACGCATGATTGATTACTTGAGTTTCGGTGACATAACTACAAGTGATTCCCAACAAAGCATTTAAAAGCAACAGAACTGGTACATTCAGCCAGACCAAAACCTTAATTCAGGGCTGGACTGATGCAATTTCAGCCCGGGAAATCTCACACTCATCAAAAAAAAAAAAAAGGCTGAAATTGTTCCTTTTGGGATACATCAGCTTGACACTGTAGCAGTACTCTTAAAATGACATCTTTATAATAGGAACATATTAGTACCTTACAGTGGTAATTCATTCCCTTTAGGTAATCATTTGTAGGCCTACCTATAAAAAGGAACAAATATGTCCTTTTAAGAGTACTGCTATAGTGAAAAGTTGATGTACCCCACCAAAAATAGCAATTTTGGTCCCTTTTTTTCCTCTGTTTATAACCTAAACTCCCACAACAAATTCGGAAACCACAGACAAGCCTATTATTTCTGTGGCCATCACATAAAAAGGTCTAAACCCTTAGTCTAAGGCTGTGGAAAATAATTAAAGGTTGTCTCTTGCACTGCACCTTCACTTCCCTGTTCCTTTTCTTCATTTTAGCTTTGAAATCACAGGAATAAATAGCATTTAAAAATATATTCAAATAGAAAGCAGTCATAAAAATATTTCACAATATTGCGGTTTTTGCAGCTGGCCAACTCAGCTGCCAGGTTAACGGGATTTCTCCAGTCCGGGCCTGCTTTAATTAAAGAACATAACAGCATTAGGGAAACCACACTGAGTTCTGCCAGATTCGCCCAGCATGAAGCCAGACTGAATTCATACTAACACGCTTCACTAATACACTCGTATCTGAACGAAGCTTGAGACAAACTTTGACTCCAGACATTTTAACCATGAGATTACATAGATTCCTTATAATTCTGTATCAAATGTTTCTAATACATCCCACACGTGGCACACAAGGCATTTGTGAGATCTAAAAACCCGCTGTAGAATCATCCAATCAATACTTTTATGGCTTTATGAAATTAAATCAAAGCAAAGCACCCTGTTTGAATATTATGACCTTGATGCATCTACTCAAACTCCCCGGTGTATAAAGTGCAATTGAAACATTCATATTCCCCTTATGAACCAAATAACAACAACAAAAGCGTTTCCCGCTCAATCGGTGGCATAACTCAGTCATGTGTTTAAAGAGAGACGGTTTATGTTACTCTCTTGAGTTAAATCTAATTAGACTGGCTGGAGTAATTAATCTTATTAAAATATTAACCTTGTGAGACTCTGCTCCCAGCTAACAAGGGAACGGGGTGGGGTGGTGGGGGGGCGGCGTAGAAAGCGCTTTTTTTCCCTGTGTGCATTGAGCCTTCATTAAAAAGAGGATTAATACAACACACAGGCTTCAGTCCAAAAGGATCCGCTGTGTGGGTTTGACCTTGGCTTGTCATTTTTAATAGGTGATCAAACTTGATAAACAGGAGATTAGCCAATGGGAAGAGACCATATGTCACCCTTGACCTTGCCGTATCCTTCCTGACCCTCCTACTTAGCATGCGCAGGATGAATGGCATGATCAGCTGCTTTGACCCTGAGGTCAAAGTTGACCGAAGTATGTTGCATTTCCTGTTAGCTTGTGCGCGGACGGAGGCACTAGCATGGGCTACGAGTGGGCCTAAGGGTAAGGTCACTGTTGGGTTACACACAAGACTTAATTCCTATTCATACCAGCTAATATTTCTAAACAGAGCATTATTTTGATGAAGCACAAGCAACTGAAGACAACAGCAGAATTGCGATATAAACAGGATATGGGTGTTTTGATGATGGGTATGGGTATTTTTAACATACAAAACCATAAGGCTGTCAGATATATATATATTTAATTAGTCTGTTTTAATGTTGGAGATATCTATAGGCTAGAGGTTGTCTAATACTGGACTGTTTGTGCCAATAGTTCAGATTTATACTTGTCCTGCAACTGTTTAGAAGTGCCCCATTTATCACCCAAACTGCCTTTATTTGATTTTTAAAAACAAACAAAAAAATTAGTCTTCTATTTGAATACGTTTTACAATGTAATTTATTCCTGTGATGCAAAACTGAATTTTCAGTACCAGTCTTCAGTGTCACATGATCCTTCAGAAATCATTCTAATATGGTGATTTGATGCTTAAGAAACACTTCACGCTGCTTAATATTTTTCAACATGAGATATTGTTTTCCCTGAGGATTTGATGAAATAAAGCTCAAAAGAACAGCATTTGTTTGAAGCAGAAATCTTTGTGACATTCTAAATGTCTTTAGTGACCAACTTAATGGATCTTTGCTGAATATAAATATTCTTTTTTTCTTACTGACCCCAATATTTGACACTGTGACATCTTCACAGAATCTAAGCACATTTTGACATTCAAAATTTGGAATCTGTGATACTTTTTTCAAGATACTTAATAGAAAGTAAAGTAAACCCTTTTCAACAAATAGTTCTCCGTGTCAACTTACTCGAAATGATTTTAAGATCTTCACAAAAAGGAACTGTCACAACTTTAGTCAAACTTCATTTACGTCAACCAGATGATGTTGCTCTTTTATTTAAATAATCAGAATTTGCAACAACAATCTTCAATACACGAGAGAAAGCCAAATGTTATTTTAGTCAAGTGTGAAATTGGCCAACAATCCCAAAATGACCAAATATTAACAGATGAATTGATTAATAGTACATGAATCTATCTCTAGATAGAGAGTCACTGTGCTCACATGCGAGACAGGTTTGTCATTTCCTGATCCTGTTTCAGGAACCTGTTTCCCCCCTTGCCCTTATTTCCAGTCCTCTCTCGAATATTGCGGTCAACCTTTTAATAAATAAATACCGTTGATGAGAACGAGGCACACGCTGCTAAACCACCAGTCAAACATCACCCGACAGACATTCAACAGAAACAAAAGAACAAATGCCCTAACCCAGGATCGAATAGAGAAAATGGATCTTTTTAAAACTGCTAATTATTCCGTAAACTGTGATGTGAATGATGAATGAGTGACTTGAGTTATGTGGGGTCACGGCCACTCAGGACCAGATTGGATTTATGACGCAGCAGATTACATTACGAGCGAGTCTGCCTCTTCTCTTCTCAAGGCTTTGGTTACTTATCGATCTCTGGCGCTCATCACATTGTAACGGTCACTCCTGATACGACTGTTCACAGTAGAGGAGAGAAATAAATTGCTAAATGCATAAATACAGTAGAGACATGAATAACTTTTTGCATGAAGATTTTTGGTTAAAATGTATACAGGAAAAAGAGAGAGAGTTAAATATAAACAGACTGGGGGAGAAAATGAATGAAAATGGCCATATATGTAAAAATGTTTATGTGTTTCATGAAGGTTTATTATTTTGACAAAAAAAATCTTCTCTGCTGTATGTTTAGGGTAAACTGTCATCTCCACTGGCATTTTGTATCAACAGAAAATGTACATAAACAGAAAGAAAGAAAGAAAGAAAATCACAAAAATTCCAGCCACTATTAATTCATTGAAAAGAAAAGAAAAGAAAAGAAAAGAAAAGAAAAAAAAGAACAGAACAGAAAGTGTGCACTTGTTGAGTTGAGGCAGCAGGGGGCAGCAGTGGACTTCCGAGAGATGAGTGACCCTCCCAGGTCTGGCTCTGTTCCACCCAGACATTGCTGCAATCTGTGCATTAATGTTTATTTGCACGGAGACATGAACAGAGATACATTCAACACAGAGAACAGCACAGTTTAATTCTAGCTATGGGTTAGGCTTGTGACTTGGAAATATTACCGTTAACACCGTTAAATCAGGTGATTTGCCTCAGGGAACGTTCAAAAAGAAACCTAAATGTATTCACCAAAACCGTGACTCACCATGAGCATGATACATCAGAACAAAACTCAGCTTAATGACCGAAACCAGCACGTGAATAACTTATTGTAGTGTTCTAAAGAACTGCGGTTTGAGTCCGTTCTTTGATTTGGGTGTCTTCCTCATTGGTGGCTTTCGAAAGGTTGTTAGAGCAGTTTTGGGAACTTTGTGACGATGGTTTAAATTCGAGCAAATGCAGGGATGCCGATGACTGAGTCGGTGCGTGGTTAACCTCTCCACCCCAAGCACAGGAACAGCCCCTGGGTCGCATTCCAATAAATCACCTCAGTCAGGATTCCTAAAGCAAACGTCCATTCAGAAACTTACTGACTTCAGGAGTCAAACACACAAACACCTGCACTGCGTTGAGTGTGTGAGTCTGTTCATCCAGCTGAGATGTTCTGACGTGTTCGGCAGTAAATCTATTTTTTAAGCATTTTGCACTTTCTGTTATAATGATTATGCATACTGCTTCATGAGCTTATGAGACTATTTGGAATATTTATACAAACATACACTGTTGGATTTGTATTTATGCAGTGAGAGTGATCTAAAAAATATGTGATATAACAAAGAAAAAAAATGATTTATATATATATATATATATATATATATATATATATATATATATATATATATATATATATATATATATATATATATATATATATGCACATCTTCCTTTATTTCTGTTTTTAAAAATAATTTTTTACAGTTTTTTTTTAGTAGTAAATCACTTTTGTTATAATATTATTTTATTATTATTTTGGAGACTGCCTAACTAACTAATTCTTTTAACGAGACTTTTTTTTTTCTCCTTAATATGAAATCAGGTCAAATGACATGACATTGTTTCCCTTAAAAATATGAAAATTAATAAATAAATAAAAGATTAAATAATTGATTTTAATACATAAATTAAAATCATGGTCATAGAAGACATGCATTCAAGACATTGTATGTATTAATTGCATTTTTAAGTATTTTTAATAAATGAATATATCCCTTAATAATAAGCATCATTTCTTTTTCCCCAGGCATGTTTGCTCTAAATTTAGCTCATAAAAGTTCATAAAATATGCCTCATTTGGCTCCTTAAACATGCAAACTTTTCCCTATCTGAGCATGGCAGTTAACGCCATACAGCTGAATTATTAGAAACTGTTTTTTTTTTTTTTTCATTACATAAATGCATAGTAATGGGAGTTCCAGTTCTGCAGGTGTTGCTTTTTCTTGGCACGGGGCAGCAGGAGTGTTGAGAAGCTGCCAAGACTGCAGGATTTTGGGAGGCATCTCAAATACTTAGATTCACACCAACAGCCAACATCTGACTCAACAGTGTAAAGCACAACTTTAATATAACATGATTAATGTGATTATGACAAATCTGATGAATAATTAAAATAGCTAATCAAATATTTAATAACCTCTTCTGTCACTAACAGTAGTTAGAGGAAGTTTCTTCACCCTATTAAGTGTTGAAAAACATATAGATTACTACTGGCACAGAGAATCTGCACTTGGCACTGGATATTAGAGCATGTTAACCCTATAACTCAAATAGATTTTATTGTGGTTATGATATGCATGTTTTCTAAATTTTCTGCAACATACAATTTAAGATAATATAATTCACTTTAAAGAAAAGCTCACCCATAAAAATTGCATTTACTCTTTCAAAACTAACTTTTTGTCTTTCGTGGAACAAAAAAGAGAGAAATTAAGCAAAATGTTCAAGCTGCTCTTTTCCATAAAATGAAAGTGAATGGTGACCAGAGATTTAGAGAGTACATTTTAAATAATTGGATTTCCATTTTTGGGCATGTGTAAATTGATGTGTAGACTAACAAGCTAAAGAACATGTAACGTATTGATTATAATTTTTAGCTGTAGTGTTATGCAACGTTATTTACAATAAAATTATTGCTATTTAAATGTTCTAAATTGCTATTTCATTGCATATTTGTAGTTATAAACATTGAAATATATAACAAAGTTTTGATAGAAATGACATTAATTATATTTCTGTTTAATATGAAAGCTTGTCAGTCCATTCTGTAGTAAACTTTAACCATATTTCAAAGACAATAAGTAATTATGAAATAACACATTTGCATTAAATTGAGACTTTAAAATATTCACATTTCATGCAATTAACATTGCGTCTACGTGTCTAAAAACACTACATTCAATTTGCAATACAGATATTTTAGTTCTGTAACTTAAGTACTTACAGTATTTAATTATAAATAAGATTTTCAGAGTGTACTCGCTTAAAAACTGTATGACTTCAGAACACTTAAATATAACAAGTTGTATGGACTACATTTATGATATAACCTAGTTTTGGTCTTTTTGGAGCTTGATGACCCCTGGTCCTCATCTACTTTCATTGTAAGGAAAAGAGCAGCGTGAACGTTCTTCTAAACTTCTCATGTAGTCACAGTCATACCGGTTTGGAAATGACATAAGGGTGAAAACGTGACATTTAATTTCTAGCTAAACTCTAAAAATTTCACCTCAGAGATTTGCAGTGCAGAAAACTGAATGATGTGCAACATTTATTGAACGAATCTGACATTTTTTGATTTGTTGTACAATTTCGTAAACTAAGGAGACAACGAGGGTTTCTTCTGTCAGATAAGAGTTTCCATCACTATGTCAAGTAAAAAATGTCAGATGACGTTGAACCGTTCTTTCACGGTTCGATGCCGTCATTGACATTTCAACAAAGGACAAAGAGCCTTAACATATGAGCGAATATACAGCAAAAATGTATAGAGCATAATCACACTACGCCGATGTTTGCACACACTCGCTTTCACCGAGAGGCCTCGTCACTCCGTAAACAAAGGGTTAATCACTTAAAGAAAAAGAGAGGGACTCCAGAGGTCACAAAAGATCAAGCCTTCTGCATTCATGACCTCAATACATAACACTCATCCACATCATCCCCCATCTCTCCTGGACTTTCGCTGTCTTCCCTCCCCCTCGTTTTTCTCCTCATTGCCCCTCTTTTTCTCTCCTCCTTTTTCTGTCCAGCCCTCCTCTACTTGCTCCAGAACTGTCAGATCACATTAGTGCGTTTCACGCTCCACGCCTGCGGAAAAAACAGCCGTGAACCTCGCCGCAATTCTCTTGCTCCAGTTCCCTCCCTGCACTCAACGCAGCTAAAATACCAACATTATTTTATTCATGATGAGGCCCACACGAAGCTCGCATCGCCCCACTAAAGGCCACAGTGTCGCACACAGACTAAAGCAGAGGAGCAGAAGCTGATGATGTAGGCATGTAATTGAATATCTTCGAACCCTCTGTTTATCCCTAAACCGGTCTATGATCTTTAACTCCCAAATACGGCATCAGCGATTCCAAGCGAACTCGATCTGCGATTTTGCCTGCGTCTGTCTATTCACTCGTGGAATTACACTCAGAAAATTGATTTTTGCTGCTCGATCAGTTTAACTATTGTAATGATCTAATGCGACACAATTGTTGAACATTTTGCCAAAGAAATTGATTTTTCTATTTCAGTTAGTTAACTGGGCTTTATTTACTCAATTCATTTGTTTTATTTGCTCTGAACATGAAACATGACTTTATTATGGTGGCGCATGAGCGCATACCTGAATCCAGATCAGTTCTTTTTACTTTCCTTGAATTTAGTAGACGTTAATATTAAAACAGCTATAATAAATCCACTCGAACTAGTTATTTTTGCTGTAAGGCTAAATTAAATTGCATCAGAAAGTTTTCCTCAATTTAATTATATTCACTGAACACTTTCATGTTTTATAAACCAAATGTCAGGTTTATTTTCACATGAAGCTACTTCAGAGTGTTTTTTACAGTATTGCTATGCAGTCGCTAGGGTCGTTGTTTACCAACCCAATGAAATTATAATCAATAGATACTGTATGACACGGGTCCCTCCTCCAATGCAAGCCAATGGGACACTATCATCTACCAGACAAAAATCACAAATCACAAGAAAATCCCACCTCTCCTCAACAAGCCACAGGAATGAGGCATCATTCTTGATGCGTTATCTTTAGCCACATTCGTTTCTAATGAGTCATGAAACATTTGCCATATCAGTTTCCTATTTTTTCTTATCTTGGGTCACCGTAGCTTCTTAACACCAGCCGATCGCTTTCTTTTCATCTGCCCTCCTACTCCAAGCTTTCATTTATTTGAGTGGTACGGGCCGTGGTGTCAGACCCCCGCTCCCCTGCCTGTGATCTGCCTTGTGAAATGACAGGCTGGGCGCCTCTGTAGGCTCAGGGTGGAGCATAATGACACTGTGTATGTGTCTAACGTTAACATTACAGCTCCTTGGCTACAGGAACTGAGGGGAGGCCAAGCCTGTTATTAGCTCTGGGACGTCCTGTAATCATAACTGGGCTGGACACAGAGCTGTCTTGTAAGGCATGGTACTTTACAGCAGATCCCAGATCAGATGCTGTCACCATAAACTACACCAAATAAAGGAGGTCACGCAGCACGCTACTGGGAAAAATTCAAACCCAAAACCCCTCACATCACTCTAAATCCACATAACTTTCTTTTCTGTATGGAACAAAAAAGAAGATATTCCTCAGGATGTTCATGCTGCTCGTCTCCATACATTAAGTGAATAGGGATCAGCTGTCAAGCTCCAAAAAGGACTTTATAATTGTTTTTTTTTATTTTTATGTTTTCTGCTTTTATTGTTAATTTTAAAGTTTTAGCAATTTTGTTGTCCTTTTTGACATATTTCTTAAGTTTGTTTCTAAATGTCTTCTTAGTTTTTATTCATTTTATTTCATTTTTAGTTCTTTTAATAAGAATATTTTAGTTTATTTCAAGTAACAGTTTTTTGTTTTTGTTTGTAGTTTTAAGTTGAGGGGGCATTTACACGACCTTGTTTTCAATTAAACGGGACACGTTTTATGCAGCAACAAAAAACGTTTTGGAGACGTGAAAATGCAAACTTTAAAATGCAAGTCTTTGAAAACTTTAAAAACTTCTGAAATGGCAATTTGTGGAAACAGTAACATCATGAGCATTATCGGTTCATTCTATAGGTATGTGAGAAAACATACTTAAAGAATGTGCATGTGCGCAGGTGTGTAGTGTTTCTTTACAAAGTGACAGCACCATCTAGTGGCCTGGCATACTAATACAGCATTTTAAGATGTTTTTGTCGATCCGTGTGAATGAGGATTGCCAGTGAATGACAATATTGTCATCTTTATGTAATTGTTTTTTTAAAAAACACAAATGGAAAACGAATCCATTTTTAATACAATCTTTGTTGTGTAAACCCACAGCGGTTTGCTGTTGCATATATTTTACCTTAGCTAGCTATAGCATATATCTTACCTTATCTTACTCTTTCACTGTTATTTTTCAACCTCTTCACCTTTAGTTCATCACCATGTTTTTCACTTTAGGACACCTGACATTTGTCTCCTTCCATCCAGGCACGCTGTATTTTGACGCAATGGGACACAGAGTTCACTATCACTTATCAATTTCTATAATTCAAAGCTGTTATGTGATTGTGTGAGATTTGTTCACCATTCACTTTCTTCGTACGGAAAGGAGCTGCATGAACGTTTTAAAATCTGACAAGCTTGGAATGATATGGGGGTAAATATCTGATGACATAATTTTTAATTTTGGGTAAATGATCCCTTCAACTAAAAAAAAACAAACATTGGTTTCATGTGTCTACAAGCTTCTAACACTTAGTTAAGAAAATAAACTTTAGCTCACCGCGCAGTCTTTCGTCTAGAGTAAAATGAGGCAGATCAGATTGGTGGTGAGTGATAGTCACTGGGGCGTTTAATGGCAGTCGTGCTGACGCACTGCTGTAAATCTGGCATGATTAATCCCTCATTCCTCATCGTAACACGTAGACTGTGAGGAATGCAGGCCAACCTTCATTCTCAATGACTAGAACATGAAACTATAGCTGATCATGCAGCTTGAATGGATCTTTTCCAGGTAGACATCCTGTCAGTCTGGACCGAGGAGTGTGTGTCACTGGAAGTCGAGAGGCACACCTGCTTTGGTTTAACATCCTGAATTTATAGTTGCTCTTCAGCACGTGTTCTTTTCAATCCTCTACAGACAACACAAACCAATCTGAGTTTTTTCATGTGACATAACATCTGCTGGGCATTGGTACTCGGTTGTTAAGGTGTTTTGAGTGCTTTAATACATTGCTAAATGGTTGCTAGGTGGATTCAAGGGTGTTCACCGAAGGAGGGAGATGAATATCACAGTCGTAGGCAATGGTTCTCAACCTGAGGTCCAAAGAAGATATAAATTATTAAAAATAATATAAAATAAGTTACAAACAACTAAAAATTTAATTTTGTCTTAACAACTGTTTGTTCCATCTGAAGAACCTCTGGAGGGTTCTGAATATATAAATCAATATTAATATTATATTATTAGTGTGTTTTATATATCTAGTGATGAAGGAAGAGTTCTAGATTAATTTGTTAAAAAGAGAAGAAACCTTGAAGATCAGTAAACTCATAAAACATTTAATTATGAATATTTTGTTTGTATATATACAGGTGCATCTCAATAAATTAGAATGTTGTGGAAAAGTTCATTTATTTCAGTAATTCAACTTAAATTATGAAACTCATGTATAAATTCAGTGCACACAGACTGAAGTAGTTTAAATCTTTGGTTCTTTTAATTGTGACTGTTTTGGCTCACATTTAACAAAAACCCACCAGTTTTCAACAAATTAGAATATGGTGACATGCCAATCAGCTAATCAACTCAAAACACCTGCAAAGGTTTCCAAGTCTCCAAAATGGTCTCTCAGTTTGGGTCACTAGGTTATACAATCATGGGGAAGACTACAGATCTGACAGTTGTCCAGAAGACAATCACTGAGACCCTTCACAAGGAGGGTAAGCCACAAACATTCATTGGCAAAGAAGCTGGCTGTTCACAGAGTGCTGTATCCAAGCATGTTAACAGAAAGTTGAATGGAAGGAAAAAGTGTGGAATAAAAAGATGCACAACCAACCAATATATATATATATATATATATATATATATATATATATATATATATATATATATATATATATATATATATATATATTAGAAAAAGAGTAAATAAGAAAATAGGAAAAAATGAGTTTGAACAATTTGCGAATATGTATGTAATTTACAATAACATAATTTATTCTAAAAAAGAATATATAATATATGCAGAAAACCGCTTGTGTTTGTCTTATCCCATTCAATTACGAATTACATGACTTACATAAATTCCACATTTTTTTATTCTCATTTGAATAAAATAGCTAATTTACACAAAAATTGGATTGCCCACAGATGAAATACGAAACTAGGTTATAATATTGTTGTGGGCTACGGGGGGCCTTGTAGTCAAAATGTTAGATTTTATCATACACCAGATGACAATCACAAGTTAGATTGCTTAGAAAAATAATAGTACACCTCTCCTCAACAAGCTCCACGATTTAAAATATCATTCATGTGTGTAGTAGTATAACATTGACCAAGAATAATAGTGATGCTTGTAACATGAGCATTATGGCACATAATTCTTTAAAAAGACATATACCTATAGCATATGCGACAATTTTACGCTCTATTTGTTTTTTCATTACATTTGTGACATGTGCAACAAAATTACACACATGAGAAATGTACCATGAATACAAGTGTAACACAGCCCTATAAATAAAGGATCCATTTTCACGCTAGTTAAGCATTTTCATTTTGCTGTGCATGAGGGTATCATCAGACGTATCTCTACACAGCGTCTGCTCGATCTGTATGCTGATGACGTGCTCAGCTGTCCTCGGTGCGCTTCATCAGACGTGCCGTAGCCTGTCGGATGTGATAGCGCTGGTATGCACTCTTCCACACAGGTATTTGTTCTGAACAGGTATGTATGATCATACGAGACAAGAGGAGTTGGCCATCTGAATAAGATAGCTAAATGTTAAATGTATCAATTAAGGAGTATCAAGTCAATTTTAAGGATTAAAAGTAAATTTAAGTAGGATTTTAAACATTCTATGAGACAAATATTATCATTAAATGTAAACAAAATAATAATATGCATCTAAAACTAAATTAAAATATTTTTATATACAGTATTTGAATATACTGTATGCTGGGTTATAACACCAGCTTTAGAAAGTGTTGACAGTTTAATCTTACAAGCCTTACAACCCAAAGCTGTGAAACAACTTATGTCCACTTTTCAATTATCAGTTGTTTATTATACAAGGTTGATAACAGGGTTGATATTTTATGATTGTCCATTTAAAACGATAATCAACAGCAAAAAAAAAAAAAAAAAAAAAAAAATCACTTCATCTTCATGAAAGATTGATTATGTCGTTGTTTCTTTTGTTTGTTTTAGGGATAGTTCATTTAAAAAGGAAAAGCAAAATGATTTTTGCAGGGTTGATGCACAACCTGGGAAAATAACTTAAAGGGTTAGTTCACCAATAGAGCAAATGTATGTAATTAATAACTCACCCTCATGTTGTTTCAAACCCGTAAGATCTCCGTTTATCTTCTGAACACAGTTTAAGATATTTTAGATTTAGTCCGAGAGCTCTCAGTCCCTCCATTGAAGCTGTGTGTACGGTATACTGTCCATGTCCAGAAAAGTAAGAAAAACATAATCAAAGTATTCCATATGACATCAGAGGGTCAGTTAGAATATTTTGAAGCATCGAAAATGCATTTTGGTCCAAAAATAGCAAAAATGACGACTTTATTCAGCATTGTCTTCTCTTCCGTGTCTGTTGTGAGAGAGAGTTCAAATCAAAGCAGTCTGGATATCCGGTTCGCGAACGAATCATTCAGTTCACCAACTTGAACTGAATAGTTTTAAACGGTTCGCATCTCTAATACGCATTAATCCACAAATGACTTAAGCTGTTAACTTTTTTAATGTGGCTGACACTCCCTCTGAGTTCAAACAAACCAATATCCCGGAGTAATTCATTTACTCGAACAGTACACTGACTGAACTGCTGTGAAGAGAGAACTGAAGATGAACACCGAGTCGAGCCAAATAAAGAAAAATAGACTGACTTCATCACTGTGTATAAATATAAGTATAAGTCTATATTTAAATCTTATTTTGTTTGAAATCTGGATACTTCTCTTACAAAAATGCCATAATTACAAGATTCCAACTTGAAAAACTAATTCATGTCCTTGTAGAACTCATAATATTTTATTCAGCGGGTAATTTCAACCTCAATATTCAGTACTGCCAATATTGTGAACTCAGAGCGGAATAAAACCATACAGTTTTGATGCTGTTTTATTGTGATTCTGAGATGGAATGTTTTCAGATAAAAAAATATTTTTTTTGTTGTGTTTTAAATTAACATTTGGAATTGAATTTAAATAAAACACGAAATGGCATGAATGTTACATTATTTTATTTATTTACAAACATACTTTGTGGTATGTTTTATAAAATATTTTTCATAGACATAAAAATATTGTTTAGGACAAGTTATTTATTTTTCATTGGCTCAAGCTATAAAATATAGATTTGAATCATTAACCTTTATATATATATATATATGGATGAATGAAAACATTTCTACAGTGCAGGGTCAGTAAGTTTTAAGTTGATTAAAAGTTTTGGATTTTTTGTTTTACATTTCTAGAGGCTTCTTTTGAACTTTCTACATCAAACAATCCTGGAAAAAAAGTATCATGGTTTTCACAAAAATGTTAAGAAGCACAACTGTTTTCAACATTAGTCATAATAAGAAATATTTCTTGAGCAGCAAATCAGCATATTAGAATAATTTCTATACGATCATGTGACACTGAAGACTGGACACTGATGACTTTTGAATGGTAGTGTATAGAAAGAAAGACAAAATGGTAGCTTTTACTTCCACATATTTGCCTATCAAAATTATTTGTTAATGCAGCAAGGAGAACTTAAAAACGCTTTAAAAATAAAACTGAATTTGTGAAGTTATTGAATGTATTCCGTGCGCTCTGTTGAAATGAAAAAACAAACACGTATAACAGGCACTTAATCGGAAGACAAACAACTAAACATGACTCACAAAACTGCTCCAACAGTCATTAGTTACGCATAACTTGTTTGCATTTTGACCCTGGCACTGACCCCATTATTTGTTCCCCAGAGAAATATGAATATATACACACAGCGAATGCTCATTTAACTTGACAGGGTGATTAGCACGCCGGGCGGTGCGGGAGAGAGGGGATATGTAAACACAGTTGGATCACCACATTCCCCTTCTTTCCTCTTTAGCTTCACAGTCATCAGAGCCCATCCCGTGGGCCCGGCCTGACCCCCTTCCATATATTAATCCCAAGGCTACTGTCCCGTCCACTGGGTGGTCATAGTGTATGACAATGCAGCGCACCGTCAAACCTCATATGCCAGGAATAACTCTGCCTTACAAGGCAAAATGTGGTGGTGGGGGGATGGGGGGATAAAACAGAATTAGGCCACAGCTGTTTAGGTCTGTAGGCAAAAAATTAGTCTCAATATGTCAAAGTATATTACATCAAACAAAGGGCTGGCCGTGTGCTGCTCCGCTTTGCTGCTGTATATATGCAGGACGCAGCAGTGCTGTTCTCACACCGCTTTGTGTGTTTGTTTTCATAGCAATGTTATTTTTTTTTTTGGTGAACCTCTGTTTTAATGCTAATTGGAGAAAAGGATATGTTGGGAGTGGGAATTAAGAGTAGATTTGAGAAGGAGGAGTTAAATCCAAGGCTAATATATTGTGTTACACACCTCTGATTCGCTGTTAGGTTGCGATTTTATATTTTAATCATACTTATGTTTGCTAAGGCAAAGATATTGGAATAACTCCTACTGAACGTCAACTTCAAGACTATTTGTCCAGTGGACATGAATGGTTCATCAAATCGCGTGGTTTGTTGAGAAAAGCTAAATCTGGTCATACTATGATTATAGTTATTTTTTGCATACCTTAGCATACAACTCAAATAGACTTTTGACCAAAATGAAAAACAACTTTTCTAAACCTTTTTACTCTTTAGTGGTAAAAAATTTAAGCCCCTGCAACAGATACTTTATTTTCTACATATTTCTTTTATAAATATATTTTAAAGGATAGTTTACCAAAAAATGAAAATTACCCCATGATTTACTCACCCTCAAGCCATCATAGGTGTATATGACTTTAGCTTCTTTCAGATGAATACAATCGGAGTTATATTTAAAAAATCCCTGGCTCTTCAAAGCTTCATAATAGCAGTTTATGGTGGTCGAGATTTTGAAGCACAAAAAAGTGCATCCATCCATCATAAAAAGAGCTCTACATAGCTCTGGGGGTTAATAAGCAAATCAATGCATCTGTGTAAGAAAAAATATTCATATTTAAAACTTTATAAACTGTAATCTCTATCTTTGTCATACACACGTTCACAAGAGAGAGGCATTCCAGCGGATGACATAGGATGTCCAGCTATGAAATCTTTGTGCATACTATGCCGATGATCAAATTTTCACCATACTATAGCGTACTTAAAATATTTATATTTTACAGTTTAAGCCAATACACAGCAATGTATTATCTCGGCAGCTTTACTACAGACACGTGTTTGCATTAAAATCTTAAGGTTTAAAGATAAAGAACAAACTGTAAATCAGTGCTAGTTAGCGGGAGAATTAACGCCAATTGGAAAACTAAGCTATACTAAAAACACTCCAGCAATTTTAGCGTAAGTTTACACAACAAAAATATACGAACAGAAATAAATATACGACCAGAAATGTTTCACGTACAGGTGCCTAAAAAAAATGAAAACACTGTATTATTCATGCCAGGCCAGTAGATTGCAATGTAGCTTTGTAAAGAAACACTAGTACACGCCTATTAGCATTCCTAGACTCAACACACAATAAGCATGAACATGACATAATTTTTTACAAATTCCAGTTTTCGTAGTTTACATGGAGACCATAACATAATAGTTTTCATGAACTTGCACTTTGATACCTGTTTTCACAAGTTTGGATTTTCTGGGACACAAAAGGCTGTTGTTGTGTGAATGAATTGCCAAAATGCATAAAAATATTTACATTTTTAGTTGAAAACAGTGTCATGTAAACCTCCTTAAGCTCAAAAGCGTACTTTATTATTATTATTATTATTTTAATTAAGCCAATGTACCCTTATTCTTTTCACTCTTTAGTGGTAAAAAGTTACAGCCATTACAACAGCTACTCACTTTCTGTTCTACAACATGTTTTCTTAAGTCAGGCAGTGCTCAAACATAACGTCAACACCAGTTAGAATGACTAAGAGGAACTATCATGATATATATCCTTAGCGGCTTATAACACACACTGACATGACCGCGGCAAAAAAAGTTTTTGTTGTCTGAACAAGAATTCCTGTAGGCTGCAGGCCTTATGGGGCCTTTTAGAAGGAACAGGTCACCTAAAAAAAAAAAAAACATCTGTCACCATGTACTCACCCTCATGTTGTTCTGAACCCTTTTGTGTGTGTGTGTGGAATGTTTTAAGAATGTAAACACTTTGGTACTTTTTATCACTTTGTTTAAGGAACAAACAAAAATTAAATTAATTTGCTGATAATTGTCCCATTACACCAACAGTAACAAATGTCATTCATGCTCATGTTAAATTCAATATTGCATGGAAGAGGGAAAGATTTTGGGCTTTCTTTACACAAATACGGTATGTTGTATGGCTGCAGGCTTTCTACCTGGAATGAACACTAAAACAGTGAAACTACTTTTGTTCTGTGCCACACAAATTATAAATATGGGGCAGATTATCAATTATTTAAGACTTATTTTTGCATGATTCCTTGCACAACACTATGCTATGCAAAACACTTGTGCATGATTTGTAAATGAATACATTTTGACGTTTGTATCACATAACTAGCTCCGTGTACGAGTTCGGTGAGTGGTTGACAAGCACCCAGAAAAGAGCTCAAAGCCTCACAGAAAGAAGCTAGAACAACGTGGTTGCTTCAGTGAATGTTTTTATCTCTCATGTGCCTTTTTTAAAGAGTTAGTTCACCCAAAAATGAAAATTAGCCCATGTTTTCCTCACCCTCAAGGCATCCTTTGTGTATGACTTTTTTTTCAGACAAATCCAATCAGAGTCAAATGAAAAATTGTCCCGGCACTTTTTTTTACAGTCCAAAAGAAGTCAAATAAAGTGCATTCATCCATTATAAAATGTGCATCACACAGCTCCAGGGGGTGAAGAAAGGCCTCATGTATTGTAATATATTATAAATATAAGTGCTGTCAAAATTAGCGTGTTTAGTAGGCAATCAAATTTTTATGTTTAACGTGGTTAATAACATTTAATGCAACTTGCCGCCCCACAACTGCTACCTCTGTCTCCTTTCTCTTTTTCTGCATTTATCTAGTCACAGAATGTCATTATCAACACATCAAGCCAGAAACATTTCAGACGCAAACTCCAACTTCACTTCAGCACCAGGTACGAGTCAAACAAGTCAATCTGTCTACCGATATTATAAAGATTAGAAGAGCGGAGACAATATTTCATATAACTTTGTTTGGATTAGATTGAAAGTCATATACACCTAGGATGCCTTAAAGTTGAGTAAAACAGGCTAATTTTCATTTATGGGTGAACTAACCTTTTAACATTGTATGTTAGGTTCGGGAGGGGGTACATTATTTCAAATGCGATTTTTTTTGCATCCCCCAAAGAACCATTCATTTTCATATTGCCATAAAACATGTGTTAACCAACATAATAAAACGCTGCCAGAGTCAGGTTTCTTTTAAGTAGTGCCAGTCATTGCATATTTACTTTGAAAGTGTTCTGAGACAGGCTGCAAGTACCACAATATAATTTAGCAAAAATGTGTCACTGGGTTGTTAAATAAACATACATCTGCAAAAATGATATCGCTCTTAGCACTTTTTTGTCAACATGTCACCTGTAAAGTGCAGCAAAATGTACTGTAAGACATGTATTTCAGGTTTGCAGAAATCTAGCCGGAAACATGTATATCCAATGAGCCTGGGTTGTAAAATGTTCTTCACACTTCAGAAAGAAAAAAAAACTTGGTGCTTCTCAATACTCAAATTGATCCTTCCTCATTTCTTCGCTCTTCTGCCTCAAGCTTGTGACCTGGAAACCAATCAAACTCAGCCATCTTAAAGGACATCTCATTTCTCTAATTGTACCACGAGGATGCGAGTAATGAGGAGCGAGGACGCTTCCAGAGCAGCTATGAGTGAGGATACTCATGTGTATCCTACACGGAAGTCTTTTTCATCGAAAAAACCTGATGCACATATAAATTCTCCTGCCCCTTCACATCTGTCATTATAATTTTAATTTATATTTTACCTTTACAGTTTAAATAAATCATACATGTCATATATTTAAACGGCATCTTGCTTTATTTATATTTACTATGAATATCTTAAATAACAAACTTTAACAACATAAGGGCAGATATCTTTAGCGCAAATGATGACGCTTTGAAGTGATACTTGAGTGGTCTAGAATATTTCAATGTACAAATAATCATTCCTTTGGTTTCCTCTGTCCTCATTTTCTTTCCTTGAATCCTTCCTCCATATCCTAAGAGAGGTGAAGCAAACAAAACAAAATGAGGATGCACAAATAAGAAATGAGAAGCACCCAAATTCTTTTAAGAACTGTTCACTGAAGGGATCTTTTGGAACTGTAAACAAATTTTGGAAACATTATTTTGAAAAATGTTGGTGGCCAAACAGTTGATGGCAGCCACTGACTTCCAGAGTATGGGAAATATATGATGGAAACCAATGGCTGCCGCCAACTGTTTGGTTACCAACATTCTTCAAAATATCTTCTTTCGTGACATAAACTCATCCATTCACTCCATATTTTATTACTGAAAACCTAAAGTCTCAATTATCAAGCCATTTTGGTTTTCCCCGCCATTGACTTCTGACGGTCTGTCCTGTATTAGCATATTTCCTCAGACAATTGTACGTTTTACATCTTCTTCTCTGCACTCAAGCAGCTGTAGCAACAACAATGTCTCATAAGCAATTCAGGTGTTTTGTAGTTGGATCTAAAAGTGAACATAAGAGTCTTCATTATTTCCCAACATCAGAGCCACTGAGGACACAGTGGATTAGTTTTGCTTTTGATGGTATAATGCATCACCAAATGCAAAAAATAAACATTTAAAGAGACATGCACTGAAACAGCTCAATGTGAACAGAGCTGTTTTTGACAAGCTAAAAAGGGTGATGTTTTATACGTCCTTCGTGGATTTTAACCAAAGTATGCTGCAGACATTTCATGAGGAAAATGGGCATCCTATGTTCCATTTAAGTAAATTTTATAGGAAAATATAGGAGTAAAACCTGTCAGTGTGATGTTTTGTACAGGCCTCATGCCTATTTGTTAAAATGTGAGCATGAGAAGAGGGCATGTTAGCAGTGAGAGAATGATAGTCCAATGGTAAACAAAATGTCCTATGAAAGTCTTCATGACACACCATTTTAGAAGTTCTCAAGGCAGGAGCATCCCCGGGCTCACTGACAGAACTGGGTAACCCAGTAACACAGTCTCTCCTCCTTACTCAGATCTTTCTCACGCAAGAAAGCGAGAGAGTAAAGGACACGAGAGAGAAGAATGAAGAGAGAATAAACACGCGAGAGCGTCCCGGGAGCTTTCTCAGACCTCCACACCCCCGACTTCAGGCTAAAAATACTCTCTTCCTGTTCAGTGAGTTGGGCTTCCCCAAACCAGATAAATAATTTAAGCTCCGCAAGTAACGGGAGAGAAAGAGCCAGTGTCTCTCATTGGGGCCATGCTATCGTGCTTTGGTGCATAAGACGAGGCGATGTACGCCGGTTCAGATAGCCATCTCGACTTAATCACGCAGCCGCTGCTTCATTAACACTTCAAAGAGATGCAGAAAAGAGCAAACGGAGGCCATTTTATTCATTGGCCTCCTTTTCTGGAGACAGTAATGAATCACTAAGGAATTGGATTGAAGGAGAAAGCAGTGAAAATCTAAATCCATATGTTTACAGGATCACCAGCACATCACTGCAATGTAAATATACTCCCTTGTTCAGACTCTCAATGACTGACTATTTAAAGTTACTATACATAACACACTTCGAAGTACTACGCTGACATTATCTGACATATGTAAGGTTGGATTGGATGAACCTGACCCAAAAATACATTTTTTAATATAATATAATAGTATAAATATATGTTTATTTTCAGTGATGGGTAGTAATTTATTAAATGTAATCTGGATTATGTGCTCAAAAATTATGTATTCATAATTAAAGAATATTAAATTTAAAAATGCTCAATCAGATTACAGTTACTTTTTATGGATTTACATTCATTCAGGGACAGTACATTATTTATAATTTATTGACTCTCTGTAATTCTTCTTTCTCTTAATATTTTCCCTTCTAAAAGTACTGTCATCCCATTTAACTTGAACTATATTTACTAGAGATGCATGATATTAGTGGACCGTTATCGGAATCGGCCGATAATATCTTAAAATGCAAATATCGTCATCAGCCCGATATGAAAAAATATGCTGATACGACTTGCTGATAAGATGATTAACTCGCACATGCTGAGGGTGTGCTAGTGATTAGATCACATCAGCAGTGTTGTCATTCCTGAAGCAAATTTTCGCCTGAATTATGATTAGATTCACCCTTTTGGATCCTGCATTTAATTTAAGAATGCACATACAAGATGGTGTGTGATAGTGTCAACAGTCACTAGGCTTGCAGTAGCAGCAGCGGCAGCCTCCCCCAGGTCCTGATGCCCATCTGGTAAGATGGTTTATTTATAAAGGGGGGCGCTGTTGGCCTAACCAACATTTTAAATAATTTGTTAATAATTTCTGCACAGGAGAGACTTGGTGTTGTTTCCAAACAAAAGGAAATATATCGGTATCGGTATCTGCATTGGCTTTCGGCCCAAAATGACTTGAAGAATATCGGCATATCGGATATTGTGCATCTTTAATAATTACAAAATGTAATGTAAATAAATTTACAAACCAATAATTGAAACTAATAATTATGCCAAATACTTCACACTGGTGATGTATAGCTGTAAAACACAATGACTTCATCATAATATAGTGACCTTCAGAAACGGTTGATTCTGGAAGTCAGGACAAAAGTATTTCAGACCTGGACACCTGTCAACTATCTCTGTTTTTGTTTTGTCTAACACTCACCGTTATATACACAATACAAGGCACTGAAGATCATGTCTGTGTTGTCACTCTACGACCCGATCCAACTGAGGGGCGTTTGGGGTTTCCTTGCCCTCGATCACCTCTCATGAGTGTCCATTTCACAGGAAACCCTATAAAGACGCCCAACACCCACATGTTTGACCCCAAGCACTCAGTTCAAAGAACTCCAACACAAGAAGACAGGGTGGAAGATCAAAGCTCTGCATTACGATGGGCAGCTCTGCAATCTGTTCTTCTCAGCTCCTCTTTTCAACACTCCAGAGTTTGTTTATAGGTTTAAAAATGTCAAAACATTAATTTACCTTACTCAATACATCCATTCTCCCAGGTATAGAACTTGCCTGTAACGAAAGGCAGCAGCAGATAATGATGTCGCAAGAAAAGGATGCAGATGTGCACATGCTTTCCTGGGCAGGAAACAAGGGGGTCAAACATCTGGACAGTATGGAACGCCTCGAGACTGCGTTAGTTTCACAACCATGATTGTAAATGTAACTTTGCAACATTATAAAGCAGTTGTTTTGCTTATCAAGTTAAAAACATTAAAATTAAACACACCCCTTCTATGAAAAAAATCTTACATTTCTGAAAAAAAAAACAAAAAACAAATTGATCTTAACAGTTCATAAAAAAATAACAAATATATTATATTCATGATAATCCAGTGCCATTACTGTCAATTAAAACTTTAAATGTTAAAATCATTTGGTGAACTGAAATAATATAAAATAGAACTATTAGATGACAAATTATAAACTAAAAACAAAAAAATAAGAATTTTTGCATTTTGTTGTAACTTTTAAGTTAATGTTCTAAAATCACAATAAACAATAACTAGTACAAATAACTCAAATGAAAATTGAAAGAAATGTGTTTATTTTTATAATAATGTTACCTAGGACAATACGTTTCTAAATATTTTTTATAATATCTACACTTAAGTGGATACGAAATAGGAAGAATAAATTATTTTACTGTTTATTTGACAGTCATGCCTCTTGATATTTTTGAGTTACTAAATCAAAACATTTGCTGAAGACATCAAAGGTCAACATGGAATCAACATGAACACTGAAATTACATTTTCCAATACACAGTACATGCATTGCAAGTTAGATAAAAAAAAAAAAAAAACTTATGTGGATAAAAATTTGGGTAAAAACAAAAGAAAAGAACCTGTAAAAACAAAAGAGATAAATCAGTTGCATTTTTTTTTATGATTATCTTAATTCAATCTATTTCACACATGCGCAGCTATGGTTGCTGAGCGTGCAAAGCATGAAAAATCTACTTCAAAGGATATGCTTCAGAATCGTTGGATAAAAGAAGCCCATGTTTTCCAGGAACTAAAAAAGGAAAAAAGGGAGAGAAGTGTATAGTAATTCCTCAGACTATTTCCCTTCCTGAGCTGCTGGGAGATTCACATACATATAGCGTCTACATGAACATGTATCCCCCACCCCCATGTTACATAAAAGGCCTATTTAAGCTTCAAAAAAGAGAGAGACACAGAACACTGCCACTACTGGCAGCCTGGCTCAATGACCTAGTTTCCCACTTATTCGGGGGGGGGGGGGGGGGGGGGGGGGTTCAGGTTCACTGCGGGCTGTTGGTGAAAAGACAGACAATCATTTGACTGGGACAGGTGATGAGCTCAGGTCAGTAGGTTAAAAACTGAATGAAATATGTTTCCTTACATTACGATAAATGTGTTTGCTGTAACACATTTGTTGTATTCCAAAACATATTGTGCATCACTTCATAGGCAGCTGATTCAATGATTACAGAAATCTGAAGGATAATGTCAACATTTAACTGATTTTTATTCAGATTTAAAAATGAAATTGACTAATACCAACATTTGAAATTTTAGAAAAATAGCAAAAGTTACAAGCTGATGGGTCTTTAACTCAAACTGATGATATGCATAATGTTAAAATACTTATATATGTGTGTGTGTGTGGATAAGACACACGTCTGTGGTGTGGGAGACCCGGGTTCGAATCCACTGTGAGACACCAGTGTGTCCCTGAGCAAGACACTTAACCCCTAGTTGCTCCAGAGGCGTGCGACCTCTGACATATATAGCAATTGTAAGTCGCTTTGGATAAAAGCGTTATTTTAAATGAATAAATGTAAATGTAATGTAAATGTAACAGAGGCCAGCGAGTAGTGCTGTGCAGGTAAACCTCACTCCCCGATCTCAAGAGACGCAATAGCGACAGGCGCTAGTGGCTGTAGCCATTTGGCCTCCTTGTTAGTGGGTCCGCCTCCCATGCCGGAGACCCGGGTTTGAACCCCGCACGGAGCGATTATGAGGAGTGGCGGAGAGGACCCAGGAGAGAGGAGTTACATTGGTGCCGTGACCCGGATGGGAGTGAGGTTTAGGGGGGTGAGTGTAACGGAGCCATTTAGCCTCCTTGTTAGTGTGTGCCAGAGACCTGGGTTCGAGCCCCGCTTGAAGCGAGTGCGAGGAGCGTCAGAAAGGAAGAATAGCTTGATAAGAAGCTATTCTTACCTTAAAATATGCTACATACAAACAGACATAACCACAGTCTGTAGGGTGACCATATGAGTCATTTTCCCAAGACGCGTCCTTGCCATGATTTTTATATTACCTAAAATATCCAGATTCTGGCTGTTTGTGTTGTGCAGATCGATCATAGTATGACATTCATAAGAGCTATAGAGAGCAGAGCAGATGGCTCCTTATGCATTCAAATCACTCTCTTGGTTCTTTGGTGTCATACAATGATCGGTGCGCAGTGACGCTTCAAGATGAATAAAGGTACAAACACCTAACATGTACGTGTATTTGCATTGCTTTGATCATTCTCTGTAGATCTCACCTTCTCACACGCCACGATTGGTTGATTATGTACCAGACCTGCATGCTATTGGTCAAACTCCTTTGGATGTTTTAGGCAATATAGAAATCCTGGCAAGGACGCGTCCTGGGAAAAAGGGCTCATATGGTCACCCTAACCACAGTGAAATGTACTTTTATATCAGATAGGATGCCATTATGCAGTACTGGGATCATAAACTGGTATTTCACCTGAAAAGCAGGCAAACAGATGTTAATCCATAATGAACATGTGCTAAAGAGCAAAACACTGTGCAAAACAAAAATCCACTGATATTTCTGTCTGGATTAGATTAAAGTCTGCATGAAATTTACAGTGTATGATGTAGCTGTCCATCTGTGTAAACAATGTGCAAATAATTAAACCAAAAAGTACACGATTTATAAAGTTATTGGCTTCTAAAGTAAGGAGTCGACTCAATCGCTGAAACGAGTCGTTATAGATTTCAAATCTTTTGCCCATCTCTATGTACGTCACTAGGAGCACTTTGCATAATAATCTCCGCCTACCGTCTTGAGAGAAACGGTACTCTGACCTGCCCCACCCCCACACAGACGCTCTGTTTGGTGTGAGAGCATCATGTCGAGGAGACCGTTTGTTTTATTTTCACTGCCAAAGAATGAAGATCAGAAGACCCAATGGCTAAAATTCATTTTCACCACAATACCAGAGCAGTACAACAAATCCCTTTTGTTGTGTTCACAACATTTCACTGATGACTGTGAGTACAGCGGGATTTTCAAAGCGTTTGGCCATAAAAGATGGTTCATTGCCAACTTTATTTAGAACGAGCATCTCCGAATCACAACGCAAAGTATGATTATGAAGTTATGTGTCTGTTTTCTCCCGAGCGTCTTATCAGTATGTGTGCTGTCTGCAGCCTTTGTTTGTGCTGATCGTCATGTACAAACACCTCATTAAAATGAAGTGTAACTCCGTGAATACTCAACGAAGAGACATGAGAGAGATATCTATAGAAAGCTTGACATGTCTACTTTAAAACTTAACAAGTGCTGCTAACAGATATTCTGTGATAAAGTAATCCATATTGAAAACAACGCGATGTCTGTTTTTCATGTCTCCCTTCGTTATGTGACCACGCCCCCGCGCTGAACGTGCTATTCAGATTCAAACTGAAGCGTGCAGCTTGAATACACCCACGCAGAAGGTGTGGAGGTGTGTGCGGAACAACCAATCAAACCTGACTATGTTAGTTGACCAATCAGAACACAGTATGCTACCGAAAGGTGGGGTTTAAGGAAACTGAATCTTTTGAACAGCTTCGCGCGAACCGTTTGGGGATCTCTGAGAATTGAGGTAATTTTAAAATGATATTTTGACAAAATGACAATGTTTTTTAACCTTGGATGGATTTAAACCTAATGTACTTATAAACTTATAAACAGTGATAGGAAGCTTAAAATTTTCATCTTACTGGCTCTTTAAACATTCACTTTTGTACTAATCATTTATCATTTATATTTTTCTTTATATTTTTCTTTTTTTTTTGAGTTGCCAAACTTCTCTCTTTTGGCACACCATAACAAAGTTTGTTAGGTCAGTGGGTGGCAAACATGAGTTATTTTGTGCCAGTTCAAACACATTCGTCTACACAGCAAAAGCAATTTGTTTGAATGCATTTACGAAAAGTGAACAAGCTCAAAACATTTTAGGCCACATCTGAACCTGTATTTAAACAGCCATTGGTACAGATCTCAAGCAAAGACTAAGAGAACCAAACAAGCCTTCTGAACAGACCCTATGGCCAGCTTCAACTCCCCACCAAATGCTGGCATGATGTATCCTGATCTTCAAGGAGAACAAACTAGAAGAAATATACTGAAAGATCTGCTTCATGATGGATCCTGGAATTAAACCACACTATAAGGAGAACTAGTTATTTGGGGACAGTTAATATTCAGCAATATTATTGACTTAATTGCACAGAGGCTATGGATGAAAAGTAAACTACATAAATAAAGGTGACTTGACTATAGCATTATTGACTTGCGATCAGACTGATAAAAATGCATTTTAACAAATGTAAAAGGTGTGAAAAGAGTCTAAGAAGACGTCCTGAGTTAATAAAAATATAATAATAATTGTTAGGAAAACTGTAGACATAAATGCAGTGATTAGTTATCACTTGGGGTGAAATGGCACATGTATTTTTTGAAAATTGTTGGTATAAGTCTTTAGGTTCGGTATTTGTCCAGAACAAATCAAGAAAAAATTTCAGGAAATTCAGCCATACATGCCATTTTGGCACTCTTTGGGGTGATAGATCGCTGTATAAATGGCTCAGTTCTAACGGCAGCATGGAGCACGAGTAACCGCGATCATCCCTTCCTATATACAGTATATAGATAGATAGTTTTTTTTCCCTCCAGCTGTAAGAAACCTTACCCAACCCTGACGTCAAAACTGAGGTATTTACCAAACCATAACTTAAATTTGTAAGTTCACTTTAAAGAGCAGTTTACTTTAGGAAAACTAGAGAAGCACAAAAACTGAATAATTGCTTAATGTCCACTAGAATGGCAGAAAAGATTATATTTAGTTTCAAGACATTTCCCCCCAAAATGTAATAGATTCCCATTTTAGACTTGTTAACTTGCACAAATCAGACCATAGTACAGCATGTGCCGGTTTGGGCTGGCCTCATTGAGCTAAAGGTAATAGCTGAGTTTAAAACAGTTTGAAATGAGTCTGTCACTCGGGAGACAGCTGCAGGATGCGGTTAGGGGGCCCCAAGTTCCTTGTGTGTGTGTGTGTGAGTTGGGGGTGGGGAACATGTCAGGGATCATGAAGTTTCTGAGCAGAACACACAAGCACTGAAGGATCTTAGGCTACGTTTACATGACAACGATGTAGTCAAAAAGAGAAAAAGTATCTACCTTGCGTTTTTAAAAAGTTTTTACGTTTAAACTTATCCATGAAAATGGCCAAAAACGCTGTATTACGTATGCCGGGCCAGTAGTTGGTGCTGTCACCTTGTTAGTAAACAGTACCTGTAGAGAAGTGATGATGACTATATGTTGTATTTGATGCATCTCTGCTGTTGATTGTAATATTGGTGAAGTAAATCCACACTTTGCTGAAGAAGCATTAGCAAACTCTTGAGCAGCAACGACAGTACCATGTACTCCGCCATTGTTGTGTATGTTTGTTCATTCTTGCATTTAAAATCGACACGTATTGCGCATGTCTACTTCCCTACACATACTACGCACATGCATGACACCATTGTTTTCAAAGATTGCCATTTGGGGTGTTTACACGGAAATGATAACTTGCACTTTGTAACCCGTTTTCAAAAATATTAGTTTTCAATCCCCAAAATGCTGTTGTCGAGTAAACAAACAGGCAAACTTTTAGTTATTTTTAGCTGAAAACGTCATATAAACAGCCCCATAGTAGACAAACTGAAGACAAATGCTTGTTTACCAGAACAAAGGCTTGACCAATTGGTTGAAATCACAGAAAGTTAGATATACCTATATGATTGCATTAAAAATTATATGTTAGTAACACCAATTACAGGCTGTGAGTATGTGTGGGGAATGTAGATTGAAAAAAAAAAATCCCTTGTCTTTTGAAATGTTATATTGTCACTGCATCATAAGTGGAAGTTTAAATTCCGGAAGAGGCTATCTGTAAATCCAATCAATCAACACCCAAAGATCTTTCAAAGAGTGACTGAAGAGGGCTGCAAACTAGTATTAACTTTATTTTAATTAAACAACCTGTTAAAAACCAAGCAGACAGTAATTCTGCGAATGCAGACTGTGTGGAATGTGAAAGGCTATAGTTAAACCCCCAAAAACTGGTGAAAAAAGACATGCATGAATTTCCTTGTTTAAGTAAGTTTTAAATATGTGGTTTTGTTAAGAATTGCAAACTTGTAAAAAACTACAAGGTGGGTAAATGATTCATGCTGGATTTCAGCAGATAACCAATGCATATTCATGTATGTGCTTTACTGATCATTATTGTATTGTGACCTAGAATAAATGTCTTTCAGTTACTCTCTCTCTGCTCCATTGACAGAATTGCTCAGACTTCCTATTGCCACCGAATGCATAATACATTAACTATTAAATGTGTACTGCTCAGCAGGTACATAATAAATTGATCAAAAGTGACAGTAAAGACATCTACAATGTTAGATTTCTATTTTCTGTTCTTTTAAAAAAAAAGTATACTTTCAACATTGATGATCATGAGAAATGTTTCTTGAGCAGCAAATCAGCATTAGAATAATTTCTAAAGGATTACATGTATTTTAATTAAAATTAATCCAACCTTGCCAAGCATTTAAGACCTTTTTTATGTCCCTTTGTATTATGTTTGTTCACAAAACAGTCTGACACACATTCCTTTGACTTCTCAATTAACGTTTGTGCCTTATCCAGTTCATTGCCAGGACCTGGAAACATTCCTGGAGCAATCATCTTCACAAAGTGGAGTTTAGCTGCCAGTAATAATGGAAGATGGGGATTTTGACAATCTGATTTATGACACTTAACTACAGCAACAGAAAGACTTTCCTCAAGTCCCAAAATCAATATTTAGACAAGGTTTATGTGATCTCATCAGGTTTACAACTATAACAAGAAGATCAAATCTGTCTAACATTACAAGATCTAGATGATCAGTGAATGAAATCACTAGTGATAATTACAGCCATAAAGCCATTTGACAGATGGCTCAAAACATAAACAAAATAAAAGATTTTTGGGAGGAGATTTTAGAATATTTGTGTAACAATTAGCTGCAATGATTATAGTTACCAATATATTGTTAAATTAATATATGGGTGTATCACATACCTGGACTTAATTCATGAGAGTGCCTTACTTTTGATTATAGTTTAGATAAGCAGGATAAGTTTGACATAGCTGTCAATTTCCGTGTCCGAAAGTATCTAAATAAATGGGAGCTGGGTAAATCCAATTTTTATCTTAGTTGTGTAAAAGATGCAAAATTGTTATCAGTGTATAGATGACAAATTCTTGACTTTTTTTATTCACTCTTTTTATCAGTAAAATTAGATTTTTTTTCCTACAATCCCTTTAAATGTAGATCATTTTCACAAACCCTTGCTCTGTGTTAAATATGGAATTATTGTAAGGATACATGTTTCTTTTTGTTGATGGGATAATAGTTCCAGAGAACAATCTGTGCTTGCTTTATGTGCCTCTCTGCTCACATTACATTCCACTGAAACTGTCCCATTGTCTCTCTATGTAATAACAATCAAAGCATCCACGATTCACAGATGTGTATGACTCTATAACATAAACTACTCAAGATCATAACATTTCAACAAAGAGTTTCATTCTTTCCCTGAAATCACTCTATTTTGTCTGTTATATGTCTACCTTCAGCATTCCAACAAATCATAGTTGTTGCTTTTGTTATTTTTTCCTTCTTCAAACTATAATAGAAACCATACTTGGCCAAACAGTTCTCAATTAAAAAAAAAAGAAAAGCTTTAACTTGTCTGAATTTTTAGCACATTTATTTTGTGAATTATTTCAAATATTGCAGCTCAATTTAAATGTAATATCCAATAAATAAATAACATAAAAAAGTATGAATTTGGCTATTTATGGCTATTTAGTCTAGATAAACTACTCTAGACTGGTTTCATAATCAATATGATGCTTAAATCTAAGTCCTGAACGCAGTGTTTAGAAATCAAAATCAATTTGTGGTGTTGCTCTCTTGTTTATTACCACAGGCAAACACATGCGTAATTCTTTTATAAATGAAAATCAATACTTTAATACTTTAAATTAATTCAGAAAGTGAGAAATAACTTGATCAAAATTAACAGTAAATGCATTTAGAATGAAATAGAAAGATTTCTATTTCAACATATACATTTGACAAAAATAATGTTTCAAATAAATGTACTATCTTTGTTTTTATATAGATGTTGTTTTAAATACTGTGCATTTCCAGAGTTAGTTAGTAGTGCAAACACTACGAACAAATCACTGCATACTCCTAAACAATGCAGCCAACACAGCTGATCTAACTCCATGACTCTCGTCCAATAATGGTGTAATAAAATTTCAGTCATACACCATTTTAAATATGACATCATACGTGGCTTGGCCAAGTCTCCAATGTACTGTGCTGACACCATAATGAGCAGCAGGGCCCGTGAATCTCTGCAGGACTCTGCTTGGTGACAGAGTAAAGTAAAAATGCGCCCTAAGCAGAGGGTTTTCCCTAAAATAATCCAGCTCACTGCAGGCACGATTCAGCACTCGACATGTGGCTCTCATTCCCGCCCAAACCGCCACTGCCACTGCTGCCAAAATCTAAAACCCAGGCCATTAGTGAACAGAAAGAACCGGCTAAAGCACTTCTAGCCTGGCTGGGGGAGACAAGTTCTGTAGCATGACTTTTACTGATGAAATTGTCTGATGTAAGAGAGCACACGGCCAATCTATAACAGCAAGAGTCTAAACAATTCAGATATGATAACCTTTCAAAGCTGCATAGGCCACAGAGCCACAAACACATCACAAAACTCATCCCCATCCAAATATGTAATCTTGGAATGACTTTGTGTTTTGCACAAAGCCTCTTAAACTTTGAGTTGGGGCGGCACAGGAAGAGGGCAATCACTTTTAGAGCGTGTTTTAGAATCAATGGGTTCATTTGGGGGGAATTCAAGTACCTCCCCCTCCCCCAATCTTTACTCTTGACTAACTCTTATGTTATGTAAAAAAAAAAAAAAAAAAAAAAATGAATTCATCTTTAACTAATGGGTGTGTTAGTATGAGTAGGTAGCAGACTTGGGTGTAAGATTTGCTCTAATTGAAGGGGAATGGAATGGGAATTTGACTGATGGGAAGTCTTGAACCAGAGAAAGTGCTTCCCTGTTATTGTTTGTCCACCTTGGGTTTCAGATGGAGAGATGTCAACAAACCCACTTTCGTTCAAACCAAAAACAAACCACAGCCTGAACACTGGATAAGGCCAGCTTTTAAACGCTTGTGTTTAAAAAAAAAAACTAAAAAAAAAAAACATTTTACACCTTAGTGTGTGCAGACAAAATGCACATTGATCCACTCATTTATCCCAGATATATTTTATTTCCTCTCCCTTTTTTTTTGTACATCAAGTAAATTAATTGGTTAATGTTTTTCCACCATATATTATGTTGTTGTTGTTTTTTTGCACATTGTTTAGAATTTATAGCTTGCCATTCCCTTCCAATTCCTTTTTTTTATTATTATTATTTCTTTTTTAAATGTGATATCCACATTAAAATTGGTGGCTGGAAACAGCAAACATTTTTAATTATAATGTATAAAATATCTTATTTAAATTTAGGAAAATTATGTATACTGCAGAACATGTTTTTTTTTAAATTGTACTATATATATATATATATATATATATATATATATATATATATATATATATATATATATATATATATATATATATATATACTATAGTTTATAAGAAAATACTTTTTAAGTTTTTCTGCTACAAAATTTCATGTTTAATTCAGTGTGTTACTTGCCATTTGGAAAATTACTAGAAATTTCTGAGTGAAAATACTTTTTCCACAAAATGTTTGTGTATGAACAAACTCTGTAAAAATTATAGATAGGAAAACAACTAGTGAAAGTCTGCTGTAAGTAAGAGCTACTGAAGCAAAGATTTCTAGCTCAGCGTGTGCAAAATCACATCTGTTTGCATCAGATTTTATTTACAGTACATATCTTTAAAGTTTAAAAAAATAAACATTTATTTCATTCTACAATGTATAAAATGCAACTTCACAAATGTTCTTGTAATAAAAAGCATGCAACACTTCATTTCAGCCTGTGGATATTTCTGATCTGAGACAAAGGCCGAGCAGAGATTACTTCACTCGGGCTGCACATGTGGCCAGCACTGCCCCAGACGACCCAGATGTTGTTTTTAATGTGTTCGTGGAGAGAGAGTGCTAAGCATAGCAGCTCCAAACGCCATTGTTCGCACCAAAGCGGAATTAGATTTCTAAACTACAGTACCCCTAATGCAGTGCATTAGCCGGCAGCCTTAGGGCTGGGCAGTTTCCCTTTTATAAAGAAATACATTTTACTATACTGTTTTGCCATGGTTTAATTATCGCTGCAAAATTCACAGAATGTGAGTGCTATGGTCAAAACATAATTTCCATCAAATGCAGGTTTACAAAGAAGAAACAAAGAGTGCAGTGGAATGCAAAAGCTACTTCTCTATGGTTGATGTTTGATATTTTCGAGCTGCTGTTATTTTCTGTTTGTTTGTTTTTTAAAACATTTACTGTTTAATAATTTCCTACTACTTGTGATGTACTTTGTTATTTTGAATTGAAATTGTCTTTTGAGTTGAGCTCTAAAACGAAATATCTACATTTTAGCCAAGAAAATGTTTGAATTTTTTTTCGTATTTAATTTCTGAACATTTAGGATACGAGAAGAGTTCATTTGTAAAAACAGATAACTCAGTTTTTTTTTCTTTTTTTGTGTGTGTGTTTTTATTGTTATCATGTTTTATAAAAAAAAATATATATATTATTATTATTATTGTGTTAGTTAGCTGTATTGTTTTGTTCTTTTTTAACCTAATCAAAATAACCCAACTGCAGTTTGATTGAGATTAATTGGAATGCATAATGAAAAATATGACTTTTGAAAATTATTATCGGAGTTATCTGTTTTTACAAATCAACTGTTCATGTTTAAGAACTTTACAATATTTGCTTTCATATTTCATTCATATTTTCTACAAAGATTTTTAACTAGTCATTTGTACCACTGTAAACTGGTTTAACAAAAATTTTAATTCTTGAATCTAGATTAATTTGATCTCAACCATTTAATTAGAATAAGTTATTGCTGCACCACCTCATTAACAAAATCTGACACCATTACCAAACATTCTATATTGTTAGAAAAACATAGTTTAAGTGACGGAAGTGCAACAAAGTCACTACGTTTCAGGAAACTGTTTGGCTAATTAATTTTTCCAACAATACATATAAACAACAGCTACATTAATCAGCATATATTTGAAAACACTGTTTTTATTTAAAAACTCTCCCTGTCCAAACTAATGTTTTCATGCTTTTCCCAAAGCTTTCAAATTCACATTAAAAACTTCTGAAAAAGTTAAACTCAGCTTATAAAACGTATAGTTCCTGTCCTTGATTCTGATTGGTTGAGCTGTGTTTGAAGCTGTTGTAAATTACACTAAAAACATACACCATACATCCAAACGACTTACAGTGCATTCAGGCTATAAAAATTTTATACTACTAGTACTAGTACGTGTGTTCCCTGGGAATTGAACCCACAACCTTTTGCACTGCTAACACACTGCTCTACCACTGAGCCACAGGAACCACTTCTGTGTGTTACTCGGCAACCACTTTTCTGGAACCACAACTGTTTCTGACGGACTACATTGTTTGGTGAAAGAATACTGTTTTTATTTATATCATTAGATCTTATTTGCTCTGTTTTATTCTGTGAAACCTTACTACATATATGGAATAACCGTTTTATTAAAGCAATAAGCCTCGTGAACCACGGCTTCTTGGGGCTTATTGCTTTATTACTGTGCATGTATAAAACCTGAGATGATACAAATGGAACACTTCGACATTTCAACATTTTCATGTTTTAGTGAACTATTCAATGAACTTCAATGCAAGATATCTGTTCCTCACATGAGACAAAGAACTAACAGTACAGGAGGTTCAAGACCAAGCTTTTGAAGTCTCCAGCCAAGTCACATATCACACAATGGTATAAAAAAGGATTCAGTGTTCAGTGTAGCATTTCAAAATGTCCTCTTTTGTATCACTTACAGTTGAAACAACATGAGGGTGATTAAATAGCGTGACACTTTGCAACTCTCACATCCATCCTCATAGAACGGAAATTGGTCTTTTTAGCATTTTAGCAAATTCCACATTTCATCACCTACATCAGCAGCCGATTCCAACCCTGCTTTGCGTACACAACTACAGCTAGGTTTACATTCAATTAACATGTCTGTGTTGCGACTCCCTGTGCCAGGAAGCATGGGGGAGGAAGCATATCTGAGCGAAGATCTAATGCTCTGCTAAGTGAAGCGGAAGCAGGATAAGGCCAACGCTCAGAGAGCCGAGCAGCAGAAATGGGCCTAGCAATCTCCTCACATCAGCCTCAGTCGGATGTGCCAATCAGAGGATACTAACGAGATGATTTTATGGTTCGGCTGCCCCCGCCCCTCGGCCCTGCTCATCCACACTCATGCTCTGTTTACGCTGGGGGGCACCGGGGTGCCATCTTGGGCACAACTCACATCTATTCCATCTGACTGCTCACTGTGCTACACAATCATGCATATGGACACGCATTTGAATGCAAAGGCATGGCGAGAATGTTCCCATCTCGACAGAGGCCTGCTTTTCTGCGGACCAAAAAGGCGTCAAGAGAAACAAGAGGAAAAGGAGTTATATGGCCGTGGGCGAGACGTTAGATAAGAATGAAAGTGTTTGGTTCCGTTCCCAGCGTGGCTTTGTCGTCATGATCGGGGGAACAGAATAAAGCGTGATGGCGCTTCACATCACCTCGGAGATACAGTACGACTGCAGCCTTATCTGTAACATCTGAACAGCAATAGAAAACAATAGCAGACTATAAAACCAGGCTGAGGGAGAAAGACCAATGTAGGGAGGGGGACATTTCACAATCTTCGAGTAGCAGAGTACCTATTTATGTCTGATATGATAGTTTGAAAAATATTTTTACCACAGTTGCTAACAGATATGATAGACGATTTTCTAATTTGCAGTGTTACTATTGAGACAGTGCTTTATTGTTGCAAGTTTTGACAAAAATTTCTGTCCATTTTACAAAAATTGCAATCATTATAGTCAACAGCAA
Source organism: Carassius auratus (assembly GCF_003368295.1). Lineage (NCBI taxonomy): Eukaryota > Metazoa > Chordata > Actinopteri > Cypriniformes > Cyprinidae > Carassius > Carassius auratus. The sequence goes on from NC_039250.1 coordinate 12,609,268, forward strand.
CCATATTTTAGCGTCAAACTGTATTCAACCGACCAAATTTGAAAACATTTTTAATCGTAAACTTATCATTTATTTAAAAGTATTAAATTTACAACAACAAAAAAATACTAAAACAAAACACAAATTATATATATTATATACACAAAATTATCATAAATATGAAAAAGTTAGTACATTATTGAAAAATTAATTCTTTAAAATAATGTATGTGAAATTACGTAGTTATTTGTTGTGTGTTCTCTTATGCAATCCCTCGGAAATCTTAGTTAAACATGGAAAGCTCATATTCAACCCAAACCAGGTTACTAGATATACAACATGTCAGTGACGTCATCTGGTGCAAATCATCACGTGCCAAATTTTAATATCTGCATTCACAAATTAGATAATGTTTAGATCTTACTGTTGTGAATTTTCTTCGAGATTGTTATAATTCTCCATGTTTTGGAGACAGATTTACATTTATATATACAAGAATACATGTAGTGTTGTTACATCAGTAGTATATTCAAAACGTTGGCTGTGCTTATTTTAAGTTCACCTGTAAATTGTTTGTTCAAATGAATGTAGTTTAAAATTATGCACATTTCAAACCCTATTTGTAAATTAAATTCATCTCCAATCCTTTTTATATTGTGTCAGTTTTATCCATTGTTAATTGAATGCTAGAAAAAAAACACAAAATAACGTTTACATTTACGTTATGGTACATAGTATTCAGAAGGAGATGGGGAATCTCTAAAATTGTAATTGTTTTTGAATTATTTTATTTATTTTTAGTGAATTGGAGTTAAAACTCCCACCTAGGTGATACTACTCCAATAACAGACCAAAATAGCCCTAAAAATAATATCTTTAAAATATTGCCAAGTAACATTGCAAATAACATCAGAGCAGGACTTTAACTGTAAGCGCATACGCAAAACAAAGGGAACTATAACATGTTAATGTCCAAAAGGTTCCGAGGATTCACGTTTTTTTCTTTTCCTGATGTTTTTGTATTATTCAAGTTTTATATAGCCCACGTTTTTAAAGATAAAAATACAGTTACAACATGTTTTTTCTTTTGATTTAGTCAATTTGGTTTTGCATCAAACACAATGTGATTTTCGTCAATTGAGATCTGACAGCAACAGTGCATTTTTCCGCTTGGGCGAGTGCTTCGCGGACAGCTTACCTTGCGCATGAAATTAGCTGCAGGCCAGTAAACCAATGAGAACGCGCTACAATCCTGACGAGTCACAGCGATAGAGCGGAGGCGCCAAAGCTGCAGAGAATCCACTCGCCCGGAAGCTTCTGTAACTGACGTCGATTTACATAAACTTACTGCCGTTTGGCAAATAAATAATTTTACGTACTTATTCCTAACTCTTTAAGCTTAAAGTTACATTTCAAATGACAAGGGATTAATTTATAATCATGTTTTGTACTAATTATTCTGTGAACTTATTCTCTGAAATGGCCTGTGTATGCAGAGTATTCGCAGCTTATATGGACGGAACGCCACTGATGTATATACATGATGGTTTTATGTGAGCTAATTAACTTATTTTTTTTGTAAACAGCGCATTTTAAAAATTATTGTTATGTTCCTTTCATCTCATATCTATAACTGTCAACAAAAAGCCAGTCATCAGAAAACATTCTACTGTTAAAATTATGCTTTAAGTAAAATCAATACTTGAACCATTTAAATTACCAACAGAAAAGATGGAAAACTAAATAAAACACTAGAGAAAATTTTGGATTGTTTTAATGCAATTCTGAAGACAGACCATATTTGTCCTCCATTTTGTAACAATAACAATAACAAAACATGTTTTTCTGTGTGTTATTTCAGTATTTCTGTTTTTTTTTTTTTTTGCATTAAATGAGAAACACAGCACTGAAAGAAGCTGGCAACCAACATCCCTGCTTCCTAAACCTCACAACTTGACACTTTTATTGAGGCAAAATAGCCAAGCAAGATTTGCAACTCTGACTATTCTTGTCCGCAGCAACTAAATAGTTTTTTCTCTTTCTCTTTCTCTCGCTCTCTCTCGCTTGCTCACAATGATTAGTGTTAGGACTGACAGAGTGCAGCAGTCCTGCCCTGCCCCGGCCAGAACAGTAGTCTGGAATACTGAGAGATTCTTCTTTCAGCAACCTCAAAACCAACCAATCACAGCACTCTAGCCCCGGGCCTGGCCTCAGCCAGCCAATAGGAGGAGCTTCTTTCTGTCACCTGACAGAATGTGCCCCTGTCCATCAACCGAGTCATATATAGCTCGTTCCAGCAGCCTGAGACAAGGCTGTGAGTGTGTGTGGGACCGGCTGAGGACTCTGTGTACCTACAGTTTGCTTTGTAACTGACTGCGTGTGCTTGGTTCGGGAGCAAATGCAGAGGGGCAAATGAGTGTCAGAGAGGGAAAGAAAGATGAGAGAGAGAAAAATATGTACGGAGGAAAGACTGATTTTTCTGGAAGTTAACTCATATTGCACTCAAGAAGGGACTCGAGATTTTGGAAGCTACTTTTTGATAGGAAAAACATTTTTGGTCTCTAATATTCTCAAAACAGCAAGTGGGCTTTGGTGACCTTACAGTGAGGGGTAAGTACTTTAATCTCATTTCACTTCCTAACCTCTTATTTTTTTCAAATTCTATCCCTTTGTTGTGGCTCAAAAGTCGATTTGAGTGTGACGCGGCAATGTGCCGTGCGCTTTCACTCTGCCAGAGTTCATTCAGGGCATTCCGCCGTTATGTGCTTGTTTGCTTTTCTGTTATCTGAGTTCTGAATGAGGGCTTACGCTTTTCACATGCAAAGCTCCCGGGCCAGACCGCGTCCAGACGGCCGTCTGAGAGAAAAAGTGTGATGATCCCTATTAGTTCCACTATCCCCCTAGTCATACCGCTGGGACAGACATGAGAGAGGGTTGTGAATGAGCTGGATGGCAGGTAGTCGTGGCCTTGTCCTAGTTGGAGAGTTTCTCCATCCGGTCCACTGCGGGACGGTGCGATGTGGCCGAGAGCGTTCAGAAGTGAGGAGGTGTGTGTGGTGGGGGGGTTAAAAGCAGACAGCAAGACAAAAGCATCAGACCCCCTCCAGACAGACTAGTCCAAGCTTCATCGAGGCTTGGAGCTGTTTGGGGTCAGCCGGTTGCTGGGAGAGAGAGAAAGATGGGGTGAGCGATGGGGCCCCCAAGGGTTAGAGGTTGCCAGACTCTTGCTCTCTAAATACAAAAAGGAGCAAAGAATTTGATGCTGCATGAAGCTGGATTCTCACTGTTTTGGTTTGTGCTGGGGTGTGATCGGGCAGATTTGTACAAGGCAAAAAAAAAGAGTGCAGTGAGTTCACTTTAACTGCTAAAACAAGAGGGAGGGAAAAGGTCTGTAATTATGACAAGAAGCCTGTGTTTTTTCTTTGTGCGTGCGAGTGTGTGTACGTGTGGGTGGGGGTCACAAGGGTAGGAATGTATTGAGTGACAGCAAATGTTGTCTGCCTATTTTTCCAATGCTTTTGTCCAAAGGTCTTAATCCACAGAGACAAGAAGGGGCATTATTGAGTCCTCAAAGCATCACTAAATAGTTAAACGAGCCAGTGGTTGAAAATATTTATTCCTGGATAATCAAACAAACCAGCAACACCGGCATGATTCTAATCTTCACAGGAACCAGTCTGACGCAATAAAACGTGTTTATGTCCAAGAATGTCCTGCTCAGGATACAGACAGTGTTTATGGCAGACGCTGTGAATTACCCAACATGTAGAGTCTTGTTCAGTTGTACCAATACAGGCAGGAACACACTCGCTCAACCTTTCCCCTCACCTTCACTCACAGAGCATTTGACTGATCTGCCACAAAAAATCCCATCAAAGATCATATCACTGCTTGATGTCTTTGAATTAAGAAGAGACAAGTCCCACGCTTGAAAAAAAAAAGATTCATAGTCTTCAGCCAGCCAATACGAAGCTCCACATGCACACACACTCTGTGCGCAAGATTATCAGACAGCTCTGAGTCTGGGGGGATGGGACGTCAGGGGCGGGAGAGTGTGGGACAGGATATGGATAAGTCTTTGATGCGACTGTAAGGCGGAGAGGAAGAGTGCCCTAATCAGACCCACTGACCAAGGACTCACACAGAAGACCCCGAGCAACATTCTGTAAAATTGTCTTAGTGACATGCATACACATAAAAAACGCTTCCTCCCATCATCCGTTTTCATTCTCAATCTAATACGCCGGCCTAATCCATTGGCGGGAATCCTGTTTGGCCCCCTCACCCCTGCTCTGATTATACACCAGACAGGAGAGAATAGGTCAGCCTATTGTGATTTGGCCAGAACCGCAGATTACGGCACCCCTCCATCGCAGATGTGCCGCTGCGGTTTAGCATGACGGTTGTGTCACACATCTGTTCACTGTTCCTCTACTCTCTCCAGATAGATCGAACTGAGAAAAGTGAATGTTCAGAGAAATGACACGCTGTAAATATCATGTCAGCTTTTCAAGTGCAGCGTTGTAACGACACTGTGGAGGTGAAATTACGAGTTCACCATCATCTATGCACAGTTTCAGCGGCCACTTGAGGTGTAAGCCGTACAATCCTTCAGTAGTTTATGGTCTTCTCGCAGCCAGAGACTACATGAGCGTGTGAAGTCATAAAGAAATACCTTTTTGCCCTCTCTGAAGTTAAGAAGGGAAAGTGGGTAGGCTCCATTTCAGGTGATAAAAATTACTTTTATTCAATGCAAGGTGAATACTGGAGTGAGCAATCTTATGATTATGTGCAGAAAAATTTATTTATGCCCAAGTGGGTTGGCCATCACCTGGTATGAAACAGACATAATTAATCTTGGATTGTCAAAATCAAAGCAGATTTTATTATACCAAGACAGCTAGGGTTGCAAACCTGAATATCTTTTTTAAAGAATATTAGGGCAAAAAGCTTTTTCAAAACCATTCTTCAAAACATCTCACAGAAAAACAAAGTCTTTTAGGGGCCAACTATACTTTTAATGGGGTTAAGTGTTTAATGCGTCTTGGATCATAAAGTGAGTCCTTTTTTAACCAGGTATCATTCAAATCCTTTGATTCCTTTGTCAGTGCCGCTTACTCCTAAAACACTCAGAGAAGTGGCTCTTAGGTTTGAATTCGGCATGCAACATGCACTTATACAATTCATTCCACCTTTGCTTCTAAAATCAATAAAAATGGTGAAAAACTGCACCTAGTTTGTTCATAGCTTGTTTGTGTACATCAAGTAGATCAAATCCATTTAGTGATGTGGAGAAAGACACAGGAAGGGATTGAGCGGTGGAAGATTGCAGCCTCAGCAGAAGATAAGGACTGAAGTTCCTCTGTAACACATTACTAAAGCACCTCACACTCGCTGAAGGAACGAAAGGTGTGTGGTTGAGTGTGCATGAGACAAGCGGAGACGGGAGTGAGAGAAAGATGAAACAGTGGAGCCAGGAGTGAAGACGGCAGCATGAGAAGGGGAGTGTGTATGATAATGCTCTTAACCCACACAAAGGGATGAGAGTCGGAGCTGTGGCACTGCCAGCACTGTGGTTAATGCTTTCCGAGGGCCTGTCAAACCGCTCGCTCGCTCTAATCCACTGAGCTTTAGTCGCTCTTTGAAATGTGAATGGAGAAGCCTCCTGATTTCTTTAAGATCAACCCGCAGTCATCGTCAGGGTGTCAGCATCTTTCTCGGAAATGCAGAGAAACGCTTAAGTTAAGTACTTTACAAGTGCCTCATTAGCCAAGTCGACCTAAGAGTCGCGAACGTGCAGCGTTTATTGAGTGTATTGGATGGTAATGTATGCAAACCACTTAGAATACAAGTTTTGTCACATCAAGTCGGCTAGGATGTGCACATTTTCCATGTTTAATTGACATCATTTGATAACCTGCCATATCAAAACTGACATTAACGGTAATGTGAAAACAAACACAGTAGACACAGTAAATCGCTCACACATGGACAAAGGGATACGTCAACATTTAGTAATCGTAATTGCCCCACAGCTTAAGCGTATCAATTTTACTCTTTTCCACAGCCGCATTAGCGAGACGCGCGTGTGTGTGGCGATAAAGAGCAATCGGACGTGAGCTATGGAGATTAGCCTCAGTTTGAAGCAAACACTGTGGCAGCATGGTGACTACAGAACAGATTAAACCCGGATTAAACCTCCAAATCAAGTGTCTGTTATATGTGTGTTAAGATATTATTTGGCTCCACACATCTTTAGACAAACACTTATTTAGTGGCGTATCACCTCATCAAGGTTACTTTATGCTTTATTCAACTTCAAATAGTAGCTATGTGTAGAAAATAATGAGTTTTCATGGTTTTTCTGAACATTATATGTATTTTTTTTAAATACACTTTGTGTTTACAAAATTATAAGACCAATCAAAATCCAGTATGCAAATAGATGCAAGAAAGAAAGCCAATTGCAAAAAATGATAAGATGAGTCATTTTTTTTGTATTCAGAATGTTATGATGTCGTCTTTCATTTTGAATGTTGGATTTAATTTTTTCAATTTTGTCTAGTTCTAGTTTTATCAATGTAAATGTTTGCAAATGGATCTTTAAATTTGTATCTTACATTTCTTAAAAAAGCCAAAACATACATTTATTTAATATTTATTTAATACAGAAGAAATCTTTATGTTGTAGAATTTCAATGCAGTCTTGTTTGGTGCATTCCTCATTTCAGAGGTGTCTGTTTTTTGACACTTGCAGTAAATAGGTCAGTGTCTAAGTGACTGTCTCTCTCTCTCTCCCACAGAACGCCTCGCGAGTTTGACTGACGAAGATACACGCTGATGGAGAAGTGAAAGTCGTTCGGCTCTGACTCTGAACAATGAGCTCCGACAGACAGCCGCCATCATGGAAATGTCACGGCCAACATCAGAGACCCGGCAGCCTCCTCTTTCATTCCCTTAATCCACAATCCCTCCTCTCCTCTCCTGAGCAGCATACATATTCAGCAGCTCAAGTCCTCGCCATTCTAATGAGGCCTAGACCAGCGGGCTATGAAAGAGAGGAGAGATACGGGTGGGTGGGTGAGTGAGTGGGGGGTTTTAAGAGAGAGGAGAGACCGTCTTTGAACTCCCAAAGAAAGAGAGACGGATGAGAGATGAAGATGAATAGATGGATGGCTGAAGTGATGAGAGAAGGAGTGAGTGAAGAGACAGATCAAATGCTTCTGATTCTTTCCTGTGGTCTTTACACAGCAGGGTTAGTTGTGTTCGGTTTAAATGCTGCTTTAAGAGAGCGTCCTGTTATATTTCATCACTTGATTCACTTGACACACTTAAGGCTGAAGTCTGTCTTTATGTTTGAGTTTAAAGGGATCCTTCACCCAAAAAGACAGTTCTATCATCATCCATGTTGTTCCAAACCTTTATGACTTCGTTTGTTCTAAAAGTTGCTGAGCAGAACATTCTCGCCACACTGTTCTGTACTTATGTGATCACAGGTGAGCAATGATATAAGAGTGATTTTATTTTTCAACAAATACGCAGATACTTATAATTTCAGGGAGGTCTTTTGGTTTGTCAGACCAATGGCAGATGAGGAGTGTTTGGAAAGATTATTTTTGCTTTCTTTAGGGATAAGTACAAGAAAAACAAGACCAAAGAAAAAAAAAAAGAAAGCAATAACTTTAGAAGTTAACTTTCTGCAATGAATTACATTTGCATTTACATATGCTTTTTAACAGAAGCTATTATCCAAAGCGACTTATAAAAAAAGAGGAAAAGCAATTCGTCAACGACTAGGTACTAACCCTGAACCTACCCCTACCCTTAAACCTAACCCTACCCCATGTAGTTACCTTGTATTACCAGAACTTTCTTAGATAAATACACTTTAAGTACATAGTAAGTACATATACTGTAAAATAAAGTGCAACCCAACGACTGATTCCAAATTATAAACACCTGTCTGAATTTTAGGTGTATTTTAGAAACAGAAACATAAAGAAAATTTCTAAATATTTGTATATATCATATACAAATAGTATATCATATTTATTCGGAATTGCGGTATAATATCTGCATTCATACTGGATATAAATAGATACATTTTTCGGCAATCAGTATCATCTAAAATTTCAATATCAGTGTATTCCTAGTTCAAAGCCTCAAAAAGGAGACATTTTTAGCTGCAACTAAAGCAGTCTCTGGGCATATCTGCTCAAATGAATGCTGCAGTGGTGTGAAATTTGTCATTTTCAGCGCTTCTACACTCTTGTAAAAGTAGAAGAGGGTGCCTGAGGTCTATTTTTCCTCTCTTCACACACAGCTAGCAGCGGGAAGCAGGAAGCGCGGCCTGAAAGACTCGCTGGATGCGCTATCAGAAGGGGAAGTTCCCGTTCCCATTCGCTGCTTTACTAACCAGATGCTTCATGGCCTGGATCTGGTTATTGGAACAGAGCGATAAATGCACTTCAGTCCGACACTGTAAGCAAGCGTGCTTCAGATGAATGAGAGAAATCAGGATCGTGTGCTAATGTGTTTGCATTTTTAATAGAGAATAGAGAGACTACCATGCTTTCGCTTGCTGATGAGGGAGGTTTTACACACACATATGACCAGTCCACTAGTTGTCCATTGTTGGTGTGAGCAGATGTGTACAGAGTCTGCTATGGGGTTCACCAAGGCTAGGGGTTTCAGCTGCTCGCAAACACACACATATTCAGGTCACCAGCAATTAAACCATTCCACTTAGCTGAAACCAGGTGCAATAACCCAAGCTACAGTGCTTAGTTTCAGTAAAGACCTAGTTCAAGTCAGTATCTGAAGTGTATTTGTTAATACAGTTAGGGTTGCATGATTATCAGGAAGGGTAAAATCACATTTATGACTTCATTGTCACATTGTAATCAATCATAGATTTTGTAGTTGTATTAATTAGCTTTTACTGAATTAGTTTAATGAAATTAAACACAGAAAGTAAGCAATGTAACAATACTATAACATTCCAATCACGTGCAAGTTTAGAGTCTTATGGGATTTTGAACTAATATGATATTGTACATTGTACATCAAAACGAGCCATATACTTAATATTGGAGGGACAGTTAATTCGTTTAACTTTATCCTCTTATCTTTAATTTCATGTTGCATATTTGGGTACCCTTGTGAAAATACATTAGCATACTTTTAAAAAGATAAAAGTACAATATAAATGTATTGTTCTGGACACGTAATTGCAATTAGATGAAAATGTATCCTTTTGTTAAATCACTTAAGTAGGTCTTAAGTACATCTTTATGATTAAATTTCATAATTACTCCCAAATCTTTATTACAAAGTGCACTTTTAAAAAGTTTACTTGCGTGTTAAGAACTATAGTCATGAAAGCATGCTCTCTTTTAAGTACACTCAACTAGCTGTTTGTTTCATTAATATTATCTGTAAGTACAGTTTTATTAATCTATACATTTAAGATTTTAAGTACACTATAGGTGCACAGCCAATATAATTAAGTGCAATTACAATTTTCAAAAGGTTAGGGATGCACCAATATTAAAATTCTGGTCGATACTGATGAGCAAGTAATTATTTTCATCTTATAGCTGAGAATGATAACGATATTTAAATTCTAAACCATTTTGACTTAATAAATCACACACACACACACACACACACACAAATCTATGTTTCAAGTGAATTTATGCATCTAAACATTATAATATAGATTTTCTAAAAAGTTAATTTAACCTGTTATTAAATTATTAATGTTTTGGCAAAGTTATTTTAAATGATTGTTGAAAGCAATCTTAAAATAAAAATAAGAGAATGCACAATTAAATATACAATATTGGATGTTATATACACAATAACTACAAGTATTGGCCACTTTTTTCAAAATTAGTTACATACCCAACAATAATTGGCTCCAGAAGGTACCCCCTTTTGAAGACTCCTGTGCTCAACAGACATGTCTGCGGCTGCTAAAAGCCATTCCAGCGAAAAACGCTTAATTGCAGCTCTAATCGTAACCTTGACTGTTTGATTAGTTCTGCAGCCCTAAACGTTTCCTTCCTTAAACATTTTCTTTCTTTGTGCCATAAAATGATGTCAAATGCCCATCCATATGAACCGTGCAGACTTACACTCTCTTTTCATTGTCAGACCTAGCATGATATTCTAATCAGGGATTTTTGAAATCCCCCAGCATACTCAGCCCTCTTGATTTCTGAGCCAAAGAAGAGGGGGGGGGGGGATTGACAGCATATAGTGTGTTTAAAAGTCACCGGGATTGGTTGTGTAGTTTGGAGGAGCAGTCAAATGGGAGCATACATTAATAATGCATGCCTGCCTCAAAGAGCTCTCACACAGGAAACACAGACTGGGGTTCAGATCAGGGTAAAGAGAACAGGCCTGGAGAGAGAGACAGCGAAAAAGTGGGCGAGATCGAGAGAGACATTAAAAGAACAGTAAAAGCCAGGTTGTGATGTGTTTGTCGTGTTCTAGCCTTCAGATTTTCTTACCGACCCCATGAAACTGCTTAAGAATGCCACTTTTAGTCATGTGTTGATGTATTTACAGTTAAAATGGGAAGTTTGGGTGAGACATTAAACATTTTACTGGCTAGTTAGTTGGAGGTGGTACAGGGGGCGGGGCATTTGCATTCTAAAGAGCATCTGATAGGACCAAAATCTGTGTAGTGCAGGATGAGTCATCGTCATTCAACTTGTTTGTAAACTAGCATACAAACGCTAATAAACATGATTAAAAGTGACAGAAACAGTATCATGGGGTGTTTAAAAGGCAACATAATTGTGTTTTTAGTTTTCCAAGTGCTCCAATGCTGTTTATATAGTTTCACCGTTTCATGTTGACTTCAATTCCATTCCAACTTCAAGTAAAACTTCTGATCAGCTTTCTACCAAAACGCACCTGGTGCTTCTACAGTAGGTCTACACTAAAAGGCCCATTGTCCTACAAGATTTGCTGGTCCCTTGGTGAACATTCAACGCTGTCGGTGAGTTTTGAGCTTCTGTAACAAACCATCGACCGTTGACTGTACCCTGAGGGTGGCCAAAAAAATGACGTAAGCGGAGCAATCTAGAAACAGATCTGGAAAGAGCAGTATGGGTGTATTATCCCACTAATGTCTGCAATAAACATTCATTGCTGTCGGTGGGTTTCCAATGAACACAACTCACTGATCAATGAATGCAAACTGCGGTGCAAGAACCTCAGTCAAAAATGGCAGGAGGAGTGAAGGGATTTCTGGGAAGAGTCATTTGGGCAGTGTTATAAGGACAGCAGCACACCGGCAAAGACTAAAGGGGAAAGGTAAGTCCACTTAATAAGTAAGTCTACTTTGTATATCATAATAACAAGATGTTTCTGACGCTATTAATCACAGATGAAATATAAAGTAGAAATTTTACTATAATAATCGATATCAGAACAACAAGGGTGCTATTGTAATGAATACCAGCACTGAGTTTCAGATGTAGTCAAGAAGCCGCAGGCCGTGCTTCAGGATTGCTCCAAGCAAACACAGATGCTCCAGTTTTCCAATAACCTTGCTTTGCCTGAGGTGAAATCCCACCAATGCACTCCCTGTTCCACTTCTGCTCCGCACCACTCACATATTCTGGTCTGGATCGTTGTGAACATGGATAAATAGAGTGATACAAGCACCCTGAAAACTGTCATTTAAAATCATTTGAGATGCCTCAGGAACCACACAGGAACACCCTTGCACTGACCACAATGGCCTTGCAAGCAAACTCTTCCAAAAATGCAAAACATGAGATTGAGGTGCTCATTCAAGAAAAACATGTTAGAGTCTGGCTCGCAACATTTCCTGACACTGAGTCCCCCATCAACATTGTTAACTAAAACTATTAAAAACATTTGTGTCAATTAAAAAAATAATCATAATATATATACTGTATATATATATATATATATATATATATATATATATATATATATATATATATATATTACATAAAAAAAATAGAAATGTTGCCTTGGCAGCCAACCAAAATAAGTTAATTAAAATTACTGAAAATAAATAAATAAATAAAATATACATTATTATTAAAATTATTAAAAAAAAAGAAAATAATAAAAATTGGGGGAAAGCTAAAAATATAAAAAATACTAAATATTAAATAAAATAAAAGGCCATTCAACATATTAGTAAAAACTGCAGTAGTATATAAAAATACTAAAATATTACCACATCACCCCAATATATATATAAGGACTACCATAACAAACTCCAGCATAACAAATTGAACTTCAGACACTTCAACAACCACATAGTTCTTAAAGAATCTTCCCAATATATTCAGAAAAGAAATAACACAAGGGGGAAGTGTTGCAAGCCAGATTTGAATTTGCATTTCCCAAATGAGCACCACAGGTTAACGTGTCCAAACTTGCTCTTGTTTGTAAAAGACTCCTTTAAAGACACTGACTTTTCTTTTGTATTCAACCAAACGCAGGACCGAATGAAAATTCCTATAACAAAGTTCTCACGTATCGGTGTGCTCAGTTACGAAACTGTGCTATTGTCTGGTCGGTGGATTGCGGGGTTGTGCTTTGGCTGACCTCTAAACCCCGTCCAGACTTCTCACCAGCATCATGCTAAAATAAATCGGACTCGAAATAGATGACAACTCAGCACAAAAACCAGCATAAATAAATAAATGTATAAAAATACAACAGTAACCACTGAGGAGCTAAGCAACACCTTTTTCGCACTCATCCACTTTGACCTTTCTGCACAAATGAACAGAGAAACACTCAGCACACTCAGTTCTTAAAAAGCTTGCTTCCCCTTTTTTCAGCAGGAAGAGAGATAGAATCATCTGGAAGCAATCCCAACGTAATTGCCCTGTTTAGCTTTCTTTACGTGCTGGGAAATTTCTAACACATTGACATTTTCCAGTCAGCTTTAACCAAGCTATCGTTTTATTTTTTGTTCTCTTCTCCCCAATCCCACTCTTTCTCTTCTCTGTTTGTCTTTTACAGTGGAAAGTGTCTGAGGTGAAGGAGGAATACAGCTGGGTTTGTGTCTCTGCTGCCCATATGGAGCTTTTACTATCTGAGAGAGACCTGACTCACAGGACTATAATAGCATTAAAACCCGAAGCATGCAAACAAGCCAAGTCTGCAGAGAGAGCACTGACCACAGTCTTGGCCTCTGATTTCTTGGACATTTTTTAAGCTATAAATTGGTCTTTGGCTGGAGAAAACTCGCTTAGTTTAACTAGTTTAATAAGTTTAACACTTAAGTGATAGCTCATCCAGAAATAAAAAATGTGTCATCATTTGTTCACCTTCATGTCTTTCCACTTTGTATGACTTATTTTGTGTAACAGAAAGAAACAATTCAGAAGACTGGTCACTCTTTTCCATGCATTTACAATGATTGGGCACTGAAGCTTTACAACAGGACAAAAAGCCATTCATGTTTTAATTAGTTGTCTATAGAACTTGTGATTCTTCTGAACTAGAATCACAAGAAAAAAATGGTCAGACCATGTTTTAAGTTGTTATTCACTGATAATAATAAAAATAAAAATAATAATTAGACTGATTTAAAAATCTATTACTATTAATTTACTATAACCATTCATTTAGAAATCAGACATTGCTATTTCTCTAATGAACTCATAAATATGCAGAGGAAAGAGACAAAGAAGTACACTTTAGCATACTTATAAAAAGAGTACATATTATGGAAAACAATATACATTTGAACTAATATTCTGTTTTCATACACCTGACTACATGTTATGAATAAATGAAAAATGCATTATAATTTTAACTTATATTACATGAAGTTACTTATTGAATGAGTCAAAAAGCACTCCTACATTTAAGTTGAATTTCATAATTACTTCTTTTGTCTTTGAAATATGGTTAAATTGAAGAACCATATGCACTGACAAGCATTTAGGATAAACTAAAATATTCTTATGTCATTTTTGTTAAAACTTGTCATGTATTTAAATATATTTGTAATTAATAGTTGAAATGAATAAGTTGCATTTTACTGCATTAAAAACTATATTTAAAGTTTAGTTCACGCAAATATGAAAAATCTGTCATTAATTACTCACTCTCATGCTGTTCCAAACCCATAAGACCTTTGTTCGGCCTCAAAATACAAATTAAGATATTTTTGATGAAATTTTTGATGAAATATTTGATAAAAAAAGCTTTCTGACCCTCCAAAGACAGCAACGCAGGTTGTCAGGACAACATTAAAATAGTCCATGTGACATCAGCAGTTCAACTTTAATGTTATGAAGCCGCATATCAAAATAAGTTTTTGCTTCTATCCTTCTATTCTGTAATGTGCATTTGGGGCGTTTTCAGTCCAGATCACTGAATATGGATGTGAACTGTACAAAAACAGCATAACTGTCAAATGTATTTAGTGTTTTATGTAAGCAAAATAGTCAATTTACACAATGTGGGACAGCATGAAGCATAAAAAAATCTGTTGTGTGTAATTACATATTGGGCTTCTGTTTCAGATAGCTTGATTATGATATGAGCTGATTAGATAATCACGTGGCAGTCTATGAAACGCACAGAGGAAATGCGAGTGTGCGGCCCTGTCACATAAATCAGTGACTCATGCTAGTTACATCCTCGTCTCCCTCACTGAGCGCACTGATGCTACAGGAAGTGACAGGAGAACAGTCTGACCCATTTCCGGGAAGCACTCTGGCAGCCTGACCCCCAGTCAAACACGACCAGCAAAAGATGCATCAAGCATAAAAAGAAAATAACACCGTTTCCAACAAACTGTGAACTGGCTCTCTGAAAGGAAGCATCACTAGTGAAAATACTTCTGATTTGCATTTCTCAAGGCTTTGGTTGAAAATATCTTAAATAATATATATATATATATATATCAATATTGCATTCTGTCTTTGTAGCACTTTGTGGGTTAACTAGTTTAAAATTGAAACAAGGCCTTTAATGACAAAATGAAACTGTCAGCCTTGTTACCTTACTAAAGGCATAATTATATCCCAACATATATTAAATAGCTAGTTCATATTCACAGTTAATTTATATTATATAGTCCATAGTTCATGTAGCTTATTAATGCTTAAAGGGTTAGTTCACCCAGAAATTAAAATTATGACATTAATGACCCACTCTGCAGTTTAGTGATATCCAGTCCGAATCGTTTGAAACTCCAATACACATTAATCCACAAAAGACTTAAGCTGTTAACTTTTTTAATGTGGCTCTCACTCCCTTTGAGTTAAAACAAACCAATATCCCGGAGTAATTCATGTACTCAAACAGTACACTGACTGAACTGCTGTGAAGAGAGAACTGAAAATGAACACAGAGCCGAGACAGATAACGACTCGTTCACGAGTCAAGAACCGTTTCTGTCAGACGCGTCCGATTTGAGAACCAAGGAGCTGATGATACTGCGCATGTGTGATTCAGCGTGAAGCAAACCGACACACAGAGCGTATGAACTGAACTGATTCTTTTGGTGATTGATTCTGAACTGATTCTGTGCTAGTGTTATGAGCGCGGGTAAACCGAAATCATCGCAAATGACGTCATTACGTGCAAAAGAACCGGTGAACCGGATATCACTAAACTGCAGTGTTTTGAAATCTCACAAAAGACCCGAAAGAGAAGACAATGCTGATTAAAGTCATAGTTTTTGCTATTTTTGGACCAAAATGTATTTTCGATGCTTCAACAAATTCTAACTGACCCTCTGATGTCACATGGACTACTTTGATGATGTTTTTCTTACCTTTCTGGACATGGACAGTATACCATACACACAGCTTCAATGGAGGGACTGAGAGCTCTTGGACTAAATCTAAAATATCTTAAACTGTTTTCCGAAGATAAACGGAGGTCTCACGGGTTTGGAACAGCATGAGTGTGAGTTATTAATGACATAATTTTAATTTTTGGGTGAACTATCCCTTTAATTGCTACATGTTTGTTAGAATGTTTTTTTTTCTAAATGTTACTCTTCAGCTCGTTGTTTGTGAACTTTAGTTTTGCTCTGTTTGTTTGTTATTTGTCGTCTAACTTTATAAAGGTGCTACAGAAATATTGTTATTATTAAAAATCACCTTATCAAAGTGGAAAAGGCATGTTTCATAAAATAACCCGAAACACATAAACAAAGAGTCTGGAAACAAACTTTAAATTAAAAATGTACCTGCCGCCAACTTTTGAAAACGGATAAGAACGTTAAAAGGGGAAAGAAAGAAATGGTGTGCGAGAGAGAGAAGACGGTATGTGTTTGGCCCTGTTATGTGAGGACAGCAGAGAAGCATGTGTTGGAACGGAGCCAACTGTCTGCATCTGGGTGCTGAGTTCATCGAGGGCACATGAGGAGCAAAAGCCCTTTATATTCAGCCCGCTGCTCTCCACTGCCCCCTTGTGTTTGACTCAACTACAGCATAACAATAAAACCCACACAAAACTGCATCTGCAAATATAATACAATGACTTGGTGTCTGGAGTAGCCTACAAGGAGAAAGTGAGGTAAGATGTGTCAGTGGGTAACATATTAATCTTGCAAACTGCTCATAATTATTGTCAGGTGCCCATATATTTATATATACAGCTGCATGTGATTGAGAGATGCCATTAGTATACAAGTGAATAGTCTTTGTAAAAAGGATAAAGTTTGGCTTATCAGCATACAGTTTTACACATAAAATCAAATGTCATAAATTTTTCTAGGCCAAAACATTTTTAACTGTTAATATATTTGATATAATGCATTTTAAGTTAGTTGCCAAGGATTGTTTCTTACTTTCATATAGTTTAGTTGATGTATTAAAATAACTAAAATTAAAAAATAGATAACAATGTATACCAAAATGATCAAATAAAATGCAAAATAATAACAATGTAAAAATAAAACAAAATACTAAAGCATTAAAATATGTATAAATATGTTATGTATACATATAAAATATGTTAAAATGAACAAAATTAAAATGAAAACAGAAAATATTAAAAATAATTTATATAAAGAATATATAAAGAATTATTTATATATATATTAAATAAAAAAATATTAAAAATGTGAAAACAATGAAAGACAATGAAAAGATTATTTAAGTTCTTAGCTATTTCTGACTGAAAATTTTATAAACCATTTTTTTCAGTATATGTGTATATACTTGACACAAATAAACGTGTGTGTGTGTGTGTGTGTGTGTGTGTGTATTCATTTGCATGCACAGGTCACACAACACAACCCTTGTGCCAGACACAACATCCCAACAGCGAGTGTGGCGACCCTCTCCACAAATCCAAACAAAAGCATCCGATGCCTTCCCGGCTTTAACGCAGCACCCAGCGTGCTGACTGGCCCCTTTCCCCCTAATCCCATTGGTCACACCAGCCACACACACTGGGGATTGGACGGGGAGCCGGAGTATCCATGGAAACCAGAGGGATGGATCAGGAAGCTGACAGGTTGCTCAGATTAAGGGCAGTGCTTTGCTTTTACTGGGGGTTTAGGCCCTACACAACTCTATTAGCACTGAAACTAATGCTGAACTTAGCCTGCAAAACACACATGCCCACACACACACACACACTGAGGCAAACTGACAATTTACTTTGCAACTGGATTTGGATTATAGACTTGCCAGAATGAAGGGTGATGTGCAGTGACTAAAAACCTCACTTAACACCTCAAGTACTACCAAATCAACACGGCTAATACAATATATAGTATATTGCAATTAAAATTAATGTCACTATACATTTACCTTTCTATTCTGCTTTTATATTGTTGAGAGGTGGCTATGTACAGGGTGGTTTTAGATGACAAAACCCATTTTAGAGTCATTTCAGTGCTCTTGGAAAGGATATAAAAGTTATCCATGGACTGTTAAATGCCTGCACTCCCAGAACTGCCAGATAAATAAGTTTGAGTCGAATAGTACAGAAGTATAGTTAATGCCATGTCAGCAACTTGGGCTATTTTCATGGCAAGAAATGAGTAATAAAATAAACAAGTGCTGCACTAATACAATAGAATAAAGACCAACCAAAAAGAAAAATAGTCAATGTTGTGGATAAAGTTTGAAGTTTGTTGCTTTGAGTAAGCAGTATTAGTAGTGATCAAACGGATTAATGACATAATATTAATTTGCTACAGAGAAAATAATGTGAAAAACATAAAAAAAAAAAAAAAAAAGATTAAACCAAGCTTGAAGTTAAATGGTTCAATCAGTCAATCCAAACTGGATTAAATGCACTTTCCTGGTCACATTGTCCATGATTTATTAATGGATATTATTCCAAAGAATATAGTGAAAATATAAAGCTTTCTTGTCAAATATCCATTTTCACCCAGAAACCTATCAGAGTGCAGTGCTAACAGATTTCACCTTCACGTTTACAGCCCATCATGCTTTACCTCATAATTCAATCAAAACCCTCAGTAACAACAGAGGTCTTTCTCTGGTGTGCTGCTTCAACAGGTCCCTCATGCCTCTTTTCCCTCATCACAGCTTCCCAGAGGTTTACGTGCAGCAGTCACAGTGAGGTCAGCGATGGCTGAACTGAAAGTGACCTTTCCTCTTACAGCCACCACCTGGCACCACAGCATACATACAGAGAAATACAGAAGGAGGGGGAAAGACAGAGAGCAATAGAGTCTGTAGAGAATGAGCCACACTAAAAGAGGAAGAAATGAACTTGAGATGAACCTGGACTTATAGATGTATGTGAAAACAGTCAATTCAACCAAAGTTAGTGGGCTAAAACTAAAATGTGTAACCCTGCTGGCTCACATGAAAAAAAAGTAAAATTTTGGTATAGAGTACAATAGTTTATACTTTCAGTTTCAGAAAAAACAAAAACATAATAATCAGCTATTTAACATATTGGCATAATATATATATATATATATATATATATATTGAAATCTAACATACAAAACCAAACTTTAAATGTGAGTTTGAACTGATATCAAATTTACATATTGAAATTCCCATACAGAAATAACCAATATGCTGAGAAGACTATTAATCCAGGCAATCTAACTGGATAGTAAGCACAAGTGTATTCATTTTCACAGAGCCAGCCAAATGATCAAAACAAAGGTCAGAGGTCAAACCTGGAATACGCATTCCTGGAATGCGACACAAAATTCCAAGCTGCATCCGAAAGCTGAAAAATGCCGCCTTCACAATCACATGTCATTGTATTTGGCTCAGCAACTTTAGTAACTACAAGTACGGCAAACACATATACACACAACACTCATAACTGCCCAAGTACATGTTAAGCAACATTTTGGTTGTTGCAACCACAGTGAACAACAACGGTTTAGCGATGACGGGAAGCCCCCTGGTGGACATTTGATGTTGACACACAATAACCTGGGACAGCCATTGACAGCCACACATGCATCAAATAGTGATTTTTCTTAACTTTTCGAAATCTAACAAAATGATCCTTTAATGCTTTTTATTCAAAATGAACACAGCAAGAGTCAATTAATCCATAAGAATAAAAACGAACTACATGTTGATCTAAACCATACTTCTTTGCTTAAAATAATAATTACAAAAAAATCTTCATTTACAAATAAATTGACCTTACCTTGCCTCTCTGTATCCATTAGATCACCACAGAAACCTGCATTGAGAAGATTGCAATGCATACAGTTAAACATAGACACAGAATGTGTCTCACACACACCAGAAAAAGACATATGAAATATACCTTATTTCCTTCTGCCTTTGATCAAAAGTCCATTAAACAGCCCTCTGAGATAAAAAAAAAAAACTGAAATTTACTAATCTAATCCCCCCATCTATGCCAAATATCGCAAGGCATCGATAAGAAACCTGTCCCCTTTTTAAATCACACCGCGGTGGCTAGGTTGTGAAGTAAAAGACTGATTTCATTTAGATTAGAAAAACAAAAACTATGGTGGCATGGATATTTTAATGCATGGAAACCCGTTACATTACCTGCGATTATAAACCACTCCTCTTAAGATTCTAAGCAAATTTACACTTTGTCAAACAACAACAATGAAGATACTTATATAAAGCCCTAATTTGTAAAGATTGGTTTGAATGGCTGTATTGATTGGCTGTTTACAAACCTTTGAGAATAAGTGACCCGACTGACGCCACTGTATTTGACATCTGTGGTCTCCTGGGACATTTAATGCAGTTAGTGCAGAAGAATGACTTTATGGATGGGTTTTGAAGGACAGAGAGAAACGACTCATTCAGTTCTCACAGGCTAATTTTCTCTCTTCAACACCTTCAACTTCACACCCAGAAAAAAAAGTTGGTGTGTTAGTTTTTTTTTTAATCACAGACACACTATTTGACAATCCTGATGTAGTTTTTGTAATATATGCAAATGGATTATTTGAAATCATTAATTCTCTAGATCTGCATTGATCAGACTATAATTCAATTTTAAAATGACAAAATTGCATTAAAAGAACTGATCCTATCAATATGTAAATTCTTGCATTATTTATTCACCCTCAAGTCATTCCAAACCCTTCAGATTTCATTTTCTGAACACAAAAGAGGTTTATCAGAATGTCCAAGCTGCTCTTTTTCATACTTTTTAACATGAATGGGGGCTGACATGAACACTGTGTGATATGTGCACTTCAAACTGAAATTTAAGACAATCAATCAATATGAATTCATCATTAAAAATTCCCCTCTGCCATAACTCTCTATGTGTCCCCATATATTCAAATATAACACAGATGTTGTGACATTAGATCAGACCATCCCAATACTTTACCTGCCACAATGCATTTTCTGGAGCATGAGAGCCTCAGTACCTATTCACCTTTACTATATGGAAAAGAGTCTTCAGGGCAACATTCAGCTTCAGCGCAACATGTTCCATACAAAAAATGAAAGTTATACATGTTTGAAAGACTTGAGGGTGAGTAAATGATAATGTTTTATTATTCTAGTCCAAAGTATAATGGCACAGTCAGGTGATTATCGTTGATTGCAACTTTAATTAAAAGGGGAAAAAATTATAATTTATGATTTTCTCGTACAGATAAGGAGGCTGTTTAGATAACGCTGTAATGACCAAGTTGTGGGCACAGATTCCTAAAAATGATCCTAGAATTTGCTGGATGGGGGTGCAGGTTTTCCCAAGTTCAAAAGTTCACATTTTACAAGCACTTAAAGAACAGTGACCCATGTCCAAATAAAAACTTTCCTGTTGTTGACTCCTCTCCTCCTAAAAATCTCTCTTCTGTATTTATTTCTCACCGAAAACAGAAAAAAAAGAAACACAAGTCCCTTCTGTAAACACTGTAATTGGTACATTGGATATACAAAGTCATTGGTAAGTCATAGTCATTTTTAATTAGCAGCAAATAGAAAAATAACACTTAAATACTTCTTAAGTGATCTGTTACGCGTATTAAACTCAAAATACATAACAATCGCTATTATAATAAAACGTTTTTGAATTAAAAGAAAAACATATCTTACCATTGGATGTCATCCCAAAACGTTTCTTTAAAAAGACAATCTCGTGTATTTTATCCACCATATCTCTTGTGTATTTCCCTTTGAATTGCACTCTCTCCGTTGTGTTATTCATGCCACGTTTAAAATGATCAAGTTCACTGGTTACAGGATCAAACTTCCATCACTTCTGTTGTTGCCTCCCGTACCTCGAGCGCCCTACAAGCGTGCCTCGAGTGTGGGCGGGGTTATCTTCACTCCGCGGCCAATCACCGCCGCCCATCGATGACGTATTAGGAATACCCCCTTGTGAGATGACAGAAATTTGTGCTTTTTATAATTAAAAAACAGTAGGTATACATTATGCATTTTATCAGGAAAATACTATTAAAAAGTGGGTTCTTTAAAACTAAATTTCTTACATTTTATAAATTGCTTTAAGTTATACATAAACATTTTTTTAGCAAAAAATAAATAAAAAAAATATGTCGTAAGAATGTTTCTTGCTCCTGTGGCATTATTAAAAAAACTGTAATGCAACAAGCATATTAACAAAATGAACACCATCGTAAAAAAGACAATTTGATATACGTATAGCCTAAATACAAGACACAAACACACACACACACACACACACACACACGTTTTATAATACACACACAAACACACAGACTACCACACACACGTTTTTGAACAGTCTGCATTTATTTGATCCAAATTAGCCTACAGCAAAAACAGTAATATTTTGAATATTGTTTTCTTTTTTGATTGATTTTAAATATAATTTATTCCTGTGATTTCAAACTTGAATTTCCAGCATCATTACTTCAGTTTTCAGTGTCACACGATCCTTCAGAAATCATTCTAGAATGGTGATTTGTTGCTCTCTCTCTCTCTCTCTCTCTCTCTCTCTCTCTCTCTCTCTCTCTATATATATATATATATATATATATATATATATATATATATATATATATATATATTTGTGTGTGTGTGTGTGTGGGTTTGTGTGTGTGTGTGTGTGTGTGTATAAAACAGACCATGCTTTGTCAGAATAAAATATATATATATATTTCGATAACTGGAAACACTGCAGCTGAAAGTCTCTGCCAAAGTTACTTTTTGTGGAAATATATTTTCTATATGTGTCTCTAGCACCCTCTCCTGGTGTTTTTGGGGTGTACAGCTCACTTTTGGGCTGATTTGCTCTGGGATGGGCCAGGAAGTAAACAGGTGTTGCAAGTTACTATAGGAGTCTTCAAATAGCTCTCAGTTTGTGGCTTTTTAAAGAAGGAAAGATTGAGTGGAGTGTGGTAAACTGCATGTTTAAGAAATAAGTGTGAGATATTGTGTGTTGAAGAAATATGTGTTATTGATGAGAAAAACTGAGTGTCTTTTTGTTTTTTTCTATGTTTTTTTAAAGCAGAGCTTGAAATGAGATAAAAGCATGTTACCGGCTATCCTCAAACTTGCTGAATTGTCTTCTTAGGAGAATATTTTTTATTATTATTTACCTTTTTTCAAAAAGCCGTTTCCATGATATCAGAAACACAACAGCTATTTTCAGACATATGCACGCAAAAAAACGATATTTATGAGTGATAGCTGAGAAGTAGTTGTTTATTAAAAAGTTATTTCGTGGAAGAAATGTCTCATACAATTGGGAACAAATTGATCTAAGTAAAATGAGTTAAACAATTACAAAAATTTTCAACGTAATATCTTTGGTGTGTGTGTGTGAGACGCTTGAGTTTTAAATGGCAATAATATTTCCACAAACAGCTCCCCAAGAGCAAGAGGACACATATAAAAGTTCATTCGGATCCACTTCTGAAAATTGTTTGTATAGAGGCAGAGAGCGAGAGGAGCTCCGGCTGAAAAAGCAATGGGCTGCTTGCTCTCCAGTCAGAAACTATTTCGACTCCAAAGTTATGTATTCGTTGCACTCATCACAAAAGGTAAGAGAAATGCCTTGATTTCTACATGTAGCCTGATGGGGTCACCATGTCCCCAGTAAAAGCATTTTACAGACTTAAGTAAAAGCTATTCATCTGTCAAAGTGTGAATACACCTGCTCTGTTTTTGAAATTCTTTAACTTCACAATAAAAACAATGAAATATAAAAAGCAAAATATATAAATGTAAAGAAAAACAGAAAACAAGATATTTAAAAGTGTATAAAGATTTTTATAAAAAGAGAAAACGGAGTAAAAAAGATTAAATTATAAAGAAATAAATCCCTATGGGTCTCAACAAGAGCTGTTACTCTACCAGCCAAAGCTCCACTGTCTTCCTTGTACAAGTGCTGCGACGGTTTTACCAGTAAATCATGACTGCCTTTAGTTTTTGACTGTGGTCACAAGTCTTTCCTTGTTTTTTTTTTTCCTTCTGGAAAAAGATGTGTCTAGAATCCAACCTCTTTGTCTGCAGAGATATCATTTTGGATTCTGCAGTGGTTTTCTCATAATAGTTTTCTTCAGCTCATCTGCCATAGCAGATGGAGGGTCCACAACCAGTCGTGCACATGCATGAAAGAATCTAAACTGCTTTTTGAGTCTCTGCCAGAACTTCTCCCTATTTTGCCTCTTTTTTTTGGAGATAACAGGAGGAAATCTTCCTCTTCTTAAAGCCATCAATGCTGGAGTATGCTATCTTTCAGTAATAATGCGATCAGCATCTGAGCAAACTTGATGGCACTTTGGCTTATCAAAGGGATCCCTTGCACCTTGGATTACCCTGAACTTTTACTCAATGATAGGTCGCCTTTGATTAAGTGAGGTCAAAATATAAATTTAATGTAGGATCTAGAAAAAATCTTTAAAGTTTAGCCTCATAAATATTAGATCACTCACACCCAAAGCAGTTATTGTAAATGAAATGATAACAGATAATAGTCTGAAACGTGGCTAAAACCAAATTATTATATTGGTCTAAACGAGTCTACTCCACCAAACTACTGTTATAAGCATGAGCCCCGTCAGACTGGTCGTGGCAGAGGTGTTGCAACAATATATAGTGATATTCTCAATGTTACCCAGAAAACAGGATATAGATTTAACTCATTCAAAATACTTCTGCTTAATGTTACACTGTCAGATATCCAAAAGAAATCTATTGTGTCTCTTGCTCTGGCTACTGTGTATAGACCACCAGGGCCACAGAATTCCTAAAAGAATTTGCAGATTTCCTCTCAGACCTTCTGGTTACAGTTGATAAGGCGCTAATCATTGGAGATTTTAATATTCACATTAATAACACAAATTATGCATTAGGACTTGCGTTTACTGACCTAATAAACTCTTTTGGAGTGAAGCAAAATGTCACAGGGCCCACTCATCGTTTTAATCATACACTAGATTTAATTATATCGCATGGAATCGATCTCACTGATATAGATATTGTACCTCAAAGTGATGATATTACAGACCATTTCCTTGTATCGTGCATGCTGTGTATCACTGATATTAACTATATGGCTCAACGTTACCGTCTGGGAAGAAATATTGTTCCAGCAACCCAAAGACAGATTCGCAATAACCTTCCTGATTTATCTCAACTGCTATTTGTACTCAAATATATACATGAACTAGACAAAATCACTGGCAACATGGGCACTATTTTCTGTAATACATTAGAAGCTGTTGCCCCCATCAAATTAAAAAAGGTTAGAGAAAAACACACTGTGCCATGGAATAACAGTAATACTCACTCTCAAGAAAGAAACTCGTAGTCTTGAACGCAAATGTAGAAAAACTAACTTGGAAGTTTTTAGAATACAGGCTCTAAAATCTGACAGGGCTGAGCATATACACTCATTGAAAATAACCAAAACAATCCAAGGTTTTTAATAAACGTATCACTGCATATAAACCAACAGCATGTTTATTAGATCCTATACCCACTAAATTACTCAGAGTTGTTACCTGTAGGCGAAGAACCGCTTCTCAATATTATTATCTCCCAAAACCATTTAAGCTGGCAGTTATAAAGCCTCTTATTAAGAAAACAAAATTAGATCCTAGTGAACTGGCAAATTATAGGCCCATTTCAAATCTTCCATATGTCTAAAATTTGAAAAAGTTGTGTCTGCTCAATTGAGCTCCTTCCTGCAAAAAAATTATCTGTATGAAGAATTTCAGGTTTCAGGCCCCACCATAACACAGAAACTGCACTTGTTAAAATTACAAATGACTTGCTTCTTGCGTCAGATCAAGGCTGCATCTCATTGCTAGTTTTACTTGATCTTACTGCTGCGTTCGACACCATAGATCATGACATGCTCATAGATAGATTACAAAACTATACAGGTATTCAAGGGCAGGCTCTAAGATGGTTTAGATCCTACCTGTCCGATCGCTACCATTTTGTTTATTTAAATGGAGATTCTTCTCATTTATCACCAGTAAAATATGGAGTGCCACAAGGATCCGTCCTAGGTCCCCTTCTATTTTCAATATACATGTTGCCCCTTGGTTATATTATTAGAAAATACGGGATTAGTTTCCACTGTTATGCTGATGATACTCTATATATAGCTATATATCTCAACGAGACCAGATGAAACTTCTAAATTATCTAAGCTAACAGAGTGTGTTAAAAATGTAAAAGATTGGATGACCAATAATTTTCTCCTATTAAATCTGGATAAGACAAAGATATTAATTCTTGGACCAAAAAACCGTACACAGAATCTAGTAGACTACAGCATGCAACTAGATGGATGTACTGTTACTTCCTCTACAGTCAAAAATCTGGGTGTTATATTAGACAGCAACTTGTCTTTTGAAAACCATATTTCCCATGTTACAAAAACAGTATTCTTCCATCTTAGAAACATTGCCAAGCTACGAAACATTCTGTTTCTGATGCAGAAAAGCTAGTTCATGCATTCATGACCTCAAGACTGGACTATTGTAATGCACTTCTAGGTGGTTGTCCTGCTTCGTCAATAAACAAGCTGCAGGTAGTCCAAAATGCAGTGGCTTAACCAGGTCAAGAAAATATGATCATATTACCCCATTTTTACAGTCTCTGTGCTGGCAACCTATTAAGTTCCGTATCAGTTACAAATTATCATTACTTCACTATAAGGCCCTAAATGGTTTGGCTCCTGTGTACCTAACTAGCCTTCTACCACGTTACAATCCATCACGCTCCCTAAGGTCACAAAACGCTGGACTTTTGGTTGTTCCTAGGATAGCAAAGTCCATAAAGGAGGTAGAGCTTTTTCACATTTGGCTCCCAAACTGTGGAATAGCCTTCCTGATAATGTTTGGGGTTCAGACACACTCTCTCTGTTTAAATCTAGATTAAAAACGCATCTCTTTCGCCAAGCATTCAAAATGCATCTTAAATTGTGACTGCAATTTGCATCTGATCAAATGCGCATTCTTATTCTTTAGCTTCGGTTAAACTAATTAATTTTACTTTGTTGGTACAGCAGCTATGCTAATGACGTCTCTATTTGTTTATCTGTTTTGCCATAACTAGGATTTACACAAGCTCCAGTCTGGATCCAGAACACCTGAGAAGAGATGATGCTGACCCCTCAGAGGATCCCAGATGATGCTAACCATGAATCAACTAACAGAACTAACAAATATTGCTACAAGTGTGATTGCATCATATAATAATTGATGTTAAATAGTGTTCATTGTCTGGCTGACTACGTCTTGTATTAATTTTTCTGAAAAATCCTGTCATATGCGCACAAACTTACTGACTGAATGGGAAAGAAAGGTGATTTAAGCAATTTTGAGCGTGGCATGGTTGTTGGTGCCAGACGTGCTGGTCTGAGTATTTCACAATCTGCTCAGTTACTGGGATTTTCATGCACAACCATTTCTAGGGTTTACAAAGAATGGTCTAAAAAGGGATAAACATCCAGTATGTGGCAGTCCTGTGGGTGAAAATGCCTTGTTGTTGCTAGACGTCAGAGGAGAATGGGCTGACTGATTCAAGCTGATAGAAGAGCAACTTTGACTGAAATAAACACTCGTTACAACCGAGCTATGCAGCAAAGCATTTGTGAAGCCACGACACACACAACCTTGAGGCGGATGGGCTACAACAGCAGAAGACCTCACCGGGTACCATTCATCTCCACTACAAATAGGAAAAAGAGGCTACAATTTGAACGAGCTCACAAAAATTGGACAGTTGAAGACTGGAAAAATGTTGCCTGGTCTGATGAGTCTCGATTTCTGTTGAGACATTCAGATGGTAGAGTCAGAATTTGGCGTAAACAGAATGAGAACATGGATCCATCATGCCTTGTTACCACTGTGCAGGCTGCTGGTGCTGGTGTAATGGTGTGGGGGATGTTTTCTTGGCACACTTTAGGCCCCTTAGTGCCAATTGGGCATCGTTTAAATGCCACGACCTACCTGAGCATTGTTTCTGACCATGTCCATCCCTTTATGACCACCATGTACCCATCCTCTGATGGCTACTTCCAGCAGGATAATGCACCTTGTCACAAAGCAAATAAATTCAAATTGGTTTCTTGAACATGACAATGAGTTCACTGTATTAAATGGCCCCCACAGTCACCAGATCTCAACCCAATAGATCATCTTTGGGATGTGGTGGAACGGGAGCTTCGTGCCCTGGATGTGCATCCCACAAATCTCCATCAACTGCAAGATGCTATCCTATCAACATTTCTAAAGAATGCTTTCAGCACCTTGTTGAATCAATGCCACGTAGAATTAAGGCAGTTCTGAAGGCGAAAGGGGGTCAAACACAGTATTAGTATGGTGCTCCTAATAATCCTTTAGGTGAGTGTATATGGTGATAGAGACTCGAATATGTAAGGTCAGATTTTTTTTAAATAGTGCAATATTTTAATACTACAGCTTATTTATATTACATGATCTGTATACATTAATATTTAAAATAAACGATTTATAATAATTGTTAAACTAAATTTGCTTGTGTGTAAAATATTATTATTATTATTATTATTATTATTATTATTATTAATAATAATAATAATAACAATATGAATAACAATAATTATATAAATCATAAATGACTCAGTAATTATCATTAAAGCCAGACTTCTTTTTTTTTTAGCATTAGTGATTTTTAATTTGGAGCTTGATAAACTGAGGCGGGGGGGGGGGGGGCTTTTTTTGTCAGACATGTGTCACTTCTCTCACATCTGATTGGTCCAACTTCAGTTTGAGATCTCTAACCCAGAACAGAACCTGCCCCGGAGCAGGGATTGTAAGTTGCTTTGCCAATGAATGCTGCTAAAAGCCAAGCAATTGTCATGGTACCTAAAACACAGCATTGGTGCAAACTAACCTGAAATTTACCTGGTTAGCCAGCTAATCTAGCTTCATGGTACAAGCCCCAGAGCAAGCAAGGTTTGGTTTAATCAACCAAGAGTTCAGGATATATGTGACGCTGGACCCCAGGGTATATTTGAGTAAAAAAATAAAATAATTTCTTTTATACCAAGAATCATTACATTTATAAAGTAAAGACCATTTTCCATGAAGATATTTTGTAAACTTCCTACGTTAATATATCAAGCATTGTTTTTGAATAGCAATATGCATTGCTAAGAACTTCATTCACACAAATTTAAAGGTGATTTTCTCAATGTTTAGATTTTCAAATAGTTACATCTCGGCCAAATATTGTCCTATCAACAAACAATCCATCAATGGAAAGCTTATTTTTCCAGCTTTCAGATTATGTATAAATCTCAATTTAAAAAAATTGACCCTTATGTCTGGTTTTGTGGTCCAGGGTCACATATGTGATAGAAAGTTTAAAATTGCTTTCTGGAACACCCCCAAGAATAGCACTTGTTCCTGATCAGACATTTAACATTAAAAATATGATTACAAATGACAAAAAATAAAAATAAATAAATAGTCACAAAACACCTTGAGTTGTGCGTGCATAATCTTTATGAAGATTAATTGGTAATGACCCACAAGTGCAGTGGTATACAGAAAGAGTGAGCCCTCCCTTTGAAAATACTTGAAAAGTACAACTACACTCCGGGATGGTCATGGATGCAAGGAGGATTACACCATTGGTTGTCCCAGATAACATCCATCCTCTCCTGGTCCATCAAGGGGAGGTCTATGGTTTCCCTGGCATCTTCAGAACGGTCACATCTCCCTCATCACACACAAAAATACAGTCCCAACTTCAGCTTCCACAAGGTTTTTGGCCACCTATTGTTGAAAAACAGAAGATTTAATGTGCTCCAAACATGCCTTACATCTAA
This sequence comes from Carassius auratus, assembly GCF_003368295.1. Classification (NCBI taxonomy): domain Eukaryota; kingdom Metazoa; phylum Chordata; class Actinopteri; order Cypriniformes; family Cyprinidae; genus Carassius; species Carassius auratus. The sequence continues at coordinate 12,639,001 of NC_039250.1, forward strand.
AAGTCAAATGTAGATGCACTTTTAATAATATAACGTATGGGAGGCCGTTTCAGCAAAAAAACGTTCCAGCGTTACTCGTCGTAATTATATTTTTACTAGTAACAATTCAATTAAAGAGCTCTATAATTTAATTTTTACTAGTAACAATTACAATTATAGAGCTCTATAATTCAATTTTTACTAGTAACAATTATGATTGTAGAGCTCTCTAATTGAATTATAGAGCTCTGCAATTGTATTCTTACTAGTAACAACTGAATTAAAGAGCTCTATAATTCAATTTTTACTAGTAACAATTCCAATTAGAGAGCTCTACAATTCATTTATTACTAGTAAGAATACAATTGCAGAGCTCTGTAATTCAGTTGTTACTAGTAATAATCCAATTGCAGAGCTCTGCAATTCCACTAGAGAGCTCTTTAATTCAATTCTTACTAGTAACAATTCCAATTACAGAGCTCTATAATTGTATTATTACTAGTAGAAACTCCTATTCATGAGATGCAAAACAGATTGCAGATATCCCGCCTACAACAGTGCGTTTCAAAATAAAAGCCCTGTAGCGTGGTTCTAAAGTATCCTGAAATATTTTACAGACTTAGGTAACATTAATCATGTTCACATTAAAGCAAAATTAAGATGATGCCTGAGATGAATATTTACAGTGTTTAGAATTGATATGCAATAATAGAATGATTGTGTTTGTTGTTTAGTAAAATAGAAAACATTAGGCCAAATAGTCTTAAACTTTTTTATAAATTGTGACTCGGGGTTAAATCTAGCCTAAAGTTTTTTTCAAGTTTTTTTTTTTTTTCTTCTTCTTTTTTTCTCCAGGTTGCAATATTGTTTTATATTTTGCCTTCAAATAAGCTTATGCCTGTTGTGGTTGCATGTGTTTGTTGTTAAGTAAAATGAACAAGAGAACACTGAGGAATTCTGACTGTGCATTTAACTCTTTTGTATATATAAATATATATATATTATCGTTAGTCTCATATCATAATTGATAAAAGTTATATTTCAATGTTTTTGGTAAACAAGAAAAAAAATTTTTTTAGAAATCACATTGTTATTTTTTATTGATATTATAACAGTACATTCAACCAGATGTGTGAACAAGTATGCAAAAAGAAAAAGATCCATCATCAATTGCCTAACCAATAAAAGTGACTTAGGCAGAATATGCCATGACTTTCTCTTACATATAAAATGCAAACATAACAAAACTTGTTTTACTCTCCTAAATGTAACCAAGATGTGTAACTTGTGAACCCTAACCAAGTTGTTTCTTATTAATGTCTAACCTTAACCACTGTTTTCCTTTTCTACCCTTAATCAAAGTTCCACTTAGGTGCTGTGCAAACATAACCAAAGTTTTTTTATTCTCCTAAATATAACCAAGATGTGTAATTTGTCCTGACGGCAGTAACGGAATGGGACTGTAGGCAGTCCAGAGAGCCATTCTTTCAGGAAGGTCTGGTCAACATTTGATATGGGCACACATGGGCCAGTCTTGTTGATCTCGGGTTTACACGGATCAGTTTTGGATTTTAACCATGATCCGATGGTTCTGGGGGCAAAGCAAAGTGTTGAACAGAAAAGATTCTTACACACAGGTAGTTTACGTCTATCTGCCAGTTGCAGGTGGTATAATAGGGACGTTGTTCTCCAAGATGCAACAACACCTTTCTTCTGTTTTATGGGCACATTTTGGACTAGAGTCTGGATATACAGCTTGTGTGTCTCCCAGAAAGGCATGGACCAGAAATTGTTGAAGATATCTGTTCCATGCTCTTCAGTCAGTTTCTCTGACTTTAAGCAGTGATGTGATGTGTAGGGTGGGCCCATGGTCTTTGGTGGTCTCTCCTGTCCCATTGGATTCTTCTAATTCTCCCCCTTAAGACGCTTCTCCTTTATCAGCTCTCTCGTCCACATATCTGGCCTTGGGCGCCTATGACGTTGAACAGCAGAAGTTTCAAGTACATCTCCTGCATCTCCTTCACTGACAGCTCCTTGAGCTGTGTCTGTATCACTACCATTATCTGGGCTGTCATCTTTCTCAGGTGTATAGTCCTCATTCAAAACAGTGTCATCGATTTCACTATTTGACGATAAATCAGGATCTGATTCTGCTCTGGAGGCTTTACTGGCCGTTTCCTCTTCTATTTGTTGCCCCATGTCTACGCCATTACCTTCTTTCTCAGATCTGCTCTCATCTAAATCCTCCAACTCCACTACAGTGGTATCAACTTTATTTCCTGACATTAAAACAGAAAATGGAGTGCTGTTGAGTATTTTAACTCAGTAAATCATGTTAAATTCATAGGTCCACTGCAAAAAAAAAAAAAAAAAAAAAAAAAAAAAATCTAAATCTTACCAATGTCTATGTCTAGTCAAAATGTCTAATTTATATAAAAAAACAATTTTACTTTTTTTATTTTACTATTTTTACTTTTATTTGCATTTAAAATAAAAAGTAAATGCTTGAAAAATGACTTCACTTTATTTTTTACAGCATCTTTGCATATCTGAACCCTTTCCAGCAGTGACTGTATGATTTTGAGATACATCCTTTCACATTGAGGACATTTGAGGGACTCAAACCCAAATATTTAAAAAGATTCCAACATTCACTGATGCTTCAGAAGGAAACAAGATGCATTAAGAGCTGGGGGGTAAAAACTTTTGGAATTTGAAGATCAAGGTAAATTGTACTTAATTTGTGTACCGGGAAACATACAAGTATCTTGTGTTGCTTAAGAAGGGCAGAACTAAATGGAAAACAATTATATTTCAACAAAATAAGAAAAATTTGGCCATCTTCATTGTGTTCAAAAGTTTTCACCCCCCAGCTCTTAATGCATCTTGTTTCCTTCTGGAGCATCAGTGAATGTTTGAATCTTTTTAAATAGTTGTGTTTGAGTCCCTCAAATGTCCTCAGTCTGAAAAGATGCATCTCAAAATCATACAGTCACTGCTGGAAAGGGTTCAAATATGCAAAGATGCTGGAAAACTGAAGAATCTGCAGGACTTTAAAGATTTTTCTGAAGAACGCTGCTCAGTTTAACTGTTCAGAACAAACAAGGGACTCATGCACAACCATCACAAAACAGAAACACAGCCGAGGATCATCAGGTAACAGAACACAGTACTAAGAACCAAGGGTTCCCAAACTTTTGAGTGGGAAAAGTTTTTTTTAACAATTTCAGCAATTCTTTTGTCTTGTGGACTAAATGTTGATATCTTTTATGTACAATATCTTACTCAGGACAGTACTAAATAAAAAATAACATGCATTTAGTATGATCTCTCTTATTTTTTGAAAATTACTCATATTTTCACAGATTCTGCAAGGGGTGCCCAAACTTTCGATCCCCACTGTAAATGCATAAAAACTATCATATTGTATTATTTGTCTGATGATGTTCAATTATCAATCAATCCATCCATAACCAAGATATTACTAGACGATTTTCATTATAGTTATTATTACTATCATCATTATCATAGATTTTGGCCTTTATCATAGACTTTGGCCTTTTCAGAACTTTTACTATTATGATCATTATTATTATCAATATCTTTATTATTATTATCATTACTATTACTATCATCATTATCATAGATTTTGGACTTTTATCATAGACCTTTCAGTGTCCCACATTATCACTAAAGAAAAATGAAATGTTGGGTTTAATTAAAAATATTATGTCAACAGGTTCTACACAATTTGTTTAACTAATCTCAACAAACAATAATTTAGTTCATTTTACAAAAGATGTTAAAGTAAACTAAATTAACAAGCCTTAGTAGAATCAACAAACAACAATTCAGTTCATTGTACATAAAAGTTATAATTACTGATTCCACTTCAGAAACACCGCTCTCTACAATAAGGATTTAGGATCAATAAGACTATAACACCGAATCCATAAATAAGAGTGCAATCGTTTAATACAATTCAACATCGCCTCTCAATTAAAGTTCATCAAACAGACCACAAACACACGTTTGAAATGCAATGTTACATTTCCAACGACTTATTTGTGTGATTTGTTCTAAATTACATTAGAACAAGTTCATTAACACAACTGTGATCTGTTATCACTCAGGTACCTATCTAATGGTGCTACACTTCTGCAAGAGGGTGACAGAACAACAATTACCCATAATACACTGCAAAATCCTCAGCCAATGAGATTCAAGTCTGTATTGGTTTTATTAATCTGTTACTTTTATGCAACAGTTATGTTGGCTGAACAAATCATTTTTAAGTAAAGCTGACAATACACACTTTTTTGTTGAATGAACTAGACTAAATTAAGTTCACATTGTTAAAGTAAATTGGCAAAAGTGAAAGTAAATTTTTTTGAGTGTAGGAAGCACCAGATTGTTTTTAGACAACTTGCACTAAGAGCACTAATATGTCTATAATTTCTTTTATGAATGTGTTATCTGCATATTCTCTTTTTATTTTGTTAGGAGATGTCCTGGGGTTTTTAAAATGGTATTGTGTTTGAATTTAATGTTTTGCCTACAAATCGCAGATATTGCAGACTGCTCAGCCCTGCCTCTCCACCGTGTACTTCGTCCATGTCAGCTGGGGGCGCCAAAATTTCCCGCCTGCCTGTTTATATACCCCAGTTGAATATGCATAAGGCACGATTAGCATAATGATATGTCGCCGATTACAGAGCTCTGTAATGCAATTGTTACTAGTAAGAATTGCTATTGTAGAGCTCTGTAATTCAATTTGAACTAGTAAGATTGCAATTACAGAGCTCTCTAATTCTAATTGTTACTAGTAAGAACTGAATTATGGAGCTCTGTAACTTAATTCTTACTAGTAACAATTCAATTAGAGAGCTCTGTAATTTAATTATAGAGCTCTATAATCAAATTGTTACTAGTAAAAATTGAATTAGAGAGCTCTATAATTAAATTATTACTAGTAAGAATTGCAATTAGAGAGCTCTGCAATTGAATTCTTACTAGTAATAATTTGATTATAGAGCTCTATAAATGAATTAAAGAGCTCTCTAATTGAATTGTTACTAGTAACAATTACGATTAGAGAGCTCTCTAATTCAATTGTTACTAGTAACAATTACGATTAGAGAGCTCTCTAATTCAATTGTTACTAGTAACAATTCAATTAGAGAGCTCTGTAATTCAATTATAGAGCTCTGCAATTACACATATCTTTAATGTGTATTTTTACTAGTAATAAATCAATTGAAGAGCTCTGTAATTCAATTGTTACTAGTAAGAATTCAATTAGAGAGCTCTATAATGGTAATTGTTACTAGTAAGAATTCAATTAGAGAGCTCTATAATTGTAATTGTTACTAGTAACAATTAAATTAGAGAGCTCTATAATCATAATTGTTACTAGTAACAATTGAATTACAGAGCTCTATAATTGTAATTGTTACTAGTAAGAATTCAATTAGAGAGCTCTATAATCCGAATTGTTACTAGTAACAATTGAATTGCAGAGCTCTATAATTAAAAATGAATGGAAGTCAATGGAGACATATGACTAGTAATAAATGAATTGTAGAGCTCTCTAATTGGAATTGTTACTAGTAAGAATTCAATTAGAGAGCTCTATAATCATAATTGTTACTAGTAAAAATTGAATTATAGAGCTCTGTAATTGTAATTGTTACTAGTAAAAATTGAATTGTAGAGCTCTATAATTGTTATTGTTACTAGTAAAAAACGAATTAGAGAGCTCTACAATCATAATTGTTACTAGTAAAAATTGAATTATAGAGCTCTATAATTGTAATTGTTACTAGTAGAAATTAAATTATAGAGCTCTTTAATTGAATTGTTACTAGTAAAAATATAATTACGACGAGTAACGCTGGAACGTTTTTTTGCTGAAAGGGCCTCCCATATATAACGTAACATATAAAATTGCTATGATTAGTTGTTGTTTTTTTTTTTTTTGTAAAAAGCCTGTCTTCAGGATCAAAGGTTTATCAAACTGGGATCGCAACAACTGGTTGTATTGCAAGGACCTCTTTATCTAGTCCACACTATGTAGTTCACATATAGTTTGTGATTATAGCATAGCGGTGCTATTGCAGAGAGTGTTCTCCCTTATCAACTATCACAAGAGCCTGTTAAGTTTATTGAAGTTCATTAAAAGGTGTTACTTTTTTTTCAGAGCAGAGGGAAAGGTGTGATGGTTCCTGGACAAATAAGAAAACTGTACAAACTCAGATTCTTCAAAATCTGACAAGAGGTCAATCACAGTGTCATAGTGTTAGCGTGTCAGTTTTAACTCTGACACCCATCAAAGGTCAAGTAAGGATCAATTACAGGGGTTTGTTTACACATCCTGAATGAAACCTCAACTGACGGTGTGTTTATTTACGCATTATATAGTTTTAATTTTAACAGTATTACAAAAAAATATTTCAGATATTACCATAATTTACAACTTAATTGCACCTGCTTATGAATTTTTGTCTATAATGAGAAACATTTTTTTTTTTTTTTCATGACTCATGACTCAATTTGAGGGTGGTTATTACTACACAACACTAAAATTACATATCTTACCAGGTATAAAGTGGTTGTGGATGCATTTGTGTCCTCAGATTTCCTCAGGGGACAATGACAGGAGGAGACAGTTTCTGTCCAAGCCTGACTAAAACCTGAATGTGTTTGACTTAAAAATAGATTTAAGGTTAGAATTTCTATTAAAGGAATCCAACATAAATCAAGATATTTAATTTAATTTTTATTTACTTTTTATTGTTATTATTTTTATATAATAGTTTATTATTAAGCAATTGAACATTTAAACTGCTAATGAATTAATAGAAAAATGAGCAACACAAATAAAACAAATGGGTAAGAAAATGTACATGACCTTTTTCAAGCCAGATAAATGATTTAAAATACAAACAACGATAGGCAAATCATAGAAAACAAATAAATAAAAAAGAAATTGAGGATATTTAAATATAAATCATGTATTTAAAAAAATAACTATTTCCTTCATTTCTCATCACTTTGCAGCCAATCTTCCACAGATTTTCCTTCTGCTGTGGCTCCTCACCCTTTGTTTGCCCAAACTCTTTCTGGGCTGTACATGTACTCTATTTGTGCAGTTTGCTGGGGATGGGGCAGCTCTTGAGCTAAAACCTCTGCTTCCTTCATCTTCCTCAACTGAGTTGTTTTGATTAAGGTTGTTCATGAAGCAACACCTGGAGCTTCAGAGAAGCAGAGAGAGCAGCAGCTGGCAAAGCAGATGTTGACAGTGTTGGGGCATGGTGAGGAGGTTGTTACCCACGTTGTATGGCCTCATCTGACATGTCAGGGTTAACAACAAAGGGGAAGGTGGAAGTCCTGTCCCAGGCTCACCATGCATCAATGTCTCCCGTTTGGCTCCTATAGAGGCCTGTATCCAAGTTAAGAATCAAATGGAGACATACAGTTGTATTTTAAATGGTATATGATTCTTACCTTTTTGTAGTAAGACAGCACTCACCATACTGGACATCTGGTTATAGATGTGCCACTTGGTGGTCAGTACAGATGGCATGGCTGGTGGCATGTGATGCCCTAACTGGTCACATGCAGCAAGGTATTGCAAGGACATCTTTACAAAATCATCACTATGTTGTTAATGCAGTTTGTGATACAGCATAGAGAACGGTCCCTCACCAGCTTTGTCACATGTTTATCACACAAATGTCTGTTTAAACGCACAGATAACCAAGTCAAAGTTTACTGTTAATTTAAAAGAGTTCCCTTTTAGCAGTGCACAGGGAAAGGTGTGATTTATCCCAGAACAAAAAACACAATTGACTGTATACAGACAAGATCTTTGATGCAAGGGACATCACAGAAGTCTGGCAAGGTCACCCACAGTGCGTCATGTGTTGGAGTGTTATTGTTCTGAGTCTGACACCCATCAAAGGTCAAGCAAAGATCAATGGGGGTCGTTTACACGTCCTGAGAAGAACCTCAGATGCAGAATCTTTTGAAAGAACCTTAAAAAAGAACTTTTACATGCACTAAATTTGAACAGTATTACAAAACAATATTAAAGTGTAAAATAAAAATAAAAAATTATATTACCATTACAGCCTAGTTAACAAAATTTTCAGTCCTTAATTGCACATGCCTATACATTTTTGCCTATATTAAAAACAATTCTCTCATGATTTACCTGTAATGAAGTTTGCATTGAACATCCGCGGTATGCCAGATCCAGCTGATCATGGGACCACATGACCAGCTTCTGGATGTATTGCTGAAACTGCTTTCAGGAAATACCAGGCAGCATCACAAGATTATCACCCACAAACACAGAAGTCAGAGAGACAAGCAGATCAGCGTTGAAGATGGTGGAAATACTGCAAACAACACAACTATTAAAACAGTTATTACTACAATTATGATGTTATTTATGATCATGATCAACTGAGCATGTCAAAGAAGTATGTGTCATTTTTTTTTTTTTTTTTTTACACACACATCAGTTGAAACCAGCAGATCATTTTTTTGGCTCTACGGTAACAAAACTGAAAATGATAGACATAATTACATTGGAATGCACATAGAATTGCAGGAATAGATATTAAAAACTCACCATGTGGTGTGGCTGGCATAAGTGAGCTTTGGGTGTATGGAGGAGATGCCTGACATCAGCAAGTCAAGATGCAGATGACTTTTTTTTCTTCAGCCCTAATGTTCTGCTGTTAGTCTGCAGGATTTATTTTTCTGCTGCTTGTGTCTTTTACTCTAATTAATTAATATAGCTGCAGAAGATGTATACCTCTACAATAAAATAATATGAATTATTTGCACTAAGTGAAACAAAACGGTATAAACAATAAGTAAACACAGCAAATAAATCACAATAGCCCTGAGATGCTCTGAGCATCTGTTCTCCAGCTTCCACATTCTGCAAAAGTAGACAACACATTAGATATTATGATAAACAATACACGGCGAAACCCCAAAAACGAAAGTTAACATATATCAGATGTATTTGAATGTATAGCTATATTATCAAGCACTCATAAACAAATCTGTACAAATAGGGCACGGTGCACTGAACTAATTAAAATAAATTTTCCGTGTTTGTTTTATTAACTTATTTATTACAAGTGTTTTACCTGTATTTTGAAATGTACAATTTATTGCGCTGTATTTTAGAGTTAACGAAAATGTCCGCGAAATGAATGCATAATGTCCCGGTGATGATTTTTAACATTTTAGTTCTTACCGTGAGAGTGGCAGACTTGAGTGAATCAAATTAAGTCAAGGCACTGGACTTTAAAAAAAATAAAAACTATTTTCGTTTTCTTGTTGTCTTTGTTGATGATTTGCAGCAGAAAGCTTAAGAAAATTGTCAAACCAAGCCAGTACACGCTTCTGCGTGCATTAGCCTACACATTAAAAAGAAGGGGAAAATTACTTGCGTCTGTGAAGGTCATGAATTAAACACACACACACACACACACACACACACACATATACATATATATATATATATATATATATATATATATATATATATATATATATATATATATATATATATATATATATATAATATTCAAAAGAGGTCTACGTATTGTCCCTGTTTCTCCCGACGCTTCTGCATGCATTACATTCAAAGAGAAAACGGAGAATTTATAGAATGAAACTATAGCCTATTTGTTTCATATCTATATTTTAGAGGGGTAAAACGGCAAACTAAAAGCTCATTATTAGCCCTGATAATTCGCAGATAATCTTTTTAAAAACAAGGTAGATAAAGCAGGAGAATGGGTCAAATATGTTGACTTAACGGTACGTGCATGGAAACAGTGATCAAGAATTAAAATATTCAGTTAAATTGGACAATTTATTTATTTCTCACAGAAAAGAGCATTCTTTTTTTGCTCTCGGAGCAAAATAATAATAATTGTATTTACTGTTTTCGATGAGAGCTGAACATGACTTTCGAGACCAGAAGGCGAGGTAGATTTTGGGCCAATGGGAGCGGCGCAGGCCTGAAACAATTTGCCCCCCTGCAGCCGTTCGCGCACCTGGGCTCCACCCATCTACCGGAGTACAAGTGTCGTGGCAAATATCGAACAGTTTGATTTCAACGATCAGAGTGCATTCAGTGACCAGCTTTAGCCTAATTGTGCATTACCTTTTAAATTTTGTCATGGCTCCACAAAGAAGAAGATGGCCTCCTGTTATCTCCAAGAGAGAGAGAGAGAACGGAGGAAGAAGTTGCGACAGAGGCTTGAAACAGACTTTGACCAAACTATTTTACGAGTCTGGCAGGCAGGAACTTCCAAAAGATCAGAAAGGAAATCTAAATTCTGCAAACCTCACTGGCCTCCTGTGATTTCACCAGAGGAAAGTGAGAGGAGGAGACGCTTCAGGAAAAGCCTGGGCAGAGAGTCTTCTCCTCAAGACTCCCTGTGCAGGAGGCAGTGGCCTCCAGTGCTGAAAAATGTGAAAGTGTCAGGTACGATTTTATTAATTAAAGTACAAATATACACACACAATAAATTAATGAATGAATTAAATGCAATAATACAACGTCATACATTTTTTTTTTCGTAGTTCCCCCGTGTGCATCGCTTGCTGTGCTCCCTCCAACAACTGCTGTAGCAGATACAGCCCTTAAACGGGTGCCAAGGACCACGGTCTGGAGAAGAAAGAAGAGGGCTGAAGAGGACAAAAAGGCCCTGATGCACGGTAAAGCCATCGCACGACGAGCAGAACCAAAGAGATTTACCTGCAGGCTGTGTGGACAGCCGAAGAGACTGGAGTTTGGACACAGTTTTTACAAAGGAAAGAGTTTCTGTGCCACTTCGGCTGGAAATAGTGTAACACAGTGGCTCTCCGAGCAGAAGAGGATGGCAGGTACGGATAATTTGAGTAATGCGTCACAGACAACCGCCTCGAGGTGGAAGAAGCCACGCAAACCATATACCTGTCAGCTGTGCCAACAGCCAAAAACAAAGCATTATGGGCACTCACGATACGCTGGCAAAACCTTCTGCAGCACATATGAGGGGAAAACTGTGGAGCTTTGGCTGACAGAGCAACGCGCTCTTTCTCGTATTGAATAGCAATTTCTTACTATTTTGTTATACTGTTTGTTTGCTTGTTTGAACAAAGTTTTAGCTGTCTTCTATTTTTTAAGAATTTGTAACATTTTTAAGGACTAGTTAATTTGTAAAGAAAAAAAATTGTGCATGGTGTTTTTTGTTTTTACTTTAGTTTGTTTACATTTATATATTTTATATTACACTTCCAATATTTTACTTTTATATTATATATATCTTACTTTAGTTTGTTTACATTTATATATTTTATATTACACTTTCAATATTTTACTTTTATATATTTTATATTACAATTTTGTTTTCAGTGTGAATTATTTAATAATGTTTGTAAATGCAAACAGACTTAGTTTGTTTACATTTATATATTTTATATTACACTTTCTATATTATACTTGTATATATTTTATATTTTATATATATTTTACTTTAGTTTGTTTATTTATATATTTTACATTACACTTTCTATATTTTGTTTTCAGTGTGAATTATTGAATGTTTGTAAATGTAAACGGACTTAGTTTGTTTACATTTTTATTTTTTATATTACACTTACTATATTTTACTTTAATTTGTTTTCAGTGTGAATTATTTAATGTTTGTAAATGAAAACAGACTTTGTTTACATTTATATATTACACTTTCTATATTTTACTTTAATTTGTTTTCAGTGTGAATTATTTAATAACGTTTGTTAATGAAAACAAACTTTGTTTAAATGCATAGATTTTATATTACACTTTCTATATTTTACTTTAGTTTGTTTACATTATATTACACTTTCTATATTTTGTTTTCAGTGTGAATTATTTAATAATGTTTGTAAATGCAAACAGACTGTGCCTGACTTAAAGTTGTGAAGGGTATAACTACTATTAAACCATTTCAAATTCCTATATACTGTATTTGTGTATTCAAGTTTATTTAAAAATCAGTTTCTTTCGAAATTATTTATATTAAACTTCATGCTGATAAATAGAAAAATACTGAGCAATAAAAAAAGATTAGACAAGAAAGTTTACATCAATTTTATGAGTTCAAATGTTCTAAAATAAAGAACAAATTTGGTACTATTTATATTAGCTTTATTAAAGCAAACAAATGATCAAAAATAAACAACAGTCATTATAAGACTATTTACATGAGCTTTATTAAAGACAGACAAAAGTATAACACATTTAAAAAAATGTATATACACATTTACAATGCAACTGCAAAATAATTACGTGTGTGTGTGTGTGTGTGTATATATATATATATATATATATATATATATATATATATATAATTAATATTTAATGTAATTATCTGCAATGAAGGATTTCCATCATTTCTATTTTTGTATCCGCTCTTCTAGTTTTCCCCCATGGCACAGATGATGCTGTCCAGTTTATTTTCTTGGCTGCCCACATCAGCTGAATCCTGGGCCCGTATCCCTAAAGAATTTTTGTGCAAAAAGTGGCTCCTAGCGGCCAAATTCTAAGAAAATTCTCAGAGTCATGACGTTTTCTTAGAATTTCCCCTAAAAGAGACACGAAAATCCCAGTTAATATAAAAGCTATTCCTCAAGATTCTTAGCGCTTAAAAGGGCTCCTAAGGCGAGATCTGCTAAGAGCATGGAAGAGGACTTTTAGTGGCTTAGGAGTTCCCCTAAGCAGCTGCACAAAATAGCCAACAGAGGAGGCAGGAGAGATGTCCTGCAAACACTGGATGACAGGGAATTATTGAGACGCTACAGATTGGATGGTGCAGGAATCATAGAGATGCAATTACTTCACCAACTCGACGCCACAACGCTATTACACCGGAGAAGAAAGTAATCACAACCCTGAGGTATTTGGCAACAGGGAAAATGCAACAATGCAGCAGTGATGACTTGGGTCTGTCCCAATCCTCCATCAGCAGAGTCATCACCCAAACACTGACAGCTTTGTCACAACCTAATATTGTGACACAATTTGTTTCATTCCCGCTGGATGCCCGCACTTTACACACAGTCACATAAAAGGGCATTTATGGACATTGCAGGATTCCCTGGCGTTGTGGGTGTAATTCATGGAACACATGTGAGAATAATTGCGCCATCAGAGGACGAGGCAGTCTTTGTTAACAGGAAGAATTTCCACAGCATCAATGTGCAAGTAGTGTTCAATGCGGCCTGTAAGATTTTGGACATTGTGGCTAAATGGCCAGGCTCCACACATGATGCGAGAATGCTCTCGGAGAGTGGCATCAGACAGCTTTTTGAGAGATGCTATGTGCCAGCTAATTGCCACTTGTTAGGGGACAGTGGCTACCCATGCAAACCATGGCTCCTTACACCTTACCTCCAGCCATATGTTAGAGTAACCAAGTAGTGCAATATTTCCATCAAATAATTAAAGGTCTGTATTATATTGTAGGGCCCACAAGACAACAAGAGCGTAGGTGGAGCGTGGCATAGGCTAGCTTAAGAGGCGCTTTCATGTTCTCCACGGAGAGGTGCGGCTGAGGCCTGAAACAGCAAAGTCATCATAGCCTGTGCAATATTACACAATATTTGCAAGGTTAGACAGATTGCAGAACCTCTGGAGGATGGCGATGAGGATGAAGACAAAAATGAGGATGGTGGTGAAGAAGATATTCACATTCCACAGGGGAACCTAGCCCAGAGTGGAGTGCCTTAGAGGGCAAACTTCACAAATTTACATTTCAGGCAAGCTGTAGCCCCATGTCATTTGAGAACTTGTGATGGTATTAAGAACTACCACAGTTTTACTGCATATCACCTGCAATTGTTAAATGCAAGACAAAGAACACAATCTTTAAATGGTTTATTTTTTAGGTGTTAAATTTTAAGGCGGTAGTACTCCTCCTGAAGGGAAATTACTTTGTTTTGTTGTTCAAACACATCAATTGTGAGTTGCAATCTTCTCTCCTGCAGGGATGCTGATGGAGCAGGTGCTTCGGATGGGAATGGTGTTTGATCCGCCGGGCTATCCTGAGTAGCAGCTGCAGATGGTTCAGGTGGCAATCTTGTCGGCAAACTTGATGGGCCCAGTTCTTGTGATGGCTCCATGCTACAGAAATACATAGGCCTAGTTTAATTATTGTTTTGATTAAATTAATTTAATACAATGAGCATGGATAACACATGAAATGACTTCTGCAATGAATAAACACTGTTGATATGAATAATCCTGTGTCCTACCTTTGCTGCATTTCAAGGGCCTGCATCATTGACCTGTCAATGCCTGTTGGCAGCCCGGTGACACTGACCTCAGAGTGTCCCAGGACTTGAAAGACAGTGTCGGCCACCTGGAACAGCCGCTTTGCAGGTGGTCCACCCCCTAGAAAGAAACAGTCAATTAGTCAACACAGTACTTAGGCATGTAAATTAACTTTGCCAGCAGGAGCAAGTTGCCAGATTATGTGGTAGGCTATAGTATTTTGCTCACCTCTGAGTGAGGATTCCCGCTTGTGTGCTGCAATCTCATCTTTTGCCTTGGAATGCAGCACATACCACCTTTTCTCACAATCGTCGCCTGTCTGCACCACCAGTGGAAAAGAGGCATTGATTGTTTGGGATATTGTGTCCCAGGCGCGCCTCTTGCCTTGGCTAGTGACAGTTGGGCCAAATTTTCCTCGTAACATAGTTTTATGTTCGTTCACCAACTGGGCCAGCAACAAACCTTGCTCCTCAGTCCAGTTCGGCTTGCGATTCCTTTTTTTTCTCCATTTTCTGTGTTTGTAGGATATTTGTTAACAAGCCTTCATAAATAGACCAGCCAGCAATCACAGACATTGATAAAAGCTGTGCCGTATTACCCTCGTTAAGATCACACTGAGTTGTAACGTTGTAATTTCTACTTCATTAAGGACAGCCCCTTGAGATAGGCCATCTTGTTTTCAATGGGGTCCATATGGGAGTGAAAGTACAAAATATGCCAGCTAGGATATTAATATGATCAAATAAAACACTTATCATTATTTGAACAGGGTGTAATGAGCTTAAGTTTTCACATATTTTAGCTTCTAATGTTAGGCTATAACCCCTACAGCTTACTATTCATTTTCCAGATATTTTCTTGAATGTGAAATATTATTTACAATTACAGTCTGCATAAGATTAGAGTGTATAATTATGTTTATTGGTTTGAGGGTACATCCTTTGCTCATTATCACCAAAAGTTCATTTTCATCAAACTTGTAAGATCAACCAATCACGGCTTTTGAAATGGTGACTCATACCTAGCAATGGGGTCAACCACACCTCCTCACTTAGATTCCTTGCTCAGAGTTCACTGAAAATGTTCTGGAATCACTTATAAGCTAAAACTCCTGGCAAGGAATTTTTAGGTTCTGGGACATGCATCTGGGGCCTGTCCAAAGTTCTCCCTGAACCCCCAGCACTGCTGAGAGCACAGATTCTCCACCCCGATGAGCTCGCCTGACAAAAAAAAAAAATATTTACTAAAAAACGTTAAAAGCAGGGACCTCTTCATCCAGTCTGCATTATATAGTTCACATAGTTTGTGATTATATCACAGACACACTGTTGCTGAGAGAGTGCTCCCTCATCAACTTTGCTAAAAGAATCCATTTAAACACACAGACAAACCAAGTCAAAGTTCATTTAAAGTGTTACTTTTTTCTTCAGAGCAGAGGGAAAGGTGTGATGTAACCTAGTCCAAAAACCTGACTGTACAAACAAGATCTTTGATACAAGGGACATCACACAAGTCTGTAAAGGTCACCCACACTGTGTCAGTGTCTTATTGTTCTTATTGAGTCTGACACCCATCAAAGGGTGAGAGCAAAGCCCATGGAGGGGGGCTGTTCACTTCACACATCCCTAAAAGAACCTCAATTGTCAGACACCGTCAGATTTTTTTAGTGTACAAATTACATGAAGCAACTGATTTTAACTTATAATATATACAGTGTTTAAATTGTAAATTGCGGGGTAACGGATCCGGTATGTGATTACAGACGGGAAAGGTAACGGAGCACTCACGCAATCACATTGGTGGACCAGGTTAAGTGATTAAGAGCGTGCATCAGTTGCTTTTAGGGTCTGTAAGGTCATGAATAACCTGGAAATGCCATGCAATTTTAAAACGGCAATTTCCAGGACAAAAAAAAAAAAAAATGTTTTGAAAAAGTAATTGATTTTTATTTTACAAATCTCTGTATAATAGTTTTATTTAATCAGGTCCTACATTTTGGTGGGGGACTGTGTGTAGCTATACGGTTTAATAATTCTCGCAGCTTTCAAGTTCATATGAGGGAATTCCTGCATTTCTTTAACCTAGCATGTAGGTTTGAATAATAAAATAAATCCACACAAACTATAAGATTAAATAAGTCATTCAAAACCAGCCTTCAAATCAATGAACTCTCTCAGAGCGGGCTTTTCATCAGCGCACCTGTCTGCACTACAGCGACCTGCTGCACGCTGCAATACAAGACTTTGTCAGTGTTGGTGTTGTATCAGACACTTGCACTTAACGTTATGCTATATGAAGAACAAGCTCAAATGGAGTTGAAAAGGTGGGCCAAAATTTCATGATATAAACGATTAAGTGCTTATGCACAGGATATTTAAAACGTAGCCTACAAAATATTGGCACGATGGCAAATTATACTTTTCCAGTCTTTAAACACACAAAAAATATTAGCCTCAAACATAGTGTTTGAGTAAAGAAATGCTGTACTATTCAAACAATTACTTGTCTGCTTTTTAAGTGGAGGTCTGTCACATCATCAAGGCTGTGCGCGGCGGGTCTGAGTGGAGGCAAGTGATGAGGCTCAAAGGCGTCACCGCTTGTGATTGTAAAGGCTGCTGTGCTCACAGCCCAACTGTCGCCAACTTGGCTTCCCCCGACAGCCTGTGGAATGTACAAGACTGTCAGGAGGGTCTTGGATGTCAGCGGCTGGTACTTCATGGCTACGGAGTATCTTGAATGCTGGTCCTGCAAAAAAAAGCTGGCAGGCTGGTCACAAGATACTCTTAACCAGCTCAATCCTGTCCACAGGGAAATGTTCCCTGTAGTTTTGACCTACAGGTTGTCACACTTTTGTTTTTTGCTTTAATTTAAATATGACAAAATGTCTTTCATGCTCATCTGAGAATGATCTGAGGCCTTTATTTTTATCATGCAGGCTGTCGTGTGATAAGGAGATTGTGAGGTGGATGCGGGGGTGCTCATTGGGGAACAGTGGAACTTCTGTGTACTGGAACCTGTGCTTCAGGCACAGAGAGCAATAGATTGCCAATACAACTCATTGTCTCTCTGTCATTAGGAAGTTCCCGGATTATATCACAGACCCCAGCAGTCTCACTGCCCAGCTGCCTCAGATAAAAAAAAAAAAGGTAATATACAGCAAAATATAATGCAATACATAACATAAAACATTTCTGTATATTGGAAACTAGTGCTTATATTTTTAAATATACAGAATTATATGCATTGACAATATATAGCTATACATATACATGTATTTAGAAATGAAGACAAAAAATATTAATTGTTTGATCCATTATTGAGCATATATTACACATAGATGTTCCCATGTAATTGTGAATGTGTGTACAGTAGGTGACCAACCAAAATGAGCTTTCTGCCACCGCGAGTGCCACCACGTTTGCAAAGTGCATTTGCAGCTTTTGACCGCTGAGTAGCACTTTAACCACAAGTTATCAACATTTTTGCAAATAGCCATCAGCTTTGCCTCACAGATGTGTTACTTTTAAGATTCACAGATGAAAGTTTAGTACATGTGAAGTTATGTGCATTGGAAAAATATCAAGCCTATGAGCCTGTGCTTATATTTTCTCTAAGCTACACAGTATTACACCATATTTTAGATTTGACACATTCTAAAATATTTGACACAAATGGCCCGAACCTAAAGTACCCAAAAAGTAATAGCAAAAAAATGACGAGCGCCAGACTAAGGACCCAGACCCAGTGCTTAAGGAGTGCCGGGTCTTGTGTCCCACGGGGCAATGGTGATGTCTGAAAACTGGAGCTCGGCTGCGGTGTCTGGAAGAGAAGGAGAGATCCTGGGCTGGCAAATTAGCCAGTGAACCGATAAATCCCCCAGTATAGACCTCGTTGCCTAAATGGGTGAATCTGAGTCTGATGTATAATGGCAAAAGGTGCAAACCGAATGCTGATAAACAATCAATGGATAGAGGTAAGTCAGCTGTATTTATACCCTAGTGTTGATTACCTTAAAGGGGTAGTTCACCCAAAAATAAAAATTATGTCATTAATAACTCACCCTCATGTCGTTCCAAACCCGTGAGACCTCGGTTTATCTTCGGAATACAGTTTAAGATATTTTAGATTTAGTCCGAGAGCTCTCAGTCCCTCCATTGAAACTGTGTGAACAACATCATCAAAGTAGTCCATGTGACATCAGAGGGTCAGTTAGAAATTTTTGAAGCATCGAAAATACATTTTGGTCCAAAAATAGCAAAAACTATGACTTTATTCAGCATTGTCTTCTTTTCCGTGTCTGTTGAGAGAGATTTCAAAACAAAGCAGTTTGTGATAACTGGTTTGCAAACGAATCATTCGATGTAATTGATCTTTTTGAACCAGTTCACCAAATCGAACTGAATCATTTTAAACGGTTTGCATCTCCAATACGCATTAATCCACAAATGACCAATATCCCGGAGTAATTAATTTACTCAAACAGTACTCTGACTGAACTGCTGTGAAGAGAGATCTTAAGATGAACACCGAGCCGAGCCAGATAATGAACAAAAGACTGACTCATTCACGAGTAAAGAACAGGTTGCATCAGTTTTCGGATCACCAGTAGTTCTTTCGGACAGTTCGATTCAATAAACCAGTTGAAGAAAACGGTTCACCAGTTCTTTTGCACTCGACATAATTGCCATTGAAAATTAGCACAGAATCAGTTCAGAATCAATCGCCAAAAGAATCAGTTCGGTTCAGACGCTATGTGTGTCAGTCTGCTTAACACTGAATCACACATGCGCAGTATCATCAGCTCCTCTGTTCTCGAATCGGACGCGTATGACAGAAACGGTTCTTGAGTCGAGAACGAGTCAGTCTTTTGTTCGTTATCTGGCTCGGCTCGGTGTTCATCTTCAGTCGGTGGGTGTTTTCTGAAACTCCACCTTCTTTGACGCTCTTTTTTTCTGTATCTTTTTAATTTGCTGCTGTCTGTTTTATGAAGTTGTGCTTTTAATGTACAGCACTTCGGTCAGCACTTGCTGTTTTAAATGTGCTTTAGAAATAAATTTGCCTTGCCTCGCATGCACTGCATGAAATAATTTTTGTTACTTTATTTAGACGTTACATCATGCATTTGTACATATTGCTCACCTTGTTTACTAGATCCTAGCATCTTGAAATTATTATTTTTCATTCCACCTCTGCAGAAAAAATACTTCACATGGCTGAAACAAATGAGTGAATATAGATGTCAGCACTAGTTCAGTGATCATAAAACACAGTTGTTTATTACTGTGAAGCTGCTTTGAAACAATCAGTTTTGTTTAAAGAGCTATACATGCAGCGTTCTCTGCCAGTTTCTGACACTGAATGAGGTTAGGAGATTTTGTGATGATCGAGTGTCCTGCGGGTGGCACCAGATCCCCATTCAAGAGAATGACTGTTTAAATTGGCTTATTAGTATTAATGGTAATATAAGCCTTCATTGTCATTTGAGCTGCAACATAAAGCTTAGGTGTAGTCTATCTACCTGGGATCCTGGATTATTTCTGATGCTTGTTCACTTGATTTTGCTAAAATGGGCGAAAGCAACACAATTCTTGAACAAGGCTGCTCGAGGGACAGTTCATATTGCAGTATAAGTTTACTGCAGATTCTATTTAAGCATCAATGAAAAATGCTTAGTAGTGAAATCTTCTTGGTTAGTTATGAAACCTTGGTTCCCTGAATAGGGAACGAGACACTGCATCACTTGCACTATGGTAATATGTCATGCCTCTGAGAAATAAGTATGAATTCCTCATTAGGGATTTGCTTGTGCCATCTCACCCCAGATTTCCCCTTATGAAAGAAGCACTGTCGCAAAGTAGGAGAATAGCCAACAATGCAGTGTCTTGTTCCTTACTTAGGGAACCAAGGGTACATACAGTCATGGCCAAAAATATCAGCACCCTTGCAATTCTTTCAGAAAATACAACAGTTCTCTCAGAAAATTTTTCCAATTGCAAATGTTTTGGTATTCACATGCTTATTGTTTTAGTTTGCACTGAAACAACACAAAACATAGAATTGCAAAAAAAAAAAAAGTATTTTAAGAATTAAATACCAATGAACACATTAACAAATATTAATGCTGTATTATTAAATTAACATTTTTTATATATTAGTATTGTAATAACAATATCAACATTAATTACAAAGAGAGCTTAGTGTTCCTTTTTATCAGCAAAATATTAGAGAGGGAGAACACCTTTGCTGGTACCAAACAATGACAACTAGCATTAAATAGGCTATACTAAATGTACACATTACACCAAAATCATCTTTGTGAGGAAGGAGCAGTAGAGGAGGAGGAAGAAGATGATGATCAAGTGGGCTTTCCTCAACCCCTGATGTGCTGTAATCTGAGTCCTGCAAAAAAAAAAAAAACTGTTCAGTTAATGAGGGTACAATAAATTTTCTAAATTGTGAGGAACAGGAGAAGGCAGTGGTGATGGTACGGTAGTTTCGGTGGTAGCAGTGGAGGAGAAATAGTGAGTACAACAGGCAGGTGTTCCTCATCCACTGACAGTACAAAATAGCACAAAACAACAGATGTGTAACCTCACATCATGTAATAATAACTGTTAGAACATATATGCGTATCCTGAATTTACCCAGTCGTTCTTGTCATATATGGCTATTATATGCTAAGACCAACACCTACGTATTTAATTATTTAGCATAGCTTTTTTCTCTTTGAAAGTAAAGTAACATTAGTTCAGACAAGTGAGTTAGCCGAAGTGCTGACAAACACTAATTCGATGTCAAAATGACAAAGTAGTTTAGTACTGTTTTATATTGTGAAGAATTTTCACAACTACTTACACCTGACACCAAAACTGTTTATGCCGCTGTCTTGTGCCACCATTCATTATTACTCAATTTATAAATAGATAATGCAAAGGAACAAAATAATTATGCTCAAAGTTATCCTTACCTTCAAAATGTGTTGTAACTCTGAAGATGTTGTTCCAGGGTCGTTATGCTCTGACACCTTATATGTGCTGGGCCCAGTAGCTGTCTGATGTGTGGCCGCTTCCCGCTGGTCAAACTGTGCAGACTCTCTTCTCAACACAGTATATACTCTCCCCAAATGGCATAGCCTGTTGGCCTTTGAGGTAAAAAGCCACCGGGCACCTCTTTTTTTCCTTGTCATGTTTTGGAATTTTTTTATTTAAATTTAAAAAAAAAATATGTATTTACATTTATAATAATATACTTTATATTATATTACCTTTTTATAAATGAACAAAAAACTAGTTAATGCTGCTGTGAGGGTTTCTAATACAGCGTCTGTGGGAGTGACGACAAATTGACATATTTTCTCTCT
Source organism: Carassius auratus (assembly GCF_003368295.1). Classification (NCBI taxonomy): domain Eukaryota; kingdom Metazoa; phylum Chordata; class Actinopteri; order Cypriniformes; family Cyprinidae; genus Carassius; species Carassius auratus. The sequence goes on from NC_039250.1 coordinate 12,660,672, forward strand.
TCTGACTGCCATTAAAAAAAAAAAAAAGTAGCGGTGGCTTTTTTAATACATATATTAAAAAAAAAAAAATGTGACCACCGAGGGTAGGTGGGCTAAGAAATTTTCCGCTAGATTTTTTGGTCCCACTCCGCCCCTGGTTGGGCCTCAAAAACACTTGGTGACATGTTTGTTCAAGATATGTTTTTGTGCATCGTCCCTGTACCTGCATACCCGAGATGTTGATGCAGCAGCGAAGCCTCGGATGTGCATTATTTTTCTAATAATTCAACAGCCCGGAGTCAATTATTCTGCTTGTATTATGGTTACCACACCTAAACGAAATAAAAAATAAATCAAATCTTAGATAATCCATTATCGCTGTGCAGCATTACTGGTGAATTCCTCCAAAATCCATCTACACTATGCAAGATACAATCACCAGCCACTTGATTAGATTAGATTCAACTTTATGGACATTTACACTATGGACATAATATTGTACTTAAATCACTATTGTGAGTAGGATTATTTCTTCTGTAAATCATCCAACTCATTTGGCAAGTTCCAAAACAAAGTTTAAAGCTGATAATAAAGACTTGATCCGTTGATAGCATTCTAATGCAGTTATTAATTAAGTTATTAGAAAGAGAGTGAGAGAGAAAGAGAAAAAGATATATGTGTGTGTGTGTGTGTGTGTGTGTGTGTGTGTGTGTGTGTGTGGAGAGAGAAATGTCATGTGTAGCCTTTAAGTTGCTACACTATGTTGGCTAACTAATAAAATCTATAGGGCAGCGTTGACAACAACTTTTTGTGCAAACTGCATGACCGTTATTACTGTTAACTATGTGGAGTAAAATGGAAATGTAATGCGCTCAAGAGAGCTGCCTGGAACTACATTCGCCATGCATTTCCCTGAAAATAGTTGCACACTTCAGACCGTTTGTCAGCCAGTCAGATTCAAGCATTCAATGCCCCCCTAGTATAAACTAGTGCAATGGACAGTAAAAGAAAGTGCATAGAAAATATTCCAATGTGCAAATGGATCATTCGATATTCTGGATGAACAAACAGTAGAAAGTTCCTGTCGAGTGTAAAATGTTAAGGCAAAGATGTTCAGTACAAACAGACCCGAGGTGAGCAACAAAAATTCAGCAAAATTTTAACAACTGGAGAGATGCTGAGCCTCGTGATGTGTACGTGCCACTATATTGGTATAAAAAAAAATTGGTACACCTGTTCAATTGCTTGGTAACACAAATTGCTTATCAGCCAATCACATGGCAGCAACTCAATGCATTTAGGCATATAGCTGTGGTGACGATGATTTTAAGTTCAAATCGATCATCAGAATTAGGATGAAAGGGGATTTAAGTTACTTTGAACATGGAATGGTCCGAGTATTTCAAAAACTGCTGATCTACTTGGATTTTCATGCACAACCATCTCTAGGGTTTACAAAGAATGGTCCGAAAAAGAGAAAATATTCACTGAGTGGCAGTTGTGTGGACGAAAATGGCTTGTTGATGACAGAGGAGAATGGGCAGACTGGATAGAGATGATAGAGAGGCAACAGTAACTCAAATAACCAATCGTTACAAAGTATGCAGAATACCATATCTCTGAACACACAATACATTGAACCCTGAAGCAGATGAGCTACAGCACCAGTAGACCACACCAGGTTTTGCTCCAGTCAACTAAGAACAGGAAACAGAGGCTACAATTCGCACAGGCTCACCAAAATTGGACAATAAAAGATTGGAAAAAATGTTGCCTGGTCTGATGAGACTCGATTTCTGCTGTGACATTAAGGTGGAAGAGTCAGTATTTGGTGTAAAGAACATGAAAAGGTATGTTTCCTGACTATTCACGTTAGTGTATAAACCCGTAAATGGAAAGTTTCCAGCAGTTTCCGTCTATGTGCTTTGGTGTTTCTGATTTCTGGACACTGTCGGAAACAGACTGTTTTGTGTGCGGCAGTTTTCCAGTCCGCTCACTAACACGAACTGTTCTTAAAGACCAGCAGTTTTCCAGAAGAATGGTGACATTTGCTATCTCACCTAAAAACATACATATATGTGTAGGGATCCCTAAAATAAATATGCTTTTTGTTTTGAAGTATTTTTTAAATATTGGAATTTGTTTTTCATTTTTTTTTTTTTCACATTTCAATATCATTTCAATGTGATATAACTAAATGTTTTGTTTCTTATCCAATGAGATCGCATTGAATGTAAATGTACTATTGCTGGCCAGTGATTGTTGAACATTATTAGTTTGCGTCATAATGTGTGTTACGTGAAGGGGGAGGAGCATCGCACATGGCCCAGGGCGAAAAGACGGTAATTTGACAGCTGGTGTTAGAAGTGCGTCATTTTGGAGACTTAATATATTCTGTGTAATATAAGGCCCAAAGTGTAGAGACACGACGTGTGTTTTATTTTGTTTTTGCTATTTAAAGTGTTTTTATTTTTTTGTTATCTTCTTCGTGATCTTTGAGTCATAGTGCTGAGTCAAGACGTGTGTGATCAGGGCTTAACAGCATTCAAATTCTTGGTCAATAACTGTGTCGAAGTTATCGGATGTTTGTTGTGGACTTCAGAATACTTCCGGGACTGAAAAGATTGTGTGGTTCGTCGTCGTGGGACGTGGATCAACGGGATTCATCGCGTGTTGGGACTGCTCGTGTGAAACTGTTCGTATTGACTTCCCCATTGCTTCTTTCGTCAGATGGACGTAAGTGAATTCATTTTCGGGACTGTTGAATGTGCGGGAGTACAGAAAATTAATCAGCTGTATATGTGCACCAACGAACTGGGCCCCAACGATAACGAACGATCGTATATTTGACTGCGTCACAGACTCTTAACTAATTTGCATACTGAAAGGAAAAACCCTATGTTGTGAATCGTGGGTTTCTTCAAGTGTTAATTGGTTTGAAAGAAATATTGTTTTATTTTCCTATTGATCTACCTGTTTCAGGAGAAAAGAGTTTAGCCTCTATCTAACAGGGTTTTGAATTTGTCAACTTGTATGCTGATTTGAGGACAGTGTTTTTAAGTAGAAAAAGGAAAAAGGTAAAAAAAAATGCAAGTATATAAAAAAAACAAACATAAGAGAGACAAGGAATAGTTCTAAGACTGAACAGGTGATTTGTACTTTTTATTTACAAAAGAATAAGTAATTTACATACCACTGGGTATAAGTGTTTATTTGTCTTCATATATATAAAAAAAGTGGTTCATTGTTTTTTGTTTTTTTTTTAAAGGGGATTAGTACATTAATGTAAAAATAAATAAATATTTGTTATTTTTTTCCCCTTAACATTTGTATTCTGGTATTTCTTTGGAGTTTGGTAAGTTAATTCATTTAACAAGGTACTAATTTCTAGGAAACTATAAATGAGAATTATTTAATTTATTATTTTAGTAAAGTATTGTATAATTGATATAGGGAAAAGATACTTAAATTTTCATTTAAAGAAAAATACCGGCCAATTCACCATTCAACTGCCGGGAATCCAGGTTTTATCTTATTTGAGAAACATTAAAGTTAACCCCCAGGGTTAAGAAAAGGGTTACATTTTTGGAGGCACTGCTGGGATAGTTTTTTTTTTCTTCTTTTTTTTCCTGTTTACCAGCATCTGTATTTTCATCCAGAATTTAGTGTAGCAGTAACAGCTGATCTGAAAAACAATTTGTACTTATTTTCGTAATAATACTAGTTATTTGCATTCACTTTCAAAATAATGGATTTGTCGCAGACTGTCGAGTGGAGCAGAGAAGAGAGTGTTAGTGTCTCACGTGCTCTTATTTTGACCAATTTTCCTTTGGACGCCAGTAATGACACCATTGAAAAAGTGTTAAACACAGTAAAAGTGTTTGGTTGCATTAGAATACGTGGTCGTCGTGGTGGTGTAACAGGCAGATGGTTTTATACCTCCTGAGATTGGCATAGAAAATGAAGCTGGACCCTGGGGTGTGAAATTAGTTGGTAGTCTAGTAGCCAATGCTCCTGTCTCTGAAAGTGATACATTCCAGAGTAAGCTGCACGCCTTGTTACAGCAGGAGGGCAAGTCTATGGATGAAGTAAAAGCCATGATTTTGCAGAATCAGCTTCCAAAATCTGAAATCAGTGTGGACCTAGTTGATGCCATTGGCAAATTAGTAGATCGGTGTAATCAGGTGTCTAGTGATGGGCCTAGTTACAGAAAACTGAGGTTGTTCTCGGGTTTAAAATCTGTCCCTCCAGGTGAGGAAGAGTATGAAGTATGGATGGAGCAGGCCGCTCAAATGATAAGTGAATTGCAATGCACCGAATCTGCAAAGAAGCAACGCCTTGTTGAGAGTTTGCGAGGTCCTGCTGCTGATATCGTCAGGTTTTATAAAGTGAGTAGCCCATCAGCGACAGCAAATGAGTACTTAGCGCCCTTGAGACTGTATATGGTACTACTGAAAGTGGGCCTGACCTTATGGCTAGATTTCGCCATACCTACCAGGAAAGTGGAGAGAAACTTTCAGCTTTCTTGTACTGTTTAGATAAACTTCTCCACAGAGCTTTGTTGAAGGGTGGAATTGAGGCAGCCGGTATAAATAGAGCCAGAATAGAGCAGCTGATTAAGGGGGCTCTGACAAATTATATAGTTGCTTTGCGAATCAGAATGACTCACACTCTGCAAGATCCCCCTTCTTTCTCACAGTTGATGAAGGAAGTTCGAGAAGAAGAACACTGGGTAGCTGTACGAGAGAATGTTAAAGCTTCTGTTGCTAATGTTGCCTCTCCCCACGTGCCTGTGCCGCCTGAATAGCAAAGCCTGAAGAAGGAGGTTAAAGAATTGTCTGCTCAGGTGAGTCAACTGTTGAGCGTGGCCACTGTGACTCCTGCCTCTGATCGTGCCCCACAGAAAATGCCCAGTCAGACAAAGGAAGCTATGAACCGAGACATTGACAGCAAGCCCAAAACTTCCAAGTTAACTTTGCCTCGTATCTTCTGTTATAACTGTGGTGAGGATGGTCATAAGAAGTGGGAGTGCAAAGGGCCTGAGGATCTCAGGAAGGTAAATCAGAAGCTGATGAAAATACACAGCTTACAGGGAAACTTCAGCGGAACTAAATTTCTAAAAAATACCTAAATTGCCCAGTCGGATGACTGAATCTTTGTTGTTAGTAGATAAAGCGGAAGTTGATGATACCTTTACTGTTGACTTGCAAGTGAGACCTGAAGTTCATTCTGCATCCATAGTGTCCAGCCGACGGGTCATGGTGACTGTCAGGAACACTTCTACAAGAGAAGTATGGATCAAGCGAGGAACTCCTCTTGCTCATGTATTTCCTGTGACCATGGTGCCGCAACTTTCCTCCAACCGACAGTCAGAACAAAGTAATTTGTCACCTACATGCTTTGATTTTGGAGATTCTCCGATGCCGGAAGAAGCAAAACGGAGTTTGTGTGAAGAGATGATGCAGAGAAAAGAAGTGTTTTCCCTTCATGAGTGGGACGTGGGCTGTGCAAAAAGTACACTCAACCAACGGACCATACCAGATCAATATACCGTACCCCGAATTGAAGATGCTCTTCATAGTCTTTCCGGGAGTAAGTGGTTTACTGTTTTAGATCTGAGAAGTGGATATTATAAAATACCAATGAGTGACCCCGACAAGGAAAAGACTGCATTCATTTGCCCTTTGGGTTTTATGAATTTGAGCGTATGCCTCAGGGTATCTGTGGAGAACCTGCTACTTTCCAGAGGGTCATGGAGAGAACAGTAGGAGACATGAACTTCTTGGAGGTGCTTGTGTACTTAGATGACCTAATTGTTTTTGGGCGGACTCTTGAAGAGCACCAACAGCGGCTGTTGAAGGTTCTGGATAGGTTGAGGGAGGAAGGCCTGAAGATCTCCCTTGATAAGTGTCAATTCGGCAGGACATCTGTGAACTATGTGGGGCATATCGTTTCACAGGATGGAATATCTACTGACCCTTCAAAGATCGAGGCTGTGGTATCCTGGCCCAAACCTCAAACAGTGACAGAACGACGAGCGTTTTTGGGGTTCTGTGGATATTACCGCCGTTTCGTGAAGGATTTCTCAAAGTTGTGCTGGCCCCTAAACGAACTGCTGCAGGGGTACCCATCCTCTAAAAAGAAACCTATCAGCTCACCTGTTTGTAATGTCCAGCCGTGCTACAAAATCTCTGAACCTTTAAGCTCCCGATGGACTGAACAGTGCGATGCTGCCTTCCAAACACTTAAAAATTGTCTGACTCAGGCTCCAGTGTTAGCCTTTGCTGATGTACAAAAGCCTTACATCTTACATGTGGATGCAAGTCTGGATGGACTTGGAGGCTTTTAGTATCAAGAGCATGAAAAAGGGCTCCGCCCGGTTGCTTTCATCAGTCGAAGCCTTTCTCCTTCAGAGGGAAATTATCCTGTGCACAAACTGGAATTTTTAGCTCTGAAGTGGGCAATTGTGGACAGACTGCATGACTATCTTTATGGTGTACAGTGTGTGGTTAGAACTGATAACAACCCTCTAACCTATATCCTGAAGTCAGCAAAACTTGATGCGACTGGTCATTGTTGGTTGTCAGCCCTCACCACCTACAATTTCAGTCTGAAATACAGGCCAGGCAGAAAGAACATTGACGCTGATGCATTGTCCAGACGTCCACATACCCACCTAAGTGTCGATGATGAGTGGCAGGAAATTCCAGTGGCAGGTGTCCAAGCTCTTTGTCAGGAAATGTCTGTGGAAAAAAGAGCAGGTTGTGTCTCTTATCCATGTGTTGTGCAACAGATAGGTGCCCATATGTCTGCTGTTCCTAAGGCTTATTGTCAAGCTACCGCAGTAGTTGCTGATCACTTACCTGAGCTTAGTCCAAACGAGCTTCAAGCTGCCCAAAGGAAGGATGCATGCCTGGGAGAGGTGTGGGAAGCTGTCTGTCATAAGACACCTGCAAGTAGTGTCCATCACAACCACCCTGAGATGAAGTTGCTGAAACGAGAATGGGAGAAGTTGTCAATAGATAATGGCTTGTTGTACAGAACCCTTAGGCTGAGTGACCAAAGAGTGAAGCGACAGCTTGTGCTTCCCAAGCAGTACCACAGCATGGTGTTGAAATCTTTGCATGACGAGATAGGACATCTAGGCTTTGATAAGTCTTACAGTCTGGTTCGTTACCGATTTTATTGGCCACGCATGAAGTGTGATGTAGAGGCCTACTGTAAAACATGTGATCGCTGCATAAAGAGGAAAACGCTGCCTCAGAGAGCTGCTCCTTTGTCCCACATGCAGAGTTCAGGGCCTATGGATCTCGTATGCATTGATTTTCTTCACCCGTTATGCTCAAGCCTTTCCCACTAGGGACCAAAAAGCTTCTACTGTGGCAAAGACTCTATGGGAAAAGTATTTAATTCATTATGGCCTTCCAACTCGAATACACTCGGACCAGGGCAGGGATTTTGAGAGCCGGTTGGTGTCTGACATGTTGACAATGCTGAGTGTGAAGAAGTCAAGAACCTCACCTTATCATCCACAAGGTGATCCTCAGCCGGAGAGGTTCAACCGAACCTTGTTGGACATGCTGGGTACCCTTGAGCCTAGTCAGAAGTGTAAATGGAGTCAGCATATAGCGCATCTTGTCCATGCATACAATTGTACTGTCAATGAGGCTACGGGTTTCTCACCTTATTTCCTAATGTTCGGCAGGGAAGCCAGATTACCGTTGATGTATGCTTTGGAGTTTCCCCTGACAATACCTAGCCTGTGTCATTTTTGAAGTATGTGGCCAAAATGAAGCAGGAATTACAAGCAGCTCATCAGTTAGCTCAAGCTACTACCCAAAAGATGAATCAGAGTAACAAAGAGCGGTATGACCAGAAAGTTCGTTACTATAGTCTGAATGCTGGAGACAGAGTTCTGATTCAAAACCTTGGCCTAAAGGGAAAACAAAAGCTTGCAGACAGGTGGAGTGCTAATCCCTATAGTGGAGAGTCAATTCTCTGGCATTCCTGTGTATCGTTTGAAGCCTGTTGATGGGAAGGGGCCAGTCAAAGTTCTGCATCATAATCATATCCTGCCTTTGGGACAGGCCGTCAGGCTACGTACCCAGGTAGACATCAGACCTACTCCATCACCTAGAGCTCTGAGGCGTAAGAGAACAAAGGAGAATTAAAAAACTGCTGAGTCTGAATTTGGGTTTTATGTTGAGGATGTGGCAGATATTCCTCCAGTGGCAGAGATGCAGATTGAAACCCCTGTACGAGATGTAGAATGCTCAGAGTCTTGTGATGTCCATAATAGTTCCGAAGTACTTACAGCTCCATGTCAAACTGAAACCTCTGCTGTTCAGCATGAGCCTGATGTTGAAAGGGTTGATGTGACTGACGATGTAATGGCTGTAGGTCATGACAATGCTATGCAGACTCCAGCTATGCCCAATATGCCCACACTTGTACCAATTAGTCTTGTATAAAAACATGGTCACCCCTTAGATGGTGTGGGTGTTTTCTATGACCAGCATGGGGGCATACTGGACTTTTGGTGGGGGGAGTGTGTAGGGATCCCTAAAATAAATATGCTTTTTGTTTTGAAGTATTTTTTAAATATTGGAATTTGTGTTTTTCATTTTTTTTTCACATTTCAATATAATTTCAATGTGATATAACTAAATGTTTTTTTTCTTATCCAATGAGATCACATTGAATGTAAATGTACTATTGCTGGCCAGTGATTGTTGAACATTATTAGTTTGCGTCATAATGTGTGTTACGTGAAGGGGGAGGAGCATCGCACATGGCCCATGGCGAAAAGACGGTAATTTGACAGCTGGTGTTAGAAGTGCATCATTTTGGAGACTTAATATATTCTGTGTAATATAAGGCCCAAAGTGTAGAGACACGACGTGTGTTTTATTTTGTTTTTGCTATTTAAGTGTTTTTATTTTTTTGTTATCTTCTTCGTGATCTTTGAGTCATAGTGCTGAGTCAAGACGTGTGTGATCAGGGCTTAACAGCTAGTGACATTCAAATTCTTGGTCAATAACTGTGTCGAAGTTATCGGATGTTCGTGGTGGACTTCAGAATTCTTCCGGGACTGAAAAGATTGTGTGGTTCGTCGTCGTGGGACGTGGATCAACGGGATTCATCGCGTGTTGGGACTGCTCGTGTGAAACTGTTCGTATTGACTTCCCCATTGCTTCTTTCATCGGATGGACGTAAGTGAATTCATTTTCGGGACTGTTGAATGTGCGGGAGTACATAAAATTAATCAGCTGTATATGTGCACCAACGAACTGGGCCCCAACGATAACGAACGATCGTGTATTTGACTGCGTCACTAACTATGTATATTTGACTGCGTCACAGACTCTTAACTAATTTGCATACTGAAAGGAAAAACCCTATGTTGTGAATCGTGGGTTTCTTCAAGTGTTAATTGGTTTGAAAGAAATATTGTTTTATTTTCCTATTGATCTACCTGTTTCAGGAGAAAAGTGTTTAGCCTCTATCTAACAGGGTTTTGAATTTGTCAACTTGTATGCTGATTTGAGGACAGTGTTTTTAAGTAGAAAAAGGAAAAAGAAAAAAAAAATGCAAGTATATAAAAAAAACAAACATAAGAGAGACAAGGAATAGTTCTAAAACTGAACAGGTGATTTGTACTTTTTATTTACAAAAGAATAAGTAATATACATACCACTGAGTATAAGTGTTTATTTGTCTTCATATATATAAAAAAAGTGGTCCATTGTTTTTTTTTCTTTTAAAGGGGATTAGTACATTAATGTAAAAATAAATAAATATTTGTTATTTTTTTCCCCTTAACATTTGTATTCTGGTATTTCTTTGGAGTTTGGTAAGTTAATTCATTTAACAAGGTACTAATTTCTAGGAAACTATAAATAAGAATTATTTAATTTATTATTTTAGTAAAGTATTGTATAATTCATATAGGGAAAAGATACCTAAATTTTCATTTAAAGAAAAATACCGGCCAATTCACCATTCAACTGCCGGGAATCCAGGTTTTATCTTATTTGAGAAACATTAAAGTTAACCCCCAGGGTTAAGAAAAGGGTTACATTATATATATATATATATATATATATATATATATATATATATATATATATATATATATATATCCAAAAGTTTGGACACATCTTCTCATTCAAAGAGTACTTTGAATGAGAGTCACACTAAAGGCATCAAGGGCTATTTGACCAAGAAGGAGAGTGATGGGGTGCTGCGCCAGATGACCTGGCCTCCACAGTCACTGGACCTGAACCCAATCGAGATGGTTTAGGGGTGAGCTGGACCGCAGACAGAAGGCAAAAGGACCAACAAGTGCTAAGCATTTCTCGGGGAACTCCTTCAAGACTGTTGGAAGACCATTTCAGGTGACTACCTCTTGAAGCTCATCAAGAGAAAGCCAAGAGTGCAAAGCAGTAATCAGAGCAAAAGGTGGCTACTTTGAAGAACCTACAATATGACATATTTTCAGTTGTTTCACACTTTTTTGTTATGTATATAATTCCACTTGTGTTAATTCATAGTTTTGATGCCTTCAGTGTGAATCTACAATTTTCATAGTCATGAAAATAAAGAAAACTCTTTTTATATATGTGACAAATCTGTCTTATTGTCACCGCTGAGGGAGCAGCACTGGCACGCACATATAAACATATTTGCATACATACCCCATTCACTCTTCATTCCCGTCCTCACCTGTTGTTTCTCCATCGGCAACGCGGGTGCACACGCTGGTCCGATGGATCACGGACATTTCTCCACAACACATTACCCCTTCAGTCCATAAGCATACCCGATCATTTCATACACACACACACACATCGTCCGTGTCTTGTGTTTTGTTCACGTGTCTTTGTACGTTCATTTGTTTGTTGTATTATGCGTAGTCGGGCTTTGGCGGGTAAACGTTGTGTCGGCCAAACCGAGCAGACAAAGAGCGGATACTTGTGGCATAACAGGGGGGGTCGCGCCTGCGCAGTGCCGCCAAAGCCGGTGAAACCATTGTCTTGTGATTAAGAGGGGATTATATGTGATTTAAGTGTTTGGTATTTATGTGTTTCAGTGTTGTTAATAATGATGCATTATTACAATGTATTTATTTGATAATTACCAGTGAGAAATGCAGATTAATAAACATTTTGGGTGGGTATAATATAACTGGTAAGAATTTAAATATTATATCTATACCTCTCAATGGGTGTTCTCAAAGAAGGCGGAGTCTGGCCTATAAAAAGGGAGGCCAGACACATAATCAGGACTTGTTAACCAAGTCAGAGCGAGAGTGCAACTGCGGTGCCTCAAGCAAACCGTTTACTGTGGATACGTTTTGGGAAGTTTTCATCTTTGTTTATTTTTATTTATTTTGGTACTTTTTAGGTTTTTGTGTTCACCTGTATATATATATATATATATATATATCTATATATTTCACTGTGGATCGTCTGTGTTTTTGGCACTGTAAATAAATTACACCTTGCACGAGAGTGCTCTGCGAGTAAGCCATCACTTATTTACATCCACACGGACCCAAGTTACCTTTAATTCCCTTCACCAGAAGCGAGCAGTGGCGTCGCTTCATCACAATATATATATATATATATATATATATATATATATATATATATATATATATATATATATATATACACACACACACACACACATACATACATACATACATACATACATACATACATACATACATACACACACACACACACACACATTAAAACACCTCAAAATACACTGAACTCTGAATATTATGATATATTAACAAATGCAGTTACACCAAGACTGTCTCCGGTGAATCAGAAGTCAGCTGAAGTTTTTGGAGACTCTGAAATCAGAAGAGCAGAATGTGTCAGTGGGGAATGTGTTACCAACTAAAGCACGCTAGCTAACTCAAATTAATTAATAAACATGTATATTGTACTAAAAGCTAACTTTTAAAAATGTCAGATTATGTAGCAGTTGATAACGAAGTGACCAGTTTATCAATATATCTAGACTAATTATACAACATAACCCCACTCTAATACATCCATTAAGTTTTGGTAAATAGCACATTTAAAATGTTTAAATGTTTAAAATGTTTCTGGAAATTCTTCCTTACTTTCTTCTGATATAAATCTCTCTGGACACTGTAACTACATGCTGACTGAAGGCCACTGAAGCGGGAACGAAGGGCTCGAAACAACACTGGTCTAGAAATTCAGTTTGAGGTAAATAATTCAACACTGAACCAAATTTAATGTTATATTCTGAAAATAATATAATTTAAATGGATTTATGAATTTATACTAACTTTCGTCTGATGTAAATTTCTCAGAAATGAATGAGTGCTGTCAGCCAGTAACCCCTCACTGCAGAACACAAGCTCAACTGTCAGTGCGCCCGCGCAAATTCAACAACAGCCATGGCGGGAAGAGTAAGAACAGTGAGTCGATTCCAAAAAGATTCAATGGCGTCAAGAATTGCAAGTCTCGTGTGAATCCTCTCTAAATATTACTGTTCATTACCTCTATTACCTCTATTACCTCTATTACCAAACAACAAACCCCGAGATGCAGCACTACCATGAATAGTGTGGATTTTAATTTATTTTAATCTCACTTAAATTTTCAGATTCTGTTCAGATTCATTTAAACTAGCCTAACTTACATATTTAAAATCACTGGACGATTATTTTTTAACTGATAAACACCCTGAAAAAACATGACAGAACTTGCTCCCTTAATTACGACATTAACCATGGTGCATAAAAATTAAATTAAAATTAAAACATGATTATTGTACTCACCATGGTAACCATTAACTAACCATGGTACACTAACCATAGTTTTACTTGGTAGCCTATTTGTAGTAAAACTGCCATTATACAAATGTCAGTCTTACTATTATAAAACCATGGTTAAGTTTTCATGAGGGCTGGTGTACTGGAAATATCTGAACATGTCCAGTGTGTGCGATCAGAAATATCCTGTATCCAGAAATCTCTGTGCATCTCAAGTGTATGGTCGTGTACAGGACTCAGCACACTTGCCTGGGAAATTTTTGTACACGGGTCGTACACCTTAAGTTTCACTGAAATTTCTCATGTCAGATTTATCATGGAAATTCCTCTTTTCACACAGTGCATATCTATAACGACTCGTTTCAGCGATTCAGAGTCGACTCCTTACTTTAGAAGCCAATAACTTTATAAATCGTGTACTTTTTGGTTTAATTACTTTGCACATTGTTTACACTGATGGACAGCTTCATCATACACTGTAATACAGGTAATTTTTGATTTCACATCTGTGTGGCTCTTTAATATCTCTGTCTTGTCCGAATTTAATTGGAGAAAATTATTGGTCATCCAATCTTTTACATTTTTAACACACTTTGTTATGCTGATGATACTCAGCTGTATATCTCAACGAGACCAGATTCAACTTCTAAATTATCTAAGCTAACAGTGGAAGCTAATTCCGTATTTACTAATAATATCACCAAGGGGCAACATATATATTGAAAATAGAAGGGGACCTAGGACAGATCCTTGTGGCACTGCATATTTTACTGGTGATAAATGAGATGACTCCCCATTTAAATAAACAAAATGGTAGCGATCGGACAGGTAGGATCTAAACCATCTTAGAGCCTGTCCTTGAATACCTTTATAGTTTTGTAATCGATCTATGAGTATGTCAAGATCTATGGTGTCGGACGCAGCACTAAGATCAAGTTTAACAATTATCATTTTAACAACCAATGCAACGATGCCATTATTTAGCTTCTATTTATGTACTTGAGAAGGATTGATGTTGATGTTGATTTGGTCTCCCTAGATAAGCACAGTTTACACTGCATAAGAGCATAAATATGGCTAGGGGTTCATTTCCTTCAAGTTCAACTTCAGAATATGACAGGGTTTTGTTTTCAGCGATGTCTGCACCATAGACATCACACCACTAACACCTGTTTTGTCCGTCTTCATCTTTCTTGTGATTTAGCACGATTATTTACTGCAGTAGTTTCAAGGGAGTTTTTTTTTTTTTTTACTCTGTAATTAATGTTTTAAAATGTAGCAAAGTACAATACTTCAAACAAAATATACTTAAGTAAAATTACAGATTTTACAAATTACTTTAAAAAGTAGAAGTACACAATTACAGTAAGGCGAGTAAATGTAATTCGTTACTTTCCACCTCATATATATGAACACAAACACACCACAGGCAGAGGGTGAACGAACTCCAGGGTAAGGCTAAAAGCAGCCAAATTAAACGTCATAAAGCCATCTTTTTAGGCAACAACCAGAGATAGGTGTCATGTAGGCTAATAAAAACATTGTGAATAATTAGGCTGTATAACGTTTCCTTTCCACGGTTATTCAAACAGTAAATAAAATATATATAGAAAGTAACAATCACTAACTTTTATCTAGTGCGATTTTAAGCACTCAAAAAAAATACTTTTATTAACGCCATTTTTTTAAAAAAAGAGTCTTTACTCATTTTCAAAAAACATCTAAAGACTCATCTTTTTTGCCAGCACTTAAACGACTAATACTAGTACTTACCTTTTCTTTTCCATCATATTCTTAAAAAAAAAAAAAAAAAAAACCTGGCTATGCTTTCTATACTAGACTAACCGACACTTGTCATGGCACTTGTATACTGTTGTTGTTCTCTTGTTGGTCTGATTGCTTCTATTGTTCTCATTTGTAAGTCATTTGGATAAAAGCATCTGCTTTAATTATTAAATGTAACCTGTCTAATTTAAGTTTGGCTGGTATCAAACAGCAGTGTAAAAATTCAAACACGTTATAAACCCACCTCACAATTCATAAAACTCTACTCAATAGTGAGTCACTTTACTCTAATACACATGCATCAAATATAAAAGGGTACTGCAAACATGAAACATCACACATGTACTGCTGTAAGTTATCTACACAAGCCTTAACACAGTTTACTTCGCCCTCCCACATCAACCAAACCCCATAATATAATATAAATAATATAAACACACACACACCACACAGTATCTGATTAAGAGCAGTGCACTGTATATTCCTCTACATCAACTTCAATAAATCATTTATTTGACCACATAGTACAACAATAAGTTAATTCTGCACAGGATCCCGATCAAGTTCAAGCCAGTCTCCTCAATCAGTCTTGCCTGCTCCTTAGATCCCTTTGCTCCATCACATCACTAATCAAAATGGGCTGCCCACACCTAACTTGGCACTTTGTCAATAATATCAAAATCTAAAAATATGCCTGCTGTTGATAAATATCAGTGACGTTTTACAAATCGATTGATTGATTGATCAATTGTCCCAATGTTCACTAACCCATGGTCTCTTTAACAGTGCAGGGACTCGTGTGGGATTCACTAAAGTTCCCTAGGGAAATGGCTGACATGCAGTCTGCTTTGATAACAGCCTTGTGAAAGGATTCAGTTGTTTATTCGTGTTCGGAACTACTAAAATATCCTCTCCAAAGTGCTTTCACGAGACCAGAAACGCTGTGTAATCCACCCTGTTTTAAAAGAGCCTGGTTGTTAGTCACATTTAATGTTGACTTTTAACTTCACAGGACAATTGCGAAAGTTTGCACATGCAAAAACCCATTCAACACGCCCATGTTAACTTCAAATAAGCGTATTGCTGTGGTTTACATGTTTTGTCATAATAAATCATGGCTTAGTTTTAATTAACAAGTATTGATAAATTCAAGTCCAAGTACAAATTCAGTTCCACTGTGATTTACATTCCGTTTCGTCATAATAATCATGGCTTATAGTGTGATGGCTCGTAAAAGAGGAGGAAGCAAATGCAGGCAATCAGAAGAAGTTTATTGATAACTGAGTCCAGAATGTAGGCAATGGTGAAAGAAGGTCTACGGTGGCATGAGAAGTGCTGGATGGTGAAGTCGGTGGTGAATGTGAAGACGGTCAATGGATGAAACCAGGAACAGACCGGAACACTCACACGAAGACGACAACACGAACACAATCCAGAACACGAACACGGGAGACGGTAATCCAACTTGGGAAGCTGTGACATGAATGAGGATACGAAGACGACAACACGAACACAATCCAGAACACGAACACGGGAGACGGTAATCCAACTTGGGAAGCTGTGACATGAATGAGGATACGAAGAAGACAACACGAACACAATCCAGAACACGAACACGGGAGACGGTAATCCAATTTGGGAAGCTGTGACATGAATGAGGATCTGACAACAGACAGAGAGATGGGTGAGTATTTGTAGCTGAGTGGAGATGAGGATCAGCTGGAGCGAGACAATCAACACACAGGTGACAACAATCAACCAAACGAGCACATGGAGACTACGAGAGTACAAATACAAACGCAAAACATGACACGGAGAAAACAATGGATTTCCTACCGTGACAGTACCCCCTCCCCTAGGACGTCACCTGACGTTCCCAGCCTGCTTTACCTGTAGATTGTAATCATCAATAAGGCGGTGATCCAGTATGTCCCGAGCAGGAACCCACCTTCTCTCCTCCGGACCGTAACCTTCCCAATCCACCAAGTACTGAAATCCGCGTCCCCTCCGTCTAGAGTCCAGAATACGATTAACCAAATATGTGGTTTCCCCATTAACGATACGAGGCGGGGGGGGGGGACCGGGGCAGGCGGATTAAGACGGGAAAAAAAATCACCGGTTTAATTTTGGACACATGGAACACGGGATGAACCCTCCTGTACGCCGGAGGAAGGCTAAGACGCACTGTTACCGGATTAATGATTTTGGTAACAGAAAACGGGCCAATAAATTTGGGAGCAAGCTTATTCGAAACGGAACGCATAGGAATATTCTGGGTTGAAAGCCACACTCTTTGACCGACGACGTAACGGGGAGGCTTCGACCGGTGGCGATCGGCCTTAGCCTTGGTGTGCGACCTAGCCTGGAGCAGAGCTCTGCGAGCTCTGGTCCAGGTGCGGTGACACCTCTGGACTAGTGCGTGTGCGGAGGGGACCGAAACCTCGGATTCCGTACTGACAAAATTAGGTGGTTGGTACCCTAAACTACACTTAAATGGAGACATGCCCGTAGATGACACTGGCAAAGAATTGTGTGCGTACTCCACAATAGAGAGTTGCTGACACCAGGACGAAGGATTTTTGGAAGCCAAACATCGCAAAACCCTTTCGACATCCTGATTGGCTCGCTCGGTTTGACCATTGCTCTGGGGATGGAACCCGGAAGAAAGACTAACAGTCGCTCCTAACAATTTACAGAATTCTCGCCAAAATTTGGACACAAATTGGGGACCCCTGTCAGAAACCACATCTGTCGGAAGGCCATGTATACGGAAGACGTGGTCAATGACAGCTACCGCTGTTTCCTTGGCTGATGGTAATTTGGGCAAGGGAATAAAATGAGTCGCCTTCGAGAACCGGTCCACTACGGTTAAAATCACCGTATTGCCCTTAGAGGGCGGGAGGGCGGTAATGAAATCTAGCGAAATGTGGGACCAGGGTCTCGAAGGGACAGACAGCTGTAAGAGTAACCCATCTGGAGGTCGATTGGAAGGCCTACCAATAGCGCAAACTGAACAAGCCAAGACGAAGTCGTGGACGTCACGAGCCATACCAGGCCACCAAAATCGTTGCTTGACTAGAAACCTAGTTTTACTAACCCCTGGGTGACAAGCAACACTGGAACAATGACCCCACTGGAGAACGTCTGACCGTAACCCCTCCGGCACAAACAATCGGTGGGCAACGAGCCGGGGGCGTTACCCCTTCTAAGGCAGTCAACACCTTCGATTCGACCTCCCATCTGAGCGCCGAGATAATGATGGTCCCCGGTAAAATGGGCTCGGGAGTAGCAGTATGATCGGAACACTCAAAAAGACGGGATAAAGCATCGGGTTTGATGTTTTTGGAACCCGGCCTGTAAGAAAGTGTAAAATCGATAAGCATTACGTAAGTCCAATTTAGTGAAAACGGACGCTCCCTGCAACCTCTCAAAAGCTGAAGACATAAGCGGCAAAGGATAGGTATTCTTTACCGTTATGTTGTTCAGCCCTCGGTAGTCAATGCAAGGTCGCAAGGATCCGTCCTTCTTTCCCACAAAAAAGAACCCCGCCCCCGCTGGAGAAGAAGAAGGGCGGATGAACCCCGTTGCAAGAGAACTGGATATATATTTCTCCATGGCCGCCGTCTCTGGAATAGACAAAGAATATAACTTGCCCTTGGGCGGAGAAGTACCTGGCAATAACTCTATCGCACAGTCATAGGGACGATGAGGAGGAAGAGAATCAGCACGAGCCTTACTGAACACCTCCTTCAGGTCGTGGTACTCCGCGGGCATGTTAGCCAAATCCACTGCTTCCCCCTGAAACACAGACTCAGAAACATTAACACCAGCAGACAAAAGACAAGACAAATGACACTCCTCGCTCCAGCTAACCACAGATCCGAGGCACCAATCGATCCTGGGGTTGTGTTTCTGGAGCCAGGTGTGACCGAGAACAATGGGAGATTGAGGTGAGTCCGTGATGAAAAATGAAATCTCCTCCGTATGTTTGCCAGATGTGATGAGAGAAACAGGTAAAGGGGTCTGTGTGATGACTGGCAGTCTGTGTCCGTTGAGTGCAAAAGGTGCAATGGGGTGTTTGAGGGAGGTGAGAGGAATGTTGAGCTTACTAGCAAACTTAAAGTCCATGAAACTACCCTCGGCCCCAGAATCCAACAAAGCGTGATGATCGCGTGCGTGGGTGGACCACCGTAGACTCACCGGAAGGAGTGTCGATGTAGATGAGGTCTTCCTGGCAGAGATCCCACCCGATAGTAGCCTCCGTTTTACTATCAGGCTTGGTCTTTTACCGGACAGCCGCAGTATAAACACAGTCCCAGGGATCTCCGCCTGATCCTCTCCTCCCGGGAGAGCCGAGCTCGCCCCACCTGCATGGGTTCAAGATCTCCAGGTGGGCTGACCGCAACCTCTGAGCGCTGACGCTGAGCCTCCGGTCTGGTCACGAGAACTGCTCTCCCCCTCCGTCTGGCGGCTTGGTCGAGTCGGTTGTCTACTCTGATGGTGAGGTCAATCAGGCCATTGAGAGAAGTGGGGAGCTCAACGGCGCGGATCTCCTGTTGGATGCGGTCAGCCAACCCATGCAGGAAGTGATCCCACTGCGCCTCTTCGTTCCACTTACACTCCGCCGCCAGGGTGCGGAACTCAATAGAATAGTCGGATACGGACCTGTCTTCCTGACGTAGGTCCGTGAGAAGTCTAGCCGCCTCCCTCCCGGCGACGGAGCGGTCGAAGACCCGTCTCATCTCCTCCGAAAGGGCGTGGAACGAGGCACAGCAGCTGTCTTGGTTCTCCCACACCGCCGTCCCCCAGAGGGCAGCCCTCCCCGTCAGTAGTGACAAGACGAATGCCACCTTCATTTCCTCGGTGTTAAACGTGCGGGGCTGCAGGGCGAAGTGCAGAGAACAATGAGACAGAAATGATCGACAAAACTTTGGCTCACCCGCATATTTCTCAGGGATGGGGAGGCGTGGTTCGGACTGGGAAATCCCCCCGGAGGCGATCGGCGGTGTGGGTGGCGTGGGAGGCGCAGCGGGTGGCGGTTGTTGTTGAGCCTGGAGAGCGAGCTCGGGCACCTTCGTCACCATTGCTTGGAAAGCTCGACCCATCTCATCTATCGCCTTGTCTTGGCGATCCATACGACCAACGGCTCTCTGCAGAAACTCCTCCAGATGAGATGGGGAGCGATCGCCTGCTGCTTCCATGATGGTCAGATCCTACTGTGATGGCTCGTAAAAGAGGAGGAAGCAAATGCAGGCAATCAGAAGAAGTTTATTGATAACTGAGTCCAGAATGTAGGCAATGGTGAAAGAAGGTCTACGGTGGCGTGAGAAGTGCTGGATGGTGAAGTCGGTGGTGAATGTGAAGACGGTCAATGGATGAAACCAGGAACAGACCGGAACACTCACACGAAGACGACAACACGAACACAATCCAATGGATTTCCTACCGTGACATATAGAAGAGAGACACCACAATCTCTTCATATCTTCGAACGTCACAGAAATACAAAAATCTCATACAACATGCCAAAATTAAACCTAAATTAAAGTAACACAGCTTTTGACATTAATTGTTTTATGGATTAAACGAGAAGATAACATTCCCTTCACTTAAACAGCTAATTTCCCTTAGACATATACAAAAACACCAAATGAATGTTGTATGCTTGTTTATAAATACATACGTTTTAAATAATAAGTTTCCACCTCATTTTAATATGCAAGTATTGATAAATTCCACAAGTACTAATGCAGTTCTACTTAACGTTACCTGATGCGTGAACTTGACACACTTTTAACTTTTTACCCGAGTTGCAGATGTAAGTTTGAGAAAAACAGTTTTAAAGAAGTTGTGATCTCGGGCTTAATCACAGAATCTGCTCTACTGACGAGATGCGATTTATCGTGCAGCCCTTGTTTGTTGATCACAAAGTACAAATTAGAGGAGTAAAACCAAGATGCGGAGTGTAGTCAAAGTGCCGCCATTACTCTTTACAGTGGGTGGAATGGTGTAATGTGATTCGTTGAGTGGATATATCGCATTCTACAAAGAAGGGAGACAGTTGCTGTGCGGTTTGGAAAAAAAGGGAGAAGCATGACCTAATAACGCTGCAAATATAGCATTTTCCATAAAATTAAAAATTGACTTTTCAACCAGAAACAATAAAGGTTTTTGCGGAAACTCATTAAAAAATAATACAAAAAGTATTTATCATGTTATGGAACCAAACTCTTCATAAAATTAAAGCCACTATTGTCACATTTTAATTAAGTCTGCGCAACTGCAAAATCTAAACGCACAGTGACACAACCCACATACATACTGCCATAATATACACATTGCATTTTAGTTTCCAATCTTGTGGCTTCCTGTATTCAGTGAACACGCTATGCTGCAAGATTTACCTCAATATATGTGCACATAATGGAGATTTAGGATTCACAGTCCGCTGCTTTTCCATCCAGATCTTCGAAGACAAAACATTGCGGTAAAACAAATCTTCCACTAACAGAGAAGATTGTTCTGTATCCTTGGCAAAAGATCCCGGCCAATCTTCTCTGTTGGCTTCCCTGCGGCTACCTGGGCACCTGTAGCCTGCCCATTCACCCAAATATAATTGTTGTGGCCCCACAGTGTGAATTATTGACAGGTTGACCAGTTTGAGAGGAGAAAGCACTGAGATGGCAAAACAGCAGAGATGGCCTCCTGTAATTTCAGAAAGAGAGCAAGTACAGCGGAAGAAATTCAGGCTTTAGAGGACCTGGACAACACAGCTTTGCAGGTCCAGAGGGCAGATTCTGAAAAAGAACAAAAAAAAAAGCAGTTACATTTCACAAACCTCATTGGCCTCCAGTGATTTCTTCGGAGGAAAGTGAAAGGAGTAGACTGTTCCGGGTAAAGACTGGAGAGAAACTCTTCTCTGCAAGCCACCCCATCCACTAAACCAGTGGTTCTCAAACTTTTTATCCAGCGGGCCACACTATGGTCCAAGTGCAAGTCTCGCGGGCCGCACGCATATAATTGACATATTACGTCACCAATACAAACCAAACTGATTTATAATATTATAGCCTAAATATTATGATATCTAATTGATTGGATTCATTGAAATAAATAATTCTACTCCCCATAGATAAAACACCGGATGCTGTCGGGAGCTGAACAATTTAGTCAAATTCGGCTCGATGTAGTAACCGCACAATGAAGTTGCGATTGTAAAGCCTGTGTTATACTTTCCGCATGATCAATCCAGACATGGACTTCCTCCATTTAGACTTCCGAAAGCGTACGCTGATGGTCCGCTTTTCAACAAACATATGAACAAACAATTTCCTAGAATTATTGCACATCGCTGTCTTTATATTCTTTATTGACTGATTGCACAGGTTTGATTGGCAATTGTGCTTTTGAAGCCTACTGACCAACACGCACCTGTCCACGCGGTCGTCTGCTCGAAACCTCAGCACACACTCTCCGGTGGAGATTTTTACGTCACACCTATCTAGCGGTCCATAGCGGACTCGCAGATGTGAAAAGTATAACAGAGGTTTTAAGATGCAGTCTGTAAGACACGCATAGGAGCATGACTTGACGCGTGACATTGCAAAAAATGTGATCCAAATATGGAAAGCACTTCCAAATTTAATAATATGAGGTTCTCTCCAGAGATGTTTTGCCACATTTCTTCAATTAAGGATGATTGCTGCATGGTATATGGTGTTTCCATTTGCTTGAACTTCTTTAAAGGAACACTCCACCGTTTTTTGAAATAGGGCTTATTCACATTATTTCCTACATTTAGATAGGTGGGCAAATGCATTTTTGTGTCAGTGCATGCATTGTTTTAGTTTGACTGGGTCGGCGTTAGCTTAGCTTAGCACAATGAATGGAATCCTTTGTTGCCAGCTAGCATGGCCTGAGTAAAAGTGATCAAAAAAATAAAAAAAAACCCATCTAATTACTTCTTGTGGCCTGCGTATTCACAACGAGTACAAATAGCGATCCAGATTAACACTAGGCGATTTCCTAGGCAGATATTGACTTGGGACTATATTATGGGGAAGCACAGGCGAAGCACTGCTGCTTAGGCAAAGCACTGCTACTTCGGCGCAGAGATATCACGCAACACATGAAATCCCACGACTTCCTTCAACATACCGGCGTGAATAGTAGCTGCCTGGCTATTTTCCTTACAGTACACGAATGGCGATGAACATGGCTGATTTTGAGAAAGACGAAGAGGGTGACTTCTCAGACAGTCAAGAACCAGAACCATACCTATTTGAACCTATTTTCTTTTAGTATTTGTATTTAGTATTTTATTTACACTTATATCCTTTTTCTATTTTTAAAAATTATTAACTTGTTATACGGTTTCTTACATTTGTTTTTTCTTTTTATATTTGTATTTACCTTTTCTTTACCTTAACATTTTATAATTTTAAAAGTTTTTTTTCTAGTGTGAACTATTTAATTTTTTTCTATTATTTTTAATTTTGTTGTACTGTTTCTGCTGTTAATTCTTTTGTTTTAAAATTTTCATTTAGCATTTGTTTTTGTTTTTTGTGTGAACTATTTAGTGAAATCTTTTATCTTTCACTTTGTTGTACTGTTTCTGCTGTTATTTTTTCACAATTATATATTTTATATCCGATTTTATAAATTGGTGATAAATTAAGTCTTAAACAACATTAATTTAGCGGCACTTACCTGACTTGTGAACTTGACAAGATGACGCCGTTTCTCCCGCGAAGTCACTCAGGCTTGTGCACGTGCAGAATTATCTCCGTGTTGGTTGGATTAGTTTTTATTAGTTTAGTCAACATTAGCATCGCTAATAATCATTCATTCAATGTTTTTCCAAATATACTTACAGTATTGTTCAAAATAATAGCAGTACAATGTGACTAACCAGAATAATCAAGGTTTTTCGTATATTTTTTTTATTGCTACGTGGCAAACAAGTTACCAGTAGGTTCAGTAGATTCTCAGAAAATAAATGAGACCCAGCATTCATGATATGCACGCTCTTAAGGCTGTGCAATTGGGCAATTAGTTGAAAGGTATGTGTTCAAAAAAATAGCAGTGTGGCATTCAATCACTGAGGTCATCAATTTTGTGAAGAAACAGGTGTGAATCAGGTGGCCCCTATTTAAGGATGAAGCCAACACTTGTTGAACATGCATTTGAAAGCTGAGGAAAATGGGTCGTTCAAGACATTGTTCAGAAGAACAGCGTACTTTGATTAAAAAGTTGATTAGAGAGGGGAAAACCTATAAAGAGGTGCAAAAAATGATCTCCAATGCCTTAAAATGGAGAGCAAAACCAGAGAGACGTGGAAGAAAACGGAAGACAACCATCAAAATGGATAGAAGAATAACCAGAATGGCAAAGGCTCAGCCAATGATCACCTCAAGGATGATCAAAGACAGTCTGGAGTTACCTGTAAGTACTGTGACAGTTAGAAGACGTCTGTGTGAAGCTAATCTATTTTCAAGAATCCCCCGCAAAGTCCCTCTGTTAAAAAAAGGCATATGCAGAAGAGGTTACAATTTGCCAAAGAACACATCAACTGGCCTAAAGAGAAATGGAGGAACATTTTGTGGACTGATGAGAGTAAAATTGTTCTTTTTGGGTCCAAGGGCCACAGGCAGTTTGTGAGACGACCCCCAAACTCTGAATTCAAGCCACAGTACACAGTGAAGACAGTGAAGCATGGAGGTGCAAGCATCATGATATGGGCATGTTTCTCCTACTATGGTGTTGGGCCTATTTATCGCATACCAGGGATCATGGATCAGTTTGCATATGTTAAAATACTTGAAGAGGTCATGCTGAAGAGGACATGCCCTTGAAATGGTTGTTTCAACAAGACAATGACCCAAAACACACTAGTAAACGGGCAAAGTCTTGGTTCCAAACCAACAAAATTAATGTTATGGAGTGGCCAGCCCAATCTCCAGACCTTAATCCAATTGAGAATTTGTGGAGTGATATCAAAAATGCTGTTTCTGAAGCAAAACCAAGAAATGTGAATGAATTGTGGAATGTTGTTAAAGAATCATGGAGTGGAATAACAGCTGAGAGGTGCCACAAGTTGGTTGACTCCATGCCACACAGATGTCAAGCAGTTTTAAAAAACTGTGGTCATACAACTAAATATTAGTTTAGTGATTCACAGGATTGCTAAATCCCAGAAAAAAAAAAAATGTTTGTACAAAATAGTTTTGAGTTTGTACAGTCAAAGGTAGAAGACACTGCTATTTTTTTGAACACACCCCTTTCAACTAATTGCCCAATTGCACAGCCTTAAGAGCGTGCATATTATGAATGCTGGGTCTTGTTTGTTTTCTGACAATCTACTGAACCTACTGGTAACTTGTTTGCCACGTAGCAATAAAAAATATACTAAAAACCTTGATTATTCTGGTTAGTCACATTGTACTGCTATTATTTTGAACAATACTGTATGTAGACTTAATAAAATACATCTTCTCAACTAAGCCCAAGCAATAAAATTAGCTCAACTTAAATATTTTTTCCCTTCCAACATTTTGTTAATTGTATTTTTTACACTGTATGAATAGATGGAGAGAAACACATTCCGATTTCTTTCATTTTGGCTGCTTGCTGCTTTGTCGAGTTAGAAAGGGAAGTGAGCTCAGATAACACAGTTATTTCAACTGCTTTTAAAAGAAATCCTTTGTTGCAGATGCAAGTTTGAGAAAAACTGTTTTAAAGAAGTGATCTCAGCCTTAATCACAGAATCGGCTCTACTGATGAGATGTGGATGACAATCACATGTGATTTATCGTGCAGCCCTTGTTTGTTGACCACAAAGTACAAATTAGAAGAGTAAAACTACGATGTGGAGTGTTGTCAAAGTGTCGCCATTACTGTCTATAGTGCGTGGAATGGTGTAATGGGATTGGTTGCGCTGATATCGCATTCTGCAAAGAAGGGAGACAAGATCTTGTGCGGTTTGGAAAAAAAGGGAGAAGCATGACCTAATAACGCTGCAAATATAGCATTTTCCATAACATTTAAAATGGACTTTTCAACCAGAAACAATACAGTTTTTTTTGGTTGAAACTCATAAAAAAAAAGAGGTGTTTATCGTGTTTTGGAACCAAACTCTTCATATAATTAAAGTCACTATTGTCACATTTTAATTAAGTCTGCGCAACTGCAAAATCTAAACGCACAGTGTCATAACCCACATACATACTGCCATAATATACATATTGCATTTTAGTTTCCAATCTTGTGGCATCCTGTATTCAGTGAACACGCTATGCTGCAAGATTTACCTCAATATATGTGCACATAATGGAGATTAGGATTCACAATCCGCTGCTTTTCCAGCCAGATCTTCGAAGACAAAACATTGCGGTAAAACAAATCTTCCACTAACAGAGAAGATTGTTCTGTATCCTTGGCAAAAGATCCCGGCCAATCTTCTCTGTTGGCTTCCCTGCGGCTACCTGGGCACCTGTAGCCTGCCCATTCACCCAAATATAATTGTTGTGGCCCCACAGTGTGAATTATTGACAGGTTGACCAGTTTGAGAGGAGAAAGCACTGAGATGGCAAAACAGCAGAGATGGCCTCCTGTAATTTCAGAAAGAGAGCAGGTACAGCGGAAGAAATTCAGGCTTTAGAGGACCTGGACAACACTGCTTTTTTTTTTCAGAACCTGCCCTCTGGACCCGCAAAGTTATGACATTTTGCAAACCTCATTGGCGTCCAGTGATTTCTTCGGAGGAAAGTGATAGGGGCAGACTGTTCTGGGAAAGACTGGAGAGAGTCTTCTCTCCAAGCCACCCCATCCATTAGACGGTCTAGGAAAGGTCTGTGGAGAGAGTCTTCTCTGCAAGCCAATCCATTTACCAGTCAGCAGTGGCCTCCAGTGCTCAAAAATGCAAGAGTATCAGGTGAGATCTTTAAACTATGAAAGAACGTAAAATAATAAATTCATGTAAGAAGCAACAGATGTCAAATGTAATGTTATATGTATTTTTGCCTTAAACAGTTCCTACATCCGCATCGCTTAAACGGGTACCAAGGGCCGCAAACTGGAGATGGAAAAAGAGGGCCGAAGAGGACAAAAAAAGCCCTAATGCATCAAAAATCCATTGCACAGGGAGCAGAACCAAAGGGATATCTGTGCAGATTGTGTGGACAGCCAAAGAGACTGAAGTTTGGACACAGTTTCTGTAAGGGAAAAAGTTTCTGTGCCACTGCAGCTGGAAAGACAGTATCGCAATGACTTCTGAGCAGAAGAGGGTTGCAGCTGCAGACAACGTGCCTCGGACAGCTGCTTGGAGGAAAAAGAAGAGAGAGGAAGAAATTGCACAGGGCCTCCTAAAAATTATTTTTACATTTGTATATACTATTTTGTTTACCTTAACAGTTTATAAATTTTTTTATAGTTTTTTTTTCCTCGTGAACTATTTAATCTTTTCTATTATCTTTCTTTTTTTTTTTTACTGTTTCTGCTGTTAGTTGTTTGAAAATTTGCATTTAGCATTTTTCTAGTGTGAACTATTTAATCAAATATTTTCTTTCATTTTGTTGTACCGTTTCTGCTGTTATTTTTTCATTTTTATGTATATATTTTAGTAATTTTTTCACAATTATATATTTTCTACTTTTTATATTTTGTTTCTAGTGTGAACTATTTCATAAACAAAAAGCAGACTGTGTGTATTGATATTAAATTAAACTTAGTTCATACCTTTTATAATAAAGTTTATTTAAAAAAAGTGTATATATTTTATTTAGAGAACAGGAACATTGGAATGCTAATGAATAATTAAAAAAGCTACACAAATAAAAGAAATGAAAAGTGAAAAGTGAAAAGTGAAAGTGACATTCAGCCAAGTATGGTGACCCATACTCAGAATTTGTGCTCTGCATTTAACCCATCCGAAATGCACACACACAGAGCAGTGAACACACACACACACACACACACCCGGAGCAGTGGGCAGCCATTTATGCTGCGGCGCCCGGGGAGCAGTTGGGGGTTCGATGCCTTGCTCAAGGGCACCTAAGTCGTGGTATTGAAGGTGGAGAGAGAGCTGTACATGCACTACCCCCACCCACAATTCTGTCCGCCCCGAGACTACAACTCACAACCCTTCGATTGGGAGTCCAACCCTCTAACCATTAGGCCACGACTTCCCCTAAAAAAAAAATATATATATATTTTTTTTTCAGCCAAGTATGGTGTCCCATACTCAGAATTTGTGCTCTGCATTTAACCCATCCGAAATGCACAGAGCAGTGAACACACACACACACACACACTGTGAGCACACACCCGGAGCAGTGGGCAGCCATTTATGCTGCGGCGCCTGGGGAGCAGTTGGGGGTTCGAAATAAAGAACCATCATTTAAGACAATTAACATGGCCTTAATGAAGGCAGATAAATCTGAAATAAGGTTTTGATCTATTGATGTAACCTTTAAGAGGGCAAATAAATGTTCTCAAACTAAAGAACAGTCATTAAATGTTCTAAAATAAAGAATAAATATTGTAAAGAAAGTTGGCATGAACTGATCGCAAATAAAAGTCCTCAAATAAAGAACAAAGTAAATTATTTAGGACACTTTATATTTCCAATTTTAAAATTTTTATATGTACAATATTTATAAATATTACTATTTACAATGAAGGATTTTCCCTCATTCTTCTTTTCTTGCAGCCACTGTCCTAATGTCTTTCCCTCTGCTGTGGCACAGAAGTAGAAGTTGCCCACCCTGGTGTGCCCAAACTCTTTTTTTCTAGGCTCTTGAGCAAAAAACTCTGCTGCTTTCCTCTTTCTCCACAGAGTTGTCCTGCTCATTGATGTTGCTGGAGCAGAGAGGGCAGCAGCCTGTGGAGCAGAGAGGGATGCTACGGGAGGAGCAGAGAGAGACGCTGGGTGCTGATGCAGGGGGAGGAGGTCGCAACCACGTCGTGTGGCCTGACCTGACAGATCAGGGTTTGCAACATAGGGGAAAGATTTAATCGACGACCCTGGTGCAGAGGGCATTGAGGTCATCTGCCTGGCTACAGGAAGCTGAATGTGAGACACCATACTGGTCTGAGGCAAGGGAACACTCAGAGCCAGCACATCTGCCTCCTGCTTCTTCCTGTTGTTGTTGTACCTTTCAGAGATGACACAATTGTGGATGAACATAATCTGAGAATTACAAAATTACTTTTAACAATAAAATATAAAATATCAATAAAACTACTTACCAGACAGAAAGAGTCCGCTGATTGACCTCAAACAACTGAATCCTCGTCCGTCCACTCAGTGCTGGGCAGTTCCCCACCAGTCTCCGTATGGCCTGGTAGTCATGTAGAATGGCAGCCCAGTGGTTCATTGAAACACCCCACTTCACCTTCCCCGCTGGATGAATGGAGCAGAGCTCCAGACATACTGCTTCTACAATCCCGCTAATATCAGGCCACCGTGCAGGACCCGAGCCCTGCCCCAGCACACACCTGTAAAATAAAATAGGGGATTATAAAGCATAAAAAGCATAGTTATTTATATTTTTACAGCTCAAAGTGTGCAAATGTTTAACTTACCATTTTAGGCTCTCTTTTCCATGGCAGGTTTAGGTTTTGGAGTGGGTGGCCTTGAACCTGCCTTGCAAAAGTCTGTCCTTGTGTCTCGGCGGATAGGAAACACCCTGTCTGTCACTGTCTGCCAGTCTGTCCTACAGCTGAACAATGTCAGCGGCTTCCCTGTCCGAGACACAAGGCTCTTCTCTCAGCTCAACAAGGTATCTGGGGCCAGGTCCACCACTCTGTCAAATCCAGGAGTCCCGTCTGGTCCTCTGCACACCTAACAAGATCAAAGAAGATCAGCGAGTATGGATGAAAAAGTCCTCAGAGTGATGTCATTGCAAAGGATGCTTGTATGCATACATACATCTTCCTGGGGCTCTGGTTGCAAGTCCTGGGAGGACTGAGAGGGTGACTCTGAATCCGGAGACAAGCATATAGCTTCCTTACTTGAGACTCAAGAAAGAGGGGATTTGGTGTGGTCCTGCTCCTCTGTCTCATCCCCAATCCCTCATCTTCTATGTCTCCCAAGTCTGCTGGGATTCCATCTGGGACATCTGGGTCATGCCCAAAGTTCTCCCTGAACTCCCAGGACTGCTGTGAGCACAGATACTCCAGCCCAATGAGCTCACTTAACAAAACAAAATTAAACAGAAAAAGTCGTAAAACAGAAGTGCATTACAAGAGACGACACCAACAACAAAACATGGCATTACAGACACATACCTGTGTACTCTCCTGGCTTGGAGTAGTCTTGCACAAGACTACAGCCAAGAAGATTCTGGCTGAGCTCATTGAGGCTGTGCTGGAGTGTAGCAGCACAGTGACAAGGAAGCATGTGTGACAGTAGCAGCGGCCCGGTCCTCGTTCCACCGCTCAAAACCAACAAGCAGATAAGCCTGGAAATTTTCCAGGATAGCGCTTGTTCCGGATTAAAAAAAAGAGGAAACATTAAGACTCATTTAATGAGATTAAATAGACTTTCACAAAAACACACCTTGAGGTGGTTGTGTGTAATCTTACTGGGTATGAAGCGGTTGAGGTGGTTATAGTAGGACTCCAGGGAAGTGGACCCCTGAGAACAGCAGTACACAGGAAGTCCCTCCCTTTTTAACACTTCCTGTCTGGGTGTACAGCTGCACTCCAAGAGGGTCCTGGATGCAGGGAAGGCGGCGCCTTTAAGTGTCCCAGATGACGTCCATCCTCTCCTGGTCCACCAAGGGGATGCCCATCGAGGAGTGAGGTTTACCTGCACAGCACTACTCGCTGGCCTCCGTTACACTCACCCCCCTAAACCTCACTCCCATCCGGGTCACGGCACCAATGTAACCCCTCTCACCCGGGTCCTCTCTGGCGCTCCTCGCACTCACTCCGAGTGGGACTCGAACCCGAGTCTTCGGCATGGGAGGCGGATGCACTAACAATGAGGCTAAATGGCTACAGCCACTAGCGTCTGTCGCTAGTTCGTCTCTTGAGATTGGGGAGTGAGGTTTACCTGCACAGCACTACTCGCTGGCCTCCGTTACAGGAGGACCTGTCCATGCTCATTGCCCACATTGGTGACCCAGGCTGCGGTCCCAGCTCCTGCCAGTTTTTTGGCCACCTGTTATTGGAAAACAAAACAGTTCAATGAGCTCCAAACATATACAAATAATCTAATATATTTAAGATAATCTGTGATTAATACGATACCTGTTTTGTGGAGTCCATTTTCAGGATGGACCCGAACACAGAGGTGACCCTGGCTTTTAGCTCACTGTACCGGAACTGGACATCCTCTACGTGGACAGAGAGGAGCCACTGGGCAGTCGGTACAGGTGGCAAAGGCCATAGGCCGGTCACACTCAGACAGGTATTGAAGGGTTCTCTCCATCTAGTATTCACTATGCTCTTAAACCCTCTTAAATAGTTTGTGATATAGTATTGTGGCACTGTTGCCGAGAGAGCGTTCTCTCAACAACTTTGCCACATGCATATCACAAGAGAACCTGTTACAATAAACAAAGACCAAAGATGTGATCTTTTCCACACACAATAAAACATGGGGGGTCGTTAACTCCTGAAAAGGTTAAAGGGTTAGTTCAGCCAAATATAAAAATTATGTCATTAATAACTTACCCTCATGTTGTTCCAGACCCATAAGACCTCTGTTTATTTTTGGAACACAGTTTAAGATATTTTAGATTTAGTCCGAGAGCTCTCAGTCCCTCCATTGAAACTGTGTGAACGGTATACTGTCCATGTCCTGATAAGGTAAGAAAAACATCATCAAAGTAGTTCATGTGACATCAGAGGGTTTAATTTTTCACAATATTCTAATTTTCTGAGATACTGAATTTGGGATTTTCCTTAGTTGTCAATTATAATCATCAAAATTTAAAGAGATAAACATTTGAAATATATCAGTCTGTGTGTAATGAATGAAAATGATATACTAGTTTCACTTTTTGAATGGAATTAGTGAAATTAACTTTTTGATGATATTCTAATTATATAACCAGCACCTGTTATAGTATTGCATTTGAAATGTGTTGCTTCTTACAATAATTTATTCTTTTACATTCTTTCACAGTTTAAAGATCTCACCTGATACTCTGACATTTTTGAGCACTGCGGGCCACTGCTGACTGGTTGATGGGGATGCTTGGAGAGAAGACTTTCTCTCCATTCTTTCCGGAACAGTCTCCTTTTGCTTTCCTCCAAATAAATCACTGGAGGCCAATGAGGTTAGCGAAATTGTGATTTTTTTTTTTCTGAATCTGCCCTCTGGACCCGCAAAGCTGTGTTGTCCAGGGGCCTCATTTATAAAGCTTGCGTACGCACAAAACGGGGCTGAAAACATGCGTACGCCAGTTCCTGCACAAAAGGTGGGATTTAAAAAGAAAAACTTGACGTGAAAATATGCGCACCTACACGCAAACTCTGACCCATGCGTACGCACATTTTGAAGACAAAGCAGTTTGGCGACACTGATGGTGAGTTGAGGAACTGACTGCGGATAAAGGGAATTAACCCTTTGCAAAATGGCAAAATTTACTTTGACATATTTCAATATTTAAAAGTTGCTCATAGGTCCCGGTTACAACAAAAAATACAAATAACATTAAATCACCATTATGGGTCCTAAAGATACATACATGCATGTTTAGTTTAAAGACATAAAAGGAACTATATGTATATATCTTAAATGGATGTAGGCCTATCACTCATTATGTGATTAATGTGATAAGGTGTAAATGATTAAATCTGAAAACATAAATAGCCTACTGCAGCAACACTTAAGTGCATATTGTATGATGGATGCGCTGGCACTGCTGGAAGACTATGCCAATGGCAGATTTCGGAGGGAAAGAGTATTCAGGGACCGTGAGGATTTCCTAGTCCATGATGATGAGTGGCTAATAAGCCGCTTTAGATTTCCTAGAGCCATGCTCTTGGATCTGTGTGCTGAACTTGGCCCAGCATTACAAAGACCAACAACACGGAACCACGCCATCCCGGTACCAACCCAAGTACTTTCAGTTTTAGGATTTTTGGCAACCGGGAAATATCAGCGGGAAATAGGCGAAAGGTAACTAAGTGTACTTTTTTTTTAATGCAAAACCTTATTGATTTTAAAATTCCTATGAATTTGTCATAGGTCTGGGATTTCACAGCCATCCCTAAGCTCATTAATGCCTGCAGAATTTCTTCCCTTCCCGCCGTGCCATAAGGTCAGGACGCACTTGTGCTGGGGACCTTGGGAAACTCCATAGCCCCTGCAGACTCTGCACTGGTAGTTTCGTCACACTGGTCTCCCGCAGACTCTGTACAATTGGTTTAGTCCTTATTCTTGCACTCAAAAAAATAAATTGTTGAATGAACATGATTTATTCGTAGCACCCATTATGCATCTAATCAAATCAAGTAAACTTGCACTGCTTCGAATAATAATTTAGTTACAAATAACAAGAATGAATAATTTCTATTTCTGCCTCAGAGAAATTTCGCTTCTTGCCCTTGCTCTCCATTGCTGCCATGATTTTGTTTTAAAAAAAAACACAAATTTCCTTGCTCCTTTTAATATGTATGGCCAATTAGGTAATTTGCATTGTCTATATATGGTTGAATGTGGGCGGATAAAGGGCGGTAAGTGATTTTTTTTTGCGTGCGCAAATTATCAGGTAGGCTGTGCGTACGCTATTTTTGGCTTTTGTGTGTACGTAGAGTTTTAGTAAGGATCCTACGCACAGTTTTATAAATTAGGCCCCTGGTCTATTGAAAGCCTCTGGCGGAATTTCTTCACTTCCTGCTGTGCCATAAGGTCGGGACGCACTTGTGCTGGGAACCTCGGGAAACTCCATAGCCCCTGCAGACTCTGCGCTGGGAGTTTCGTCACACTGGTCTCCCGCAGACTCTGCAAGAATAAGGACTAAACCAATTGTAATTTATTTTGTTTCATTGAGCACACAAGCAATAAAGTTATTTACCTGGTTCCCCTGTATCCAGCACATCTGTGTCTCCCTCCCTCTCAGACACAATGCCACACACACTGGTTTGGGCGAGAATCGAGGCCATTCGAGTCTCCATTGGGGACAAATCGGGGGCGCCTTTGCCCCCACCAGTCGCACACACACTCTGACGGTGAGAGGCAAGCCATTTCTTTGCTCCCACCTTAAGATCGGACAACTTCTTTTTTACATCTGGAACCATCCGGTTTGCCGAAGCAACTGCGTTTACCGCAACAGTGATGTGTTGCCACTCTAAATATTTTTTTTATTGGTAATTCCTCTGCTGTGGCCACCAAACACAATAGCCTTCCTTTCATCCACCTCACTCACAAGAACCTCTATTTGTGCCTCAGAGAAATTTCGCTTCTTGCCCTTGCCCTCCATTGCTGCCATGTTTTTGTTTTTAAAAAACACAAATTTCCTTGCTCCTTTTAATATGCATGGCCAATGAGGTAATTTGCATTGTCTATATATGGTTGAATGTGGGCGGATAAAGGGCGGTAAAAGATTTTTTTTTGCGTGCGCAAATTATCAGGTAGGCTGTGCGTACGCTATTTTTGGCTTTTGTGCATATGTAGAGTTTTAGTAAGGATCCTACGCACAGTTTTATAAATGAGGCCCCTGGTCCCAAAGCCTCTGGCAGAATTTCTTGCATCATTCCTGCTCTCTTTTTGAAATTAGAGGAGGCCATCTCTGCTGTTTTTCCATCTCAAATAATGCTTTCTCCATTCAAACTGGTCAATCTGTCAGTAATTCAAACTGTGGGGCCACAACAATTATACTCCAGTGAATGGGAGGGCTTAGGTAGCTGCAGGTTCCTAGGTAGCTGCAGGGGGGCCATCAGAGAAGTTTGGCCGGGATCTTTTGCAATAAGCTGAAACCGATCTTCGGGGATGTGTTGCGATTTGTTTCACCTGACCCCTCACTCGGATTGGCCGGCCGAGGATTTGTTTCGGTCCCGCGCTTGGATTGGCTGCCTGACGTTTTGTTTTGCACCCGGTACCGGAATTGTTTCAGAGGCGCTCTTTGCTCCCACTGGCTGAAGGCTTTGCACCGGCGCTGCCAATCGTACATCATTCACATTTGTCAAAGCCCCTTGAACAATACTATTTTGCGGTTTATCTACTGCGATTTCATCAGTTAAAAACGTAAAAAAAAAAAACACTAGTTTTAAAAACACACTTCCGCAATTTATCCTGCAAATTTATACACCATTTCTGCATTTTCGCAGAACATGAGTAAACATGTTTTACCCTTTCTCAGGTAGAAAAAAAAAAGTATTAGTCGTTCGTAAAGTTGTGATGACATTTAAGCTGCGGTAGGGAACTTTTGACACTCTAGCGGTAAATAAACAGAACTGCTTGCATCTTGCGGAAGAACATCGTAGCCGGAGCTACTTCTCTCTGTTTATGTCTATGAAGAATCACAAAGGTACTGGGTTACTCCGCCGCGGTACCCCCGAAGCAATCTAAAATAGTCCGAATATAAACACTTATTATAGGTGTACCCTAGTGATTCAGGACAAGCTAAAATCACGGTTTGGAAAATTGATTCATGGTGTACTCGCTTATTATATACATTTTTCTACATTTTGAACACAAACAAAGTTACGGACCGCAGCTCTGATTGGTTGTTTTTTACCGGGAGCGGATGACTTTCTGCAAATGACAATAGGACCACTGGGAGGAGCCAGAGGACCTTGATTTTTTTTCACAGATTATCTGGTTTATCAAATATGTAAAAAAAATATATTTTTACAAAAGTTCCCTACTTCAGCTTTAAGCATATATTTCAGTATAAAAAATAGTTTCATTCATGATTCTCATCGACACCCAATAAATGTACAGTTTGCTTCATTTCTTTTTCAAATTATGCAGGAGAAAAAATGTGGAGTCTTTGATAAAGATATGATGACGTTTAACCCGCAAAAAAATAGATTTTGGTATAAAGAGTATATTTTCATCGACACACACATACATATATACAGCCATTTTAGATGTGTAATGCATGCAGAATTTTTCTGAGATGTTCGTTTGTCCCTTTATTCACATTGTAAGTTTTAATAATCAACAATGATGAAATGAAAATGAAATTCGTCTAAAACATTAAAAACATTATTAAAAAGAAGAAAAAAAAACTACAAAAATCCTTGATAATGTACCCTTTTATGTAGTTTCATAACAAGGTTCGGGAGGAGCATGTCAGATACTTAGCCTAATTAGCATAGGTGGAGCCACTTAAGATAATCAACCTTAGGGTATAAATACAGCTGAATTAGCCTACCTGTCTCCATTGATGGTTTATCAGCATCCCCCCTCCACCCCATCTCCTCCACTAGAGTTCATTTTACACTTTTATATAATGGGTGGGGTACTCTAGGTTCGGGCCATTCCCGAGCTCGGAGCAGTTTCCCGGACAGCACACAAAATATGCATTATAATATTTCAGCTAATTATATGTAAGTCTGAACTTGTGAACACAAGTTTAATATTTTTTGTTTGTTTGTGTATGCCATGAATTACCCTTAATAATGAATAACTATAATACATAAACACTTATTATGTGTATCAGGTTTTCAGTCTATTGTTTTGTATAACATCAGGTGCATTTCTTTACTGTTGCATAATGGAAAGCAAGCCCAACCTTCGTTTGAAGCTGGAGAGCTGGTGGTGAGGCCGTCTAAGAAGGCAGCCACTGTGGAGAAAGTCCACCTTTCACAGGTGGCTGAAGGGGTGTCCTTTGTACCAAAGGACCCAGAGGCTGTGCAGGAGGAGGCCAAGGTGAGGGTTATCCATGGTGGAGGGTGTTCCTTTGATGACCTGCTGCTGGAAAGTCAAAGTGCCATCCAGTTTGGTCAATACAAAGGCAAAACCTTCAAGTGGATGCTGGAGAACGACCTTGGTTACTCCCTCGTGGTCCTGTCTGGACATCAGCGGGAGTGCAAGGCTGGCAGATTGGACAAAGGTGCCATCATGGCTAACAAAGATGTATTTCTCAAATATGCCTGCAAATTCGAGAAGGTTGCAGAAGCCATCAAAGTGCGCAGGCAGAAAGAGGGAACCATACCTGGCTGTGAGGGTGACTGTCTGGTGGGCTTTGGGGTCAACAGCAAGAACACCTTCAAGGAGCTCCATGAGGCCAAAGACTGGGAGAGGAAAGGGTAATATGTGTTTTTGCTTGCTAATTGTATTGCTTTTTTGTATGTATTTTACTCTAATCATTCATGCATATTTTGTTGTAGCTATGTGGATTTCATCAAAAGCAAGAAAACCAGTGCAGGCAGTAAGATGGATGCCCTGAAGAAATACATCTTGCAGAGGGAACGGAAGAAAATTAGGGCTAAAGGGAGAAAACAGTCATCCTCTGCATCTTCTGCATTCCAGCCTGTACCGCACCCTTCACATCTGGCTTCTCCTCCTCCCACCCAAAGCTCCTTTCCCACCCAACTACAGTACACGGCGAGTTTTTAGATTATCCCTGTTCTAATGTAATTATAAATAACATTGTACATTTACTGCACTCAGAGCCAACAGATGCAGATCTTCTGGCTTCAGTCATGGAGGTGGAGCCACAGGGTGAGTGTTTTGTTTTCTTTTGAGTCCTATAGTATTACGTAACCATAAATGCCTATAAACTGAAAATAATTAAATCATTATTACTGATTAGAAAATTTACAATTTCTTCACAGTACATCATATATATATACATTTTGTGTGTGTATAGGTGGTTGTTCTCCCTGAGGCCTGGAAACGCTCCCTTCCAAAGGAACAACATGAGTGGATCAGCCACTCCCTCTTCCAAAACCAGGGTGGAAGGGCAGTGCTGACAGACAACCTGCAGATGTGGTGGTACCCTCCACAGCCACGTCTGCTGTATCATCGGCCTCCAGCATCGCCGGACGTGTTCTTCACCTGCCCGCTGTGTTTGTGGATGCCATAAAGGATGTGGTCCTACAAGCTGATCTGCAGCTCACCTGACTGCAGACGGCCCGGTCAGTGACTGACTGCTTGTGAGCTCTACAAGACAGTGAGGCGGGTGCTGAACTTACATGTGTGGTATTTTCTGGCGACTGAATACCTTTAGTGTCAGCACTGCCATAAAAAGCTGGTTGCGTGGTCCTACAACATCCTGGACCAGCTGGATCTGGCTCACCGCAGGATGTTCCCAGCTATCCTCACTTACCGTCATGAAAAAATTATTTTTGTAGGACAAAATACATTGGCAGTTGTAGTTAACTACTAAAATGTTACACCATTAACTAGGCTGTAAGGGCAATAATGGAACTTCATTTAAATTTTAAAATAACATTTACTTTTAAAAATGAATTACATGTCATTTGTACACAAAACAAGCCTGATCTTTCTTTTGAAGTTTTTTCAGTCTGTGTCTGCCAGTCTAGGTTCAGTTCAGAATGTGTGAACAACCCTTCATTGAACTAAGCTTTAACTTTCAAAGGTGTCAGACTCAGAACAATAGGATTCCAACACCTTGAGACACTGCACCTTTAAAAGGTTATTTCAGCCAAATATTAAAATTGTCATTAATAACTTACACTTATGTTGTTCCAAACCTGTAAGACCTCCGTTTATCTTTGGAACACAGTTTAAGATATTTTAGATTTAGTCCGAGAGCTCTCAGTCCCTCCATTGAAACTGTGTGAACGGTATACTCTCCATGTCCAGAAAGGTAAGAAAAACATCATCAAAGTAGTCCATGAGACATCAGAAGGTCAGTTAGAATTAAAAGAATTTCATTTTCAGTTAGAAGAAATATTCTGAAAAGGTTCAATATAGAAGACACTTGGTGCCACACTCTAATCAGCTAATTAACTCAAAACCTGCAAAGGCCTTTAATGGTCTAAGTCTAGTTTTGTAGGCTACACAATCATTGGGAAAACTTCTGACTTGACAGTTGTCCAAAAGACAACCATTGACACCTTGCACAAGGAGGGCAAGACGCAAAAGGTCACTGCAAAAGAAACTGGCTGTTCACAGAGCTCTGTGTCCAAGCACATTAATTAAGAGGCGAAGGGAAGGAAAAGATGTGGTAGAAAAAATACAAAAAGGACTTCTGCTGAGTGGTCCAAACTTAGATGAAAGTAAATTTTGCATGTCTCAGAGTCTGGGGGAAGAGAGGAGAGAGGCACACAATCCATATTACTTGAGGTCCAGTGTTTCCACAGTCAGTGATGGTTTGGGGTGCCATGTCATCTGCTGGTGTTGGTCCTCTGTGTTTTCTGAGGTCCAAGGTCAATACAGCCATACACCAGGAAGTGTTAGAGCACTTCATGCTTCCTGCTTCCTGCTGCTGACCAACTTTATGGAGAAGCAGATTTCATTTTCCAACAGGACTTGGCACCTGCACACAGTGCCAAAGCTACCAGTACCTGGTTCAAGGACCATGGTATCCCTGTTCTTAATTGGCCAGCAAACTTGCCTGACCTTAACCCCATAGAAAAAATGATGGGGTATTGTGAAGAGGAAGATGTGATATGCCAGACCCAAGAATGCGGAAGAGCTGAAGGCCACTATCAGAACAACGTGGGCTCTCATAACACCTGAGCAGTACCACAGACTGATCGACTCCATGCCACGCTGCATTTCTGCAGTTATTCAGGCAAAAGGAGCCACAACTAAGTACTGAGTGCTGTACATGCTCATTCTTTGTTCATACTTTTCGGTTGGCCAAGATTTTTCTAAAAATCCTTTCTTTGTATTGCTCTTAAGTAACATTCAAATTTTCTGAGATACTGAATTTTGGATTTTCCTTAGTTTTCAGTTATAATCATCAAAATTAAAAGAAATAAACATTTGACATAAAAATAATGAATGAATATAATAAAAGTTTCACTTTTTGAATGGAATTAGTGAAATAAAATCAACTTTTTGATGATATTCTAATTAGATGATTAGCACCTATATGTATTTTTGCCTTAAAAGGTTCCTACATGCGCATTGCTGGCTGTGCTTCCTCCTGCATCAGCTGTATCTGCTGCAGCCCTTAACCCCTTTCTATGCACCCCCCTTTTTTGGCATGGAGACAGAAATGACATACCCAAAATAAAAAGGTTTCTGCTCATGATTCTTTCTGACTAGATACATAATCAACATATGTTCACAAAGCTGACACTTCAAAGTTTACTGTTCAGGAATCAGAATCACTAAGACTGTTATATAATTATATTAGAGATATATAAGCTCAAACATAAAAACTAAAAAAATATGTTTTTAATATTTTTATTTTTAATGTATTTAAAAATGTGTTGATGTAAGATATGAGTTTAGAAATAGAGTGTAGCTAAAGCCACAAGTCTTTCAAAACTTCATTAGAAATTTCATAATCTAATCTGTAAAACTGTGAATTTTATGAAATATTTCATGTGTGTTTTTTAGAGAAGGGTAATCAGATTGATTTATGGCACTTGTCATCTCTGTGAGATCTCACATGTAAACACTGCTGTGTATTTTGTATGTGTGTTTTGAAAACTCCCCGATTCATTGTTGTATTGTTCTCACCAAACGAGTCTTTCACACCTCCGCCAGGTACGACACATTATCCGCATTATTCTTTTATCATTATTCTTTTGTTTTTATTCCACCTTTATCAGCCTTTGTTGTGGTTTTTCAATGTTAACAAAGCAACAAAGCAGCGATCTCACTTCAGTCTCTGAATGCATTTAGTCCTTATTTATCAAAAGTCTTACTATAAAAATACAACAAAACATTTTCTTACGACCTTACATGAATTATTGTGAAAGAAATGCATTATGAATTAGAAATGCACCTGCTATTAGTAGCTTTGGAGCTAACGTTAGCATCACGCTACATCAGACAATTTATGAAATTATTAGTACACTTTTACTCAAAACTCACTTTGAACCCCAATCGAGTGTTTGTAATAACATCTTTTTGCGATCACGGGTGGAATTTTGTTGTTTACTATTGTAAAAATATGCTAACTGTAGCCTTTTTCATAGCTGCACAAGTTAGCATTTCCGATGTACATTTTTTTTTATATTTTATAAAATGCCCCAGATCTCAAGAAAATATCATACCAAGCTTTTCTATCGTAATCGCGGGTTTATTATTCGGATATTTCATGTATACAGAGGTGTTTCAGTGTTGTTGTGAGCAGATATGCACCAGGAACTGTTCACGAACCATGTGACATGATCTGACGCTGTCCGGTTTTGGGACTGTCAGATTGACAAGCCGAAGGTCCAATCAGAGTCTGTCTGGGTCACAGCTCGAGTACACGGAAGCAAACACACAGAGACGGCACTCAAGGGGCAAGGAAGTCGACCGGAAGTTGAAGTCAGC
The DNA here is from genome assembly GCF_003368295.1 of Carassius auratus. Lineage (NCBI taxonomy): Eukaryota > Metazoa > Chordata > Actinopteri > Cypriniformes > Cyprinidae > Carassius > Carassius auratus. The sequence continues at coordinate 12,701,630 of NC_039250.1, forward strand.
TGGGGGCTGCCATCTTGTAGCAGAACTTCACTTGCGTTAGCCTCCCATTGACATCCCATTCATTTTGGCGTCACTTTGACAGCGAATAACTTTACATCTGAGGCATTTAAAGACTCCATTTGGCCATTATTTATTTCTACAGAAACACAACAATGTATAAAGGACTCCATTACCTTCTATGTTACATTATGGCCCCGTAAAAACAGTTTTTGTTAAAATAGGCTAACGATTGCGTCATAACCACGCGACTCTCTGTCGCACAGTAGAGAGAGATTACCGTACAGACAGGAGGAGAAGCTCGCAGGCAATCGGGGATACATCAAGAGAGAAGCCCATAGATATAGAGTCCATAAAAGCAACGGGACAAAATATTTAAAGTTTTTGGGGAATTGGAAATAATTCGGTATGTGGCAAGTGAATACATATGAAGTAGCTTTATCCATGAACTAATAATTTATCTACTTCATTAATTAATGAAGTATGGGTAACGGCCGGGGAATGGAGAAATGATCAGGAAATTATACAGGCAGTGTAAGAAAAATCTCAATGTCAATCGCGGTTAACGTTCTTTTATTTATTTACAGATCTACGCTTGAAGATGAATGTGATCCCTTTCATCCTGATCGGAAGTCATCTACAAAATGTCATAGCCTACATAATGTGAAATAAAGAAAAAAAGTTTTTTGTTCAAGTGTTTTTGACCATGATTTATTAGCCAAAACTACATGATTTAACACCTAGCTCACAGTTATTTGAATATTAGCCTATGGGCAAATGTTTTAAGTGAAGAAATGAAATCATGTAGAACAATAAGCAATTTAAGAGACTATAAATGAAAAGCCTTTATTGAATCGATACGAAAATGACTCGAGGGGATATTGTATACTGACAGTATGGTTCCTGGATTATATATGTCTGTTTTGGATGGGTTACTATTCGGTTTGATGTAGATAGAAGGAAACGAATTTTTTTTTAATGTGTGTTTATGCATGTATGTGTGCATGTGCTATTTGAATCAATTTTAATCATTTTGGATGATTGCACATGTTCTTTGTTATCTGTTGTATATATATATATATATATATATATATATATATATATATATATATATATATATATATATATATATATATATATATATATTGTGAGTGTGTGTGTGTTCAAAATAAGCTAATTAAACTAACTAAAATGACTAAGTACTGCAGAAAGGCAAACGATTACAATCCAAAAATAGGCTATCATTTCAGAGTCGATAATAATAATAAAAGTCGATTTTAGCCACTTCTTTTGTCAGGCCTATAATGTTTTAATGTAAGATGTCATATTGTAATTATATATAGCGTAATATGATATGATATATAATTATTATAATATTAATATATTATATCACGTTATTATATTATATTATGTTTTTACTATACAATACGATTTGATTTCCAAAATATGTGAGTTTATTCTGCTTATTGCTTGCACTTAACGTAACGTTATATACAGTATTGTTCAAAATAATAGCAGTACAATGTGACTAACCAGAATAATCAAGGTTTTTAGTATATTTTTTATTGCTACGTGGCAAACAAGTTACCAGTAGGTTCAGTAGATTGTCAGAAAACAAACAAGACCCAGCATTCATGATATGCACGCTCTTAAGGCTGTGCAATTGGGCAATTCACTAGTTCACGCTTACATATAATTAGCTGAGGTATGGTATGCGTATTTGGCGTGCTGTCCGGGGAAGGGCTCCGAGCTCGGGAATTGCCCGAACCTAGAGTACCCCCCCTTCCCCGTATACTGTAAAGTGAACTTGAAGTGAGGAGATGGGGTGGAGGAGGGATGCTGATAAACCGTCAATGGATAGAGGTAAGTCAGCGATATTTATACTGTGGGATTGATTACTTGATTGTGGTCCACCTGTGATGATTAGGCTAAGTATCTGACGCGCTCCTCCCGAATCTTCATTGATAATTACATTTAGTTGAAAGGGGTGTGTTCAAAAAAATAGCAGTGTCTACCTTTGACTGTACAAACTCAAAACTATTTTGTACAAACATTTTTTTTTCTGGGATTTAGCAATCCTGTGAATCACTAAACTAATATTTAGTTGTATGACCACAGTTTTTTAAAACTGCTTGACATCTGTGTGGCATGGAGTCAACCAACTTGTGGCACCTCTCAGCTGTTATTCCACTCCATGATTCTTTAACAACATTCCACAATTCATTCACATTTCTTGGTTTTGCTTCAGAAACAGCATTTTTGATATCACCCCACAAGTTCTCAATTGGATTAAGGTCTGGAGATTGGGATGGCCACTCCATAACATTAATTTTGTTGGTTTGGAACCAAGACTTTGCCCGTTTACTAGTGTGTTTTGGGTCATTGTCTTGTTGAAACAACCATTTCAAGGGCATGTCCTCTTCAGCATAGGGCAACATGACCTCTTCAAGTATTTTAACATATGCAAGCTGATCCATGATCCCTGGTATGCGATAAATAGGGCCAACACCATAGTAGGAGAAACATGCCCATATCATGATGCTTGCACCTCCATGCTTCACTGTCTTCACTGTGTACTGTGGCTTGAATTCAGAGTTTGGGGGTCGTCTCACAAACTGCCTGTGGCCCTTGGACCCAAAAAGAACAATTTTACTCTCATCAGTCCACAAAATGTTCCTCCATTTCTCTTTAGGCCAGTTGATGTGTTCTTTGGCAAATTGTAACCTCTTCTGCACATGCCTTTTTTTTAACAGAGGGACTTTGCGGGGGATTCTTGAAAATAGATTAGCTTCACACAGACGTCTTCTAACTGTCACAGTACTTACAGGTAACTCCAGACTGTCTTTGATCATCCTGGAGGTGATCATTGGCTGAGCCTTTGCCATTCTGGTTATTCTTCTATCCATTTTGATGGTTGTCTTCCGTTTTCTTCCTACGTCTCTCTGGTTTTGCTCTCCATTTTAAGGCATTGGAGATCATTTTAGCTGAACAGCCTATCATTTTTTGCACCTCTTTATAGGTTTTCCCCTCTCTAATCAACTGTTTAATCAAAGTACGCTGTTCTTCTGAACAATGTCTTGAACGACCCATTTTCCTCAGCTTTCAAATGCATGTTCAACAAGTGTTGGCTTCATCCTTAAATAGGGGCCACCTGATTCACACCTGTTTCTTCACAAAATTGATGACCTCAGTGATTGAATGCCACACTGCTATTTTTTTGAACACACCCCTTTCAACTAATTCAACTAATTGCCCAATTGCACAGCCTTAAGAGCGTGCATATCATGAATGCTGGGTCTCATTTGTTTTCTGAGAATCTACTGAACCTACTGGTAACTTGTTTGCCACGTAGCAATAAAAAAATATACGAAAAACCTTGATTATTCTGGTTAGTCACATTGTACTGCTATTATTTTGAACAATACTGTACACCTGGCTAGTCTGAGCCCTTATTTCTGGAAAGCCGTGATACTTCAACCTTAGAAACTTCTGATCATCATTCAAGACATCTAAGTATAGGTGGTATTTTGTTAATTCAGTGTGTTAAATGTTTTTTTGTTTTTTTCGTGATTTCATCTTCCCATTTACTTCAATTTACTTGTTGCTAGCATATTTTCCCTTGTGCGAAAATGTCTTGCTGTGTAGCATACATGTTGTTCTAAGAGGCAAGTCTCTTCTTCCGAGTTAAGCTTTTTCAGGTAAGTACACTTTCTCCATCTGTAAAATGCAAGATTATGAATTTTTTAATCATCATCATTATGTAGGCCTAAGCAGAGGTGTAAAGAGTGACGTTACCTGAAAACCATAACGTTGGTTAAGTAAGTACAGTAAGAGTATCTGATTTCAATCATGTTTATTTTCTATAAAATGATATAAGTAAAATATAGATTATATTTTGTCAATATAGAGGATATATAAAATAGTGTAAATTAAAATTAAATGCACTGGATGTGATGGTTTCCGCCTCATCAGCAGCCAGCTGCAGTCATGACCATAGGTCACAAACTCAAACACCTGCAATTCAGAAACCAAGCCCAAAAACTAATTGTACTCTAAGTGATATGCCACAACAACAGGTTTATTTTAAATGAATGGCTGTGTCAATCATATATATTTGTTAATATAGGGAGTGTATCTGCATAATGTGTGTGTATGTCATATCCCATACACAAAATAAATATATTTGAAATATATTTTTAATATATTATTTTTATAAATATATTTAAGTTAAATATATGTAAACATGTTTACATATATTTTCATATATGTTTTAACTTTTGCAAATTGTTTCAGTTGAAATATATTTTGAAATGTAAAAAGTTAACATTTTCACAAACAAACACATTTTCAGTTTATTTTTTTAGATAGACCACTTCAGCTGTGGATGTGGGCATGGGAGAGCAGTGCTGTACCACTTCCCCCACCCACATTTTTCCTACTGGTCGGGATTGAACAGGCAACCCTTCGGTTACAAGCCCAAAAGCCCTAACCAGTAGGCCATGGCCTACCCTTTACTGACTTTATTGGCCTAAAATGACAATTTTATGTAATAACACACAGAATGCAGAGTTTTTTTTCCCCCCTATTTTAACAATATTGAATACAGTTATTTAATAGTGTGTGTATGCAGTGTAAGACACTGTGTTCTATCTATTGTTTAAGTGCACTTCACTGTAGGAGTGTCACTGTTGTACTTGCAAATATTGTGCAAATTTTCAATAGTTAAAAGACTTCAGGAAAGATGTCAATAAAACAACAATAAATCTAATAATTGCACTTAGTGTTAGGTACGTGCCACCTGATATGGCCTAATAGCAGGCGCGCTGGAAGCTGTTTCATGCGGGGGGGGCTGAGGGCTGGGTTGGAAAATGTGACGTCATTATGTTGTGACTGATGACATGAAATTTCTCTACTAGTCTGGCGTGATTGTTACTGTTTTATACACAAAAATTGTACTTGTACTTTGATGTTTAATAAAAAAAAAAAAAAAAAAAAAAAATATCTGTACTGTTTAGGCTATGTGTTGTAGCCATTAAAGAAAACACATTTGGTTTCATATTTGTTTAAATATTATAGGCTAATGTAATTTTCTTATTTATTTAATCAATATTTATTATGAAAGTGAGCATGCAGCATAAGAAAGATATGATACATCATGCGCAATAGCCTATGAGATGTGGAGTGGGTAAGACATGATTTTGACCACTTTATTGAGTTTTGTTTTGTAGAAAGACTCTGTTTAAAGGATTTTCGTTTTGTATAAATTGTATCTTAATTTTGATCAATATTTTATCAACCCATTGCCTGTATTTAATAAACAAGCAAATATATTAGCAGACAATGTAATAAGGTGCCGGCACATCACTTGTATTGCACGTGAACTGGAGGGCGCAGAAACTCAGCTTGTGCCTCACAGACAGTTTTGAGAAATATAGGCTATCTATTATAGAAAGCTTAAAAATGTCTACTTTTAAACGAAAATATTCAAAACGAAAAGAAATAGGCTACTCTCTGAATATGTAGGCCTAATCCATATGAAATGTGCATATCTCTCTGGCGTTCATGGCGAGTCCGCATCGTCTTTGCAGCGACACAGAAAACACAATTTTATTAATAAACAATTAAATGTCTCCTTGCTATTTTTGACAAATTCATAATCATTTCTTTAGCCGGTTCTTTGTGGAAAAATTATGCATGCAGTCGTGCGCTTGAGAGCGGCTAGTAAACGCCCATTATTCTGATCGGAACAAAGCATGACAAATTCTACATTTATTTCATTTTCTCCATAGAAATGAGAGGCCAAGTCACAAGTCAAATATTTTTTTTATTTACAATAATAGTGATTGTCGGAAGAGATGGCTTCCCTTGGCCACTTGGCCACTCAGAAAACGCCACTGAGAACGGGGATGGTCATTTCTGAAAAAAAAAAACATGAAAAGAACAAAAAACAAAACAAAAAAAAAAACAATTAAGTATATATGTCATATATATTCACTAAATAATTATTCAATATTATTTAGTGATGTGCTGCCTTTTGCTAGCCTAGGCCTCTTCAGCCATAGGACTACGGTGAATAGGCAACAGCATACAGAAATAAATAATGCTAAAATGCTCGGCGGCAGTATAAGGGATTTAAAACCATTTCTTACCTCGATTTAAAGTGCACCAAACATGGCCTTGCGTTCAGGTGTGTTGCTGATGAAGCTCCGAACAAGAGATGGTATATCCAGCCTGTCCAGAATGTCACTATGTATGTGCATTAGCGCCAGATGTTTCAACCTCTTCTGGCTTGTGGTACTTCGGGTCCAGGTTTTCAGGCGTCTGAGAGCTGAGAATGATCTTTCTGATGGAGCAGCTGACACAGGTAGACATAAACAAAGCTCAATGAACGCCTCAACTTCTTTAAATAGCTCTCTAGTTTGGGGGTGCAATGATGAAATGAATTCAGCAAGCTCTTTCACTGCAGTGAACCGTCTCTCCTTAGTTAGGTCACCAAGTAGAGTTAGTTGCATTTGTAGACGTGATCGATCAAACTTTTCCGGGAGTTGCATTTCTTCATTTAGACCAGACAGGTTTTGGTTGGCAGCTTCGATAAGAGTCGTTTCTCTTTGTGCAGCCACTTTAATTTCACTTTGATCAAATCTTCTTTTAAGCTCAGTTTGGATTAAGTCTACTGCTTCAAAGAACTGACGTCGCCACTGTGCTTCTCCAGATTTGCACACCAGAGCCTCTGGTTCTGAAGTGTTGCGGATGCGAGCTGGGGTTTTGCTCAATTTGGGGGGATTTGGCATTTTCAAATTGTTGCATCTTGCAGCGGTGTTAACCTTATCCATCAGCTCTTTGAAAGAGTCATCCCCCCGAAGTCTCTGCATATGTTGCTTGAGGACTGTGACACACTCAAGGGCTGCGCGTGCAGTTGATGTTTCACTCTGCAGACTTCGGGCCACTGCCTCAGATGGCTCAAAAAGTGCCTGGCTGCACACTAATCCAAAATATGCCCTTGCTTGTTTAGCTTGTGTGCACAATCCAGATATCTTAGACCGAATCTCAGCCCTAACTGACTTGTCTCGCTCCAGAGTCTTTAGGGTCTCCAGTAGTGTAGCATATGCAGAGATGACTCTTGAAATCGCAGTGCTGCGGATGCACCATCGGGTTGGGCAAAGCCCCAGAAGATTGCACACCACATCTTCAGAGCCAAACAGAGACCTGGGGGGTATTCCAAAAAGCAGGTTATGTGACATACCTGGGTATGTATAAGGGTAAGTTCGTGGATAACCTCAACGTTCGGTTCCAAAAACAGAGGTCACTTTCTGGGTATGTATGTAACCATAGCAACTGACTCTCTGAAGATAACCTGCTCGAGAGCAGGTTATGTTTCAGTGTAACTTCGTTTCAGAAGGTTGGTGAGCATGGCGTGCCCTTTTGACGAGGATCCTGTGGACGTTGAAGCACAAATTATACGAGGTTTTTTTCATCGGGAGAGGGTTATAAGACCGCGTATTGATGTGTTTGCTTACCCTAATGAATATTTAAAAGAGCGTTATCGTTTCCCACTGATTCATTAGTTTATTTAACACGTCTTTTAAAACCGCATATCGCAAATGTGACAAACCGCGGCTCTGCGCTTAGCACAGAAAACATTCTGTGCATAGCACTTAGGTTTTTTGCGTCTGGCCATTTTTTGTACAGTGTGGGCGATTCAGAGCATGTGGGAAAGGCAACTGTGTGTAGAGCCGTTCGTACAGTGTGTCTGGCACTTAAACAGTTGTTACCCACGTTTGTACAGTTCCCTGGCCATAAACCTCTGCTTGTTATTAAAGACGAATTCCACAGAGTGGCAGGTTTGTCCTTTGTAGTAAAATATATGACGCATATTTAATATTTAGTCATATTATTAATATCTATACATGTATTCCTTATGCACACACTTCATACTTCCAAAACTTTCTGTTTCAGGGTTTCCAAATGTAATTGGGTGCATTGATGGCACTCACATTCCTATTAAAGCTCCATCAATAAATGAGGGAGACTATGTTAATAGGAAATCTATTCATAGTATCAATGTGCAGGTAACAACTAAATTTTTTCCCCTTCTTAAAATCATCAAAGTCATTACTTTTTCCACTAACTATAGGTAATATGTGAGGCAACCCAAATCATCACCAATGTCGAGGCAAAATGGCCAGGATCTGTGCATGATGCCAGAATTTTCCGCGAGTCATCATTATGCCAGACATTTCAGCAGGGTATGATTTGCTTTATACAATTTTTGTTTTTTCGTTTTTACTATATTTGTGTTGTACACTTCAATCATTACAGGACAGTACAATGGTTACTTGCTGGGGGACAGAGGATACCCTTGTCTGCCCTATTTAATGACACCCTACCCTGAACCTGAGCCTGGACCACAGACACGGTTTAACCTGGCTCACAGCCGAACACGGGCCAAGGTGGAGATGACTATAGGGATCCTCAAATCTCGGTTTCAGTGTCTGCGTGGGCTCCGGGTTAGTCCAGAGAGGGCATGCGACATTATTGTGGCTTGTGTTGTGCTTCACAATATTGCCACTATAAGAGGAGAGAGCCACCCTCCTTGTATTGAGGAAGATGGCCCAGAGGAACACCGACAGATTTTAGAGGCCAACAGAGACGGAAGACTTTTGAGAGACAGGATTTGTCAAAATTACTTTTATTAGTTTTTTTTTGCACTGGTCTGCCAGGCAGTTTATTTCTTCATTTCCTGAAAAACAATAAAAGTAAAATTCATTAAAATGTTTTTTTTTTTTTTATATTGCTTTACACACACATACATACATACATACATACAGATAGATAGATAGATAGATAGATAGATAGATAGATAGATAGAGACAGACAGACCACTTTTAACATGCAACAGATTAATATTCAGACAAGTTCTCACCTTAAGGCGATTCTCAAGTAATTCTATTTCAAGTGCTGCTTTTTTAATGAGGAGCCTTTTCTCTTCCATTTGAAGCTGTATAAGGTCCATCTCCATGTCACTTTTTCTTATTTGTTTTTGAAGATGGACCTTATACAGCTCCTTTGCTGGCAACTAAGGTGGAAAAATGTAATAAATGAGATTGTTTGGTCAGACAATAAAAATAAAATATGGACACATGGACACAAATTCTTACCCTGCTTAGATTGTGTGCTGAGGCTGAAGGACCCTCATCTGTGGGCAAATCCCTAGGTATGTACTATGAAAGGACAATGACAGTTTGTTACTCTAATGCAAAAAGGGGCCATACATCATAATGGTATGCATCATACCTCAGTGGATCTACCAGCATTGTCCACTTCTGTCACAGCAGATGTGGTCTCTTCATCGTCATCATCTTCTTCATCCTACAAGACAAATATTCAAGTATACATTATTTGGCAAAAAAAATAAAAAAAAAACCCTAAAAGTACCTGACAACAAATCACTTACAACTGTGACAGACTGTGTTCTTTCTGGAGAGTCCAATAATACAATCCGTCCATCAGTATCTATAAGAACACACAACCCGTTAAATTCTCAATATTATCAAAGAAAATAATACATCATATGCAGTTAAATAAAATAAGCCTACATAAATTAATCTTGTTCAAAAAGCCTTTAAGTGACAGAGATAGTAATTTATCAGGATAAAAAATGAAAACAAATCATAGAGGTAAACTTACATTTCACCCTTTTTTCACCATCACTTGTGGTGCATAGTATGTGTGATGAACTGCCCCCTGGAATGCCAGCAACCACTGGTCGCCCTTTATTAAGGGACAGAGCCAGCTCCTCAGATGGGGTGAGGGGAGGTGGTGGTGGCCCCCCGCCAGTTAGACGGGCTTCAGTCTTTTTTCTGTTAGCTGCATGACAGAATGAATATACTAAATCCTGTTATAATAATAGTTCAGTAATTGTGTAATCAAATATTACCTTTTTGCAGAATGTTTTTGTGTTTCATTTTGACTTGGCTTAAAGTTCTTGTGGCTCCAGAAGGATTACACCTTATTAAATAAGAAATATACATTATTATTTCAAGCTAAAGAAATAAAATGGCAGGAAAAGTAAATGCTTTCATAGTGATTTAACATATTCAAAAGTATGTATAAGTCATACTTCATTATTTTGCATTTCAATAAAACGGGAGCCAATACCAAATTTGTAATTTAATACACTCACGCATTTACTCTGTCCGTTATTTTTTGCCAAGCCAACTCTCTTGCTTTAGCCGATGCAGCTGTATTGCTTCTTTTTAATATTATTGGCTTAAACTCCTCATAAGCATGCATTAAAACTTCCAACTCCGCCTCTGTGAAATACGCGGCTCTCTTTTTTTCGCTTTGAGTTTCCATGGTGACTCGTGAAATCGGCGATCCATTGAAAATGTCTTTATACATGCACCGTGCACGCGCATTAACTCTGGGTAACCAGTCAGAGGTTGATTAAGCTAACTCTTCTCAGGTGTTTTGGAACCGACATACTCATGGTATGCCTGTTTGGGGTAAATCAACCCAGAGGTTATAGTTTATCAAATGGTAAGTTAACCAAGCTTTCTGGAATACCCCCCTGAACAACTGTTTACGTTTGGCTGATTCTGAAATGACAACAGACACCTCCCTGAACAAAATTCAACGTGTCTGCAATGAGTCTCACTTCCCTTGCTACCTCTTGCAGAACGAGGTCCAAAGAATGGTTACTGCAATGCACATATAGGGACACTGGACACTCTGCTTTTAGCTTCGCCCGAACACCATTTATACGGCCAGACATGTTGGATGCGGCATCAAAACAATATCCTGCCAAACGTTCCAGAGGTATGTTTAAACGGATAAATATGTCCTTGATGCATGAAAACAATGTTTCTGCAGATGAGTCACTGGCGTTATAAAATCCAAGAAAGACGTTTTGTGCCCTTAAATCTGAATCCACAAACTGCAAACAACATGAAAATTGCTCGTTCGCGCTGATATCGGTTGTTCCGTCTGCTGTGAGTCCAAAGAAAGAACAGTGGCTGATTTGAGACATGATTTCACGTTGTATGGCATGAGCAAACATCCCGAGAATTTCGTTTTGAATTGTATCGGACATCCAATTGTCTCTGCGTAACATCCATTCTCTTTCTTTTGGGAGAGCGTGTGTCCTCTCCAACATTAACTGCCAGAGGACTCCATCTCGGTGAGCGTGCCCTCTAAGTGGCAACCCTTCGCGGCCCAGGAGCTTGATTGAGCGGAAGAAAAGCTCCAGCACAGCCCTACCCGTTGCCTGGTCTCGAGCGGCAATATCCGAGATCACAGCGTTGATTGGTGTTAATTTTAAGGATTCCAAAGCACGTACTGAATCCGAGTGCAATTCGGATAACTCATGATGTGCAAATTTTTCACGTGATTTCTTCCAGTTACAATATCCACCACCAGCCTTTACGAAGGAGCTTTGATTGTCGTTGGTGAGGCGCAGTAATCCTTTATCCGTCGCTTTAGCACATATAAAACAAATCACAGAGTCCGATTCTCTAATATAATGCAGCCGTTTCCATTTGTCAAACCATCCACATTGAAATGAACGCTCGAACGTTTCCCCACCAAATCTCCTGCCTGGAAATTTAATCCGGGGTTGGTAGGGCTTGTCAGCTTCCATGGCAGCCATCCGATCATGTGTCCCGACCTCAGCAGAATCCATGTTAACGTCCAGCTCACAAACCTCGCTGCTTGTGGATGCTGACATAGGCTTACTAACAGCACTAGTCTGACCCGAGTTTGTGTCAGTGTCAGTCATTGGCGAGGGTTCAGTCGCCGTTTCATCGACGTTATTGTTGACATCCTTTGTTTGAGAAGAATTCCCATCACTATTTTTACTTTTCTTTACTGTGTTACCCGAAAAAAAGTCCGAAATACGTTTTTGCTGCTTATTGCTAGCCATGACCAAACAAGTGTGAGGTAACGGAAGCATTCCTGAGGCTAGGTTAGTCTTTTATCAACGAAATATTAAAATAATTAATCATTAGTTTATATCTTATACACTATATCTTAATCCCACATTAAACACATTGTTATGTCTGGGGGGGCTGATGCTATGACGGGGGGGGGGGGCTGCAGCCCCCGCAGCACCCCCCTTCCCGCGCCATTGCCTAATAGTCCTAGGAAAGCAACTGTCGTTTTACACTGCAGTAATTTAAATGTAAGTACAGTACAATATATTATAGCGTTGTGTCATAATTCAGTAGTGAAATATGGTAGCCTACTCTTTTGTATAGGGGAAAAGGTAGAGGGATTACTATGACAAAATACATTTTCGACCCATCTTTAGCAAGCTAAACCTTTTATGACCATATATTTTGTCATATTTTACATTACATGCTATAAATGTAAATATATTTCACAATATATTTTTGTTATATTTCAGAATACATTTCAAAATGATAAATATAAGTGAACAACAATGCAAATATATTTAAATGTATTTGAAATATATGCCACACATATTTTTGACACTTTAAAATATATTTCAATATATTTCATTTGTGTATGGGATAGCCTATAGTGCCCAATTTAATGCTTTCTATCAATTTTAATATACCACCACAGCCACATTTTATTGTTTTGGTTGGTTGTGAGTGACAGATCAGCTTTTGCATTGTCACTGCAATTGATTCTCAACTGGGGTGGGGGGTAGTGAGATCATTTTTGGGTAGCATGGAATGCAGATATTTTATGAGAAAAAAAACAATCCATCACTTCTCATCCTTTTGGTTTAATTTCAATTTAATTCATTGGATGAACTAAATGACATGAAATTCAGTAAATGTAAATTATATCAATTTGCATTTAATTCATTTTCTCGAACAATGTGATATGCTTTTTTCTTGTCAGGTTCCCCTTCAATGACAAAGACAGGTTGCAGCAGTTGTAGCAGTGAAGTTGTCCTTCACTTCACACAGGACTGTTTCATCCCTTTTCAGGGACGAAACACCCTTAAAGCAGATGCAGTGCCAACCATCTTCTACCCCCGTTGCCAGGCAAAGGTCAAGGTGAGGCACACCAGAGTCAGTAAGAACACAACGGTAAGTAAGACTGACTCTAACACACAAGCTGTTAAATGCAGGAACTTCAGTCATGACCATGATTACATCAGTTGCACTCGCAGTGAACCACTGACAGTCGAGAAGAGTGTAGCCAGCTGCAGCCATAGCCATTCTGCAGATCATGGTGCATACTCACTGAAAAAATCCCACAGTCCTTTAAAGAGGAAGGTGTTATTTGGTCAAAGTAGCTTGCGTCCTTACAAGAAAAAAATTGAAGCTTCAAACGCAGAGAGTCAGAAGACTGAAACAGAAAGTGAAGTCTCTTTCTTCAGTTGTCACTGATCTGAAAGAGAAGCTGCTTATTTCCACCAGCTGTGCTGATATGCTGGAGGCGTCCTTTAGCGGTGTTGCTAAAGAAATTCTTACAAGGGCCAAGTGCAAGACTAAATCTCAAAGAATCTCTGATAATTTGAGATCTTTTGCCATGACTCTCCATTTCTACTCTCCGAAAGCTTATCAGTTTTTTCGTGAAAGCTTTGATTGTGTTCTGCCTCATCCTGAAACAATCAGGTCTTGGTACAGCAGTATTCCTGCAGACCCAGGCTTTACAGAAGCATCATTCGCTGCCCTACAATCCCATGTGGAGGACGGAAGGAATGGCCATTAGAAAGCATGTTCAATATGCTGAAGGGAAATTCCATGGGTATGTTGATGTAGGATGTGGCAAAGTTGATGACTCTTTACCAGTAGCCAAGGATGCATTGGTCCTTATGGTTGTAGCGGTTAATGGATCTTGGAAAATCCCTGTGGCTTACTTTCTCCTTGATGGGTTAAGCGGACAAGAGAGAGCAAATATTGTCACACAGTGTCTTTACAAGCTGCATGACATTGGAGTGCGCATTGTTTCCCTGACATGTGATGGACCGTCTTGTCACTTCACCATGATGCAGGCTCTTGGAGCCAATATCACAGTTGGAAACATGAGGCCATTCTTTCCTCACCCTGCAAATCCAAAGCAGGCTGTACATGTGGTTTTTGACGTGTGTCACATGATGAAACTCTTGAGGAATGCTTTTGCTGATGGACGTGTTTTCCACACAGGCAGTGGCAAAGAGATTAGGTGGAAATACCTAGAAGACCTCAACAAACTTCAGGAGACGGAGGGCTTGAAGCTGGGTAATGAGCTGAAGATGGCACATATTCAGTGGAGGAATCAGAAAATGAAGGTAAATCTTGCTGCTCAAGTTTTCAGCAGCAGTGTTGCAGATGCTCTTGAATTCTGCAACAAGGAGCTCCACTTGGCTCAGTTTCATGGTTCTGAGGAAACCGTTGAATTTCTGAGAACAATCGATTTAGTTTTTGATGTTCTCAACAGCAGGAATCCTCTGGCAAAGGGTTCCAAAGCTCCTTTGAGAAGTTGTAATAAACTTCACATGCTAAGTTTTTGGAGAGAGCTGAAAATTTCCTTCTACAGCTCAGAGATAGCTCTGGGAAACATCTTCATGCAGGCCCTAGGAAAACGGGTCCCATTGGATTTGTTGCCAGCTCCAGAAGCATTTCCAACATTTTTAAAGAGCTGGTTGAAGCACAGGAGGCCCCTTGTAAGTATCTTCTTACTTACAAACTCAGTCAGGATCATCTTGAGCTGTTCTTTTCTGCAGTTAGGGCACGCGGAGGCTACAACAACAACCCAACTGCCCGACAGTTTAAAACTGCATACAAACGCCTCCTAGTGAGACATCAAGTGAAAAATGGAACAGGGAACTGTGTCAGAGATGGAACCAACATGTTGGCAGTGACAGTTGTTCCAGCTTCTCGTCAATTTGATGTCACACCAGCACTCCCTCTGGATTCTGACCACGACTACAGCATCTTACCTTATGTCGAGTCAATATCAGAGTTCAAGGACGCCGCTATCCATTACATTGCTGGATTTATGGTGAAAAAGATGAAGGAGAAATTCTTGTGCATGCCCTGTTCTCTTGCACTGAATTCTGATTCCAGCATGCACGCTTTCATTGCCCTGAAAAACAGGGGAGGCTTACAGAATCCATCAACAAACATTGTGGAGGTGTATAAAGCCTCTGAAAGGTGCTTTCAAAGACTTCTGACCACCAGTGGAGGAAAGCTTCCTCAAAGAAAAGGAGTGACAGCTGCCATTACAATTCAGGTTCTGAGTGATTGTGCTGGCAAGAATATTTTTTCAGAGTTGCACAACCACATGTTTGAGACCAGTGTTGAGGACAATCATGTACACAGCTTGGTTAAGATGGCAGCCTCCATGTACTGCAAGATACGCCTTCATCATTTGGCAAGTCGAGAGAAACTGAGAAAGTAACATGGGATATGCTGGAGGCATATGCTAGAGGCTTCCTTTAGCGGTGTTGCTAAAGAAATTCTTACAAGGGCCAAGTGCAAGACTAAATCTCAAAGAATCTCTGATAATTTGAGATCTTTTGCCATGACTCTCCATTTCTACTCTCCGAAAGCTTATCAGTTTGTTCATGAAAGCTTTGATTGTGTTGTGCCTCATCCTGAAACAATCAGGTCTTGGTACAGCAGTATTCCTGCAGACCCAGGCTTTACAGAAGCATCATTCGCTGCCCTACAATCCCATGTGGAGGACGGAAGGAAAGATGGTAAGAAGACTTGGTACAGAAAAATCCAGAAAATATTGAGAAAATCTCCTTTAAAGTTGTCGATGATATCGATGATAGTGCTGTATCCATTCACAAAAATAAGTGTTTTATATATTTAAGGTGGGAATTTTATAAAATACCTTCATGAAACATGATCTTTACTTATTATCCTAATGATTTTTGGCATAAAAGAAAAATGTATAATTTATAGCTATTGCCACAAATATACCTGTGCAACATAAGACAGTTTTGTGATCCAGGGTCACAAATGTTCAATTGGTCAGTTGTTTCAGTGTTATCTGTTCGTAGCGTCTGTTTGTTACGTTTGTCTTGTCCTGTGTTCCCACTCTGAGCCTGCACCTTGACGTGGTGAGTGGGCTTCTAACTAAGCCAGGCTAGATGTTGAGAATTAAAGCCAAGATGCTGTTCATCCTTTCTCTTTTTCAGACATGCTGGTGATTGTTGTTTCCAAGTTTTTCCAGTAATGAACACTGCTAAGTATGAAAGAACTTTAACTCAGATTGAGGACAGTGAAGAGCAGCACACATACATAGTTTAGTTATAATTAGTCACCTGGCTGTTAAGCCAAGTTAAGTTAGATAACTCAGACAACATTTGTAGTTTATATTGTATTATTTATATTTGTCTATATTGTTCATACTGCAGTGCATACCCAATGTTCTGCTCTTATGCTACTGTTAATATACTTTACATATCGAGTCCATCGTCTGGCATGTCCACGCTACCTCAGGTAAAGGTAAGGTGCGCAGTCACTACTTTCCTGGTGCTCGTGTTCTAGATATTGCTTGCCAGGTTCCCGAGATCCTGAACGGTGACGAGCGCGTCGGAGCTGTTGTGCTGCATGCGGGAACGAACGACATCAGGCTGCAGCAGATGGAGGTTCTGAAGAAGGACTACAGGAGCTTGATTGAGACCACGATCATTGTGTCTGGACCGCTTCCCACGTACTGACTAGGACAAGAAAGGTTCAGTAGATTATTTGCTCTAAATGAATCGCTAATGTCATGGTGTAATGAACAGAGACTGCCCTTTGTAAATAATTGGAATCTGTTCTGGGAGCGACCTAGGCTCTTCCGTGCTGATGTCCTTCACCCTAGCAGAATCGGAGCGGCTCTTCTGTCGAACAACATCTCTAATAGGCTAGTGACAATGCCCCTGAATTTTCGAGATACCCCTACCGGAGGTAGAACTAAACCCAACAATGTTTTTCTTCATCTCTAAGGTCTCCCATATATGAAATGGATTCTTGGCTAAAAATATTTTACTGCTAAGATTGTTAAATTAACAGATATTGTTATACACCAGCAATACCAAATATGTAAATATATGATAAAAGAGAAGTGTTCTGTCACTCAATGTATGAGGTGTCCAAAATGAATGAAAATGGAACACTGACAACCCAAGTCCAAACCCATTCATTATCAGTGGTGAGAAGAATGTTGAGAAATTCAAATATAAGAGACAACAAAAAATATTTAATATGGCACCTTGTACTATATGGAAACAAAGATTGAAATCGAAAGATAACACCTTACCATAGCACAAACAGGAGACCAGGAGTTAACTTAATGAACTTTTTAATAAAACTATAACTTAACTTCACACAATACAACTTAAATTACTGTCTTAAATAAAACAAATGGAAATCTAACTAAAGAAACAAACACTCTTCGGGGAAATGAGCCCTGTCTTCTCAGGCTGTTTAGTTTATTTTCTAGCAGCAACCATTTGGAACATCAACTGCTTTTGGGAACCGTTGGAGAAGGGTCTGGCTGCAGACTTGCACTTGCACTCTCAGACACTGCTTCTGCTAGCGACGTCACTTGCAGTCTTTATTTTTTATTTTGTTCTATTTATTGATAACTTTTTGTTTGAATTTCCCAACATTTTATAACAGTTGCCATGTGGCGAAGACAAGAAAAAATAAACTAAATTACAATGTCAATTGCAATCGCTACTTGCACTCTCTGCTACCTGTGACTTCACTTGCAATCAACACAAATCATGCATGTTGCCAGTGGAGACAAGATGATGTGGTGGTGATTAAACGATTAAAACTAATTTAGTACTATAATGTACATTGTCCTGCAAAAAAAAGACAAGCACGGACCTTGGCCACAGAACAGCAGAATATGAACGTAATGCACAAAGTCTTTCGTTAAGCGTTTTCCTCCTGTAGAAAAAAACTAACACTTAATATGGCATAATGTATTCAGACACATTAAGTTCAATTAAATGATAAAATTCGATATAGTTATTATTCAATGTACTGCAAGTCAAGCAGATGGCTATGAACACAATGTGCAAACTTTGTCCTCCCATACAACATAACGCTTAATGTGACCTAATAACAGACTAAGATGATAAAGACAATTCAGTAGGTCTAGCCTATATGACTTGTTGTTGACTCTAAGTATATACAGACCAGCAAATATGAACGGGCATTATGCATTAAGTGATTTTAAAAGGATCAACTCCGTACAGGCAAGCAGACGAGTACAGAATGCAGTGTGTTAAATTGTACATTAAACGTTTTCCTCCTATAGAAAATCATTATAAATAAAACACATAATGTAGGTTAATGGACAAAGACAGTGATATAAACAAGTTGTAGACAGTTTATTCTATATGGAAAAATGCTTAATGTGAAACTTTGCGTGTTGCGTTTATACTGAATTTGTCAACATTCTTCTCACCACTGATAATGTGATTTGGACTTGAGGCTATTTTGTCCAGCGTTCTTTCATTTTGGACACCTCATACATTGAGTGACAGAACACTTCTCTTTTATTATATATTTACATATTAATAATTTAAGTTGTATTGTGTGAAGTTAAGTTATAGTTTTATTAAAAAGTTCATTAAGTTAAAATTCCTGGTCTCCTGTTTGTGCTATGGTAAGGTGTTATCTTTCGATTTCAATCTTTGTTTCTATATAGTACAAGGTGCCATGTTAAATATTTTTTGATGTCTCTTATATTTGAATTTCTCAACATTCTTCTCACCACTGATAATGAATGGGTTTGGACTCAATTATGTCAGTGTTCCATTTTCATTCATTTTGGACACCTCATACATTGAGTGACAGAACACTTTTCTTTTATCATATATTTACATATTTGGTATTGCTGGATTCAGCACAACCCCACCTTTCCAACAAGCCATCATATGTGTTTCTATGATAATGCCAGGCAAAGCAAGCACAAATTAAATGAAAACATTCTGCATAGATATTAAATTTGTGCATGTCCGCTTATTTTAGATATGTGTTTACATGTCTCTATTTATTCCATACATCAAGATATTCACATCGAGTCTTTTCTAGTAGTTAAATCAACTTCCTGACTACAAACATGTCAAGTTTCAAAGCTCTCAGAGCTTGTGTGATTGATCTGCATTAGTTTATATGCCTTAACTCCCATACGGACAGGCTATATTTTAGTCCTTTATTGGTTTTGTGGTGTATAACAATATCTGTTAATTTAACAATCTTAGCAGTAAAATGTTTTTAGCCAAGAATCCATTTCATATATGGGAGACCTTAGAGATGAAGAAAAACATTGTTGGGTTTAGTTCTACCTCCGGTAGGGGTATCTCGAAAACTAAAGCACTTTTTGACCATTTGTCACTAGCCTACAAGGCATTACACACCATATGACTAGTAAGTCAAAGTCCAAATCACACTCTTTGCTTTCCCAACTTAATTGATATAAGTACCAGTGTAGAATGTTATAGAAACTTTGTCTATTCCTCGTTTAGTTAGGTCAAACAATAAATCCACTGTGGGATCTATGTAAAATCGAATTGTGATTAAACCATAAAATCTAAATATTATTTCTTAAGAAACACAATTGTTATTACTGTAATGCTTTATTAGCTGGTTGTCCTGCATCCTCAATAAACAATCTACTGTTAGTCCAAAATGCAGCTGCTAGAGTTCTCACTAGGTCAAGGAAATATGATCATATAACACCAATTTTATCATCACAACACTGGTTACCTATTAAGTTCTGTAACAATTACAAAGTATTACTACTGACTTGTAAAGCCCTAAATGGTTTAGCTCCTGTGTATTTAACGGATCTTCTATTGCCCTACAATCCATCGCGCTCTTTAAGATCACTAAATTTGAGGCTTCTGGTCATTCCTAGGATATCTAAGTCCACTAAAGGAGGGAGGGTGTTTTCACATTTAGCTCCTAAACTCTGGAATGGCCTCCCTGATATTGTTCGAGGTTCAGACTCGCTGTCCCAGTTTAAAACTAGATTAAAGACGCATCTCTTTAGCCAAGCGTTGACATAATGCATCTCATATCTTTTATACTACAGTTAAATTGGACCAAATGCATTAATATTATGAAAAGCAGCTATGCTAATTATTTCCCATCTGCTTTTTTGTTATAGACTATGTCAGCTCCAGTTTGTATCCAGCCTCTCATGGAAACTTCAGATGCCCCAACACCTGTGAAGAGACGACTCAATGCCAGCGATATGTTATGCACTAAATTAATACATTTCTGAAATGCATTTTCTGTAAAGCTGCTTTGAAACAATATGTATTGTGAAAAGCGCTATACAAATACATTTGAAATGAACATCCTTACTGTAAACCGTACCACTAGGTTAACTTTATACAACTTCATGTCATTTACTGTTTATAATACACTACGTCTATACCACACTTTTTTTGCACTTCTAGTTAGACACTAACTGCCTTGAATTGTCTCTGTACTTGTACTCTACACATTGACAATAAAAGATAGATCTAATGTAATCTAAAGGTGTCTTGACATCTCCTTTATCAATGTTCACTGTGAAAGCTACTGACTGAATATGTATCATTACGAAGTTCCAAACCATAAGTAATAAAACCACATGACATTTCTGTCAAAGTATGTCTACTTGAAGAGTCTACCGTGTGTTTTGATAATAAATATTCAATCATTTCATTAAAAAAAAAATTATTTATTGAAACACAAAAACAATCCCTCTCTAGCTACATTCGTCGTGGGGAAGAAAAGTGAGAGGCCATGGGGTGGATGGCTAGGGTGATACATGAATGACACAGAGGGGAGAAAGAAGGGTGGGGGGAGAAAGAGCAGTGACTATTGAACAGTGTTATGTCTACCAATGTGAACATGTATTAAACTAAAGACAAAAGGCACATACACAACCCCAAAACAATTTAACAGACTTCAACTGTTTCATGTTTAAAACATGTTGAGAGGTTTAATCCAGCATCACCCCTACTGGATTAAGACTCTCAAGCCTTCAGCTAAATTATTTAAAAAAATATCACTACCCCTAGGTGATAAATGAACTTCATCTCTTAGAAACAATTAAGGCTTGTTAAATACAATTTGAGGGTGATGCACAATACCCCCCTGCATTCTCAAGACAAAGGTAGCCATGACACTGTACACCCATTTACAGGACTTGTCAATTTTCCCTGGAAGGCCCGATCTCCACCGACGTCTCTGGGTGATGTCAGACAGCACAATGGTCATCTGAGGGAAACGCCGATAGAGATGTTGCAGATCCTGCATCATCGCTGCAATGAGATCGATGCTCTTCCTGCATCCCAAGTCGTTCCCGCCGCAGTGAATCAGCAGGACATCCGGGGCTGCTCTTCCTCTGAGGGACCGGTAGAAGACCGTGCCATCGAAGTCCACCCCAGCCAAACCAGTAAACCTTGGCCGCTAGGCCAAGATTGGCCCTGATGGTCTCTCTGGCCCTCTCTTCCCCACGACGAATGTAGCTACTCCCGATGATCCAAATCACTGCATACAGCAATCACAATCAAAACACTGTTTTGTTAGTACGAGTAAACATATTAATTTAACACACAAGTAACTTGTCTCTGGCCATTGATTTATTTATATCCGAACAAAGCAGAAAAAAAAAGTCTATGCAAATATACAATAAAACACAAATTAATTGCTCTTCTCTGTTCATTAAAATAATAATAATAACAACAATATAGGTATTACACAAGGTTAATTTATTATTTTATTCTCTCTTACAGTGTTGCTTTGCATATTTTATACTATATATTCTAAATGATACTATATTAATATGGCTTACCTTTGTTGGTAGCATAGTTAGCCATTGTTCTTCTTTTGTGGTTTGTATTTTTACCTATGAAGAAAGAAAAATGAAAAGGGCAACCATTAGTTATAGATGTTATTGGTGACATTCGTTATTGTCCATTTATTATCTATATGTTATTTAACAGGCCAAAGCAGACGCTTTTGTCCAAGCGATTTACTGAATAACTTTTTTATATGACTGATTCGTACATTTCTCTTGCGATGTAGATGTGTAGATAACAGTTAACGCATTTTGTGATTATATTCGGCGCCCATTAACGTTATACAACATCATGTGCATCAAAAATTTAATTATATTTAACATATTTGATCCCTGGGCCATTAAATAACTATCGGGTATGAATTCATATCAGTTATTGAACATAATTTTACATAACTTCTTAATAGTATGCATTAAGTTAATATGGCATACTGGCGTTACATTTTAAAATACTATACAAAATAATTTATTTAGAATAATTACTCCTGCTCACTCACGCCAAAGAACTCCCCGCTCAAAGTCGCCGTCTCTGCAAGATTAACGATGGCAGTTTTCACGCACAGGTACTAGAATATTTACATCTGTCAGACAGGTTGCTGACGTCGTCAAGCTTCGTTGAGTCTGCGCGTCAGAAACGGAAGTGCTAAAAAACGCTAAAAATGGGCTTCATTTGTCTCAATTGAGTTCCAATGGGGTCGCTGTGTCCATTTATTTTACTGCCTATGGATGGCACTGGGAGAAGCCGTTTATCATCAGATCGCGTAAATCAGTGGAAAATGAATAGAAATGATGATTCTGTCTGAAGAAATATGAAGTAAACATCAGTAAATATATCCACATATCTCCGCGGATATGCATCTATGGTCTATAAATCCTTATTGACGCTGTTCAGTGAGTCTATGTGAACACAAATAAACCGCTGCAGACTTAACTGAATATTAATGAGTGGTGAATTTCTGTTCAAAATGGGGCATAATACGGATTTATTATTTTGCACTCCTGACATAAATTACCAAATAACTGTCACTGCAACAATATTTTATCAAAATATTGGTCAAATATCGAAGCTAGAGTCTTTAAACTTTCAATTGATGCACAGGTTGTCCAGATCAAGTAAGAGAGTGATGTTTAATGTGCTGTGAAAGTGAAACAATAATAAACTGGGGCCGTCGGCGATGTTTGCACATAAAGGGGTTTTAAACGGGTACCAAGGGCAACAGCATGGAGATGAAAGAGGGTCGAAGAGGACAAAAAAGCCCTAATGCATCACAAAGCCATTGCATGGCGAGCAGATCCAAAGGAAGATCCGTGCAGATTGTGTGGACAGCCAAAGGGCCTGCCTCAGAAAAGGCCAAAGAAATGTAAACCGCTGACTTGCTCTCTGTGTCAGCAGCCCAAAACCAAGGACTATGGTTACTCACGGTACAATCCTTTTGCAGCAGTTATGAGTACAAAGCTGTGGAACTTTGGCTGGCAGAGCAGCGGGTCTCTTGCTCCCCCTAAATAATTGGCACAGATTTTTTTTTTCTTTTTTTTATTACCTGTTAATTTTATTAGTGTTCGTTTGTTTAGTTTCTTTTAGTAAATAAGTATTTTATTTACATTTATAACCTTTTTTTATTTTTAACTTGTTATACTGTTTCTTACATTTTTTTTCTTTTTATATTTGTATATACCATTGTGTTTACCTTAACATTTTATAATTTTTATAGTTTTTTTCTAATGTGAACTATTTAATCTTATCTAATATCTTATTTTTTGTTGTACTGTTTCTGCTGTTAATTCTTTTGTTTTAAAATTTTCATTTAGCATTTGTTTTTTTGTGTGTTTGAACTATTTAGTGAAATCTTTTATTCTTCACTTTGTTGTACGGTTTCTGCTGTTATTTTTTCAGTTTTATGTATATATTTGTTTAATAATTTTTTCACAATTATATATTTTATGTCCGATTTTAAAATTCTTATGTTTTTGGTAAAAAATTAAGTCTTAACATTCATTTAGTGGCACTTACCTGACTTGTAAACTTGACAAGATGGCGCTGTTTTTCCCGCGAAGTCACTCAGGCTTGTGCACATGCAGAATTATCTCTGTGTCGGTTGGATTAGTTTTTATTAGTTTAGTCAACATTAGCATAGCTAATAATCATTCATTCAATGTTTTTCCAAATATACTTATGTAGACTTAATAAAATACATCTTCTCAACTAAGCCCAAGCAATAAAATTAGCTCAACTTAAATATTTTTTCCCTTCCAACATTTTGTTAATTGTATTTTTTACACTGTATGAATAGATGGAGACAAACACATTCCGATTTCTTTAATTTTGGCTGCTTGCTGCTTTGTCGAGTTAGAAAGGGAAGTGAGCTCAGATAACACAGTTATTTCAACTGCTTTTAAAAGAAATCCTTTGTTGCAGATGCAAGTTTTAAAGAAGTTGTGATCTCGGCCTTAATCACAGAATCGCATGTGATTTATCGTGCAGCCCTTGTTTGTTGATCACAAAGTACAAATTAGAAGAGTAAAACTAAGATGTGGAGCATTGTCAAAGTGCCGCCATTACTGTCTAGAGTGCGTAGAATGGTGTAATGTGATTGGTTGAGCGGATATCGCATTCTGCAAAGAAGGGAGACAGGCTCTGGTGCGGTTTGGAAAAAAAGGGAGAAGCATGACCCAATAACGCTGCAAATATAGCATTTTCCATAAAATAAAAATGGACTTTTCAACCAGAAACAATACAGATTTTTGTTTAGTAATTTTTTCACAATTATATATTTTCTACTCTCCTGGCTTTGAGTAGTCTTGCACAAGACTACAGCCAAGAAGACGCTGGCTGAGCTCATTGAGGCTGTGCTGGAGTGAGCCACTATAGTAGTGTAGTGACAAGGAAGCATGTGTGACAGCAGCAGTGTCCCGGTCCCATTCCACCGCTCAAAACCAACAAGCAGATAAGCCTGGAAATTTTCCAGGTTAGCGCTAGTTCCTGATTTAAAAAAAGAGGAAACATTAAGACTCATTTAATGAGATTAAATGAAATAGACTTTCACAAAAACACACCTCGAGGTGGTTGTGTGTGTAATCTTACTGGGTATGAAGCGGTTGAGGTGGTTATGGTAGGACTCCAGGAAAGTGGACCCCCAAGCACAGCAGTACACAGGAAGTGTAAGCCCTCCTTTTTAACACTTCCTGTCTGGGTGTACAGCTGCACTCCAAGAGGGTCCTGGATGCAGGGAAGAAGGCGCCTTTGAGTGTCCCAGATGCAGTCCATTCTCTCCTGGTCCACCAAGGGGATGCCCATCGTTTCCCTGGTGTCCCTGAAGGCCTCCAGCAACAGTCCGATCAGCTGCTCGGTCTCCTCCAGGCCACGTGTGCAGCGACGACAGTGCTGTGCCAGCTGTCTGGAGGTGAGCCTGCTGGTCTACTGCTCCTCCGTGAGGCCTCTGATGCCCTGCTGTTGGTCAAGCTCCCTCCTTTTTGCCTCCCTCAGCAGGGACACATCTCCCTCATCCCAGACGAAAATGCAGGCAGAGAGCTCTGCCATGAACAGACTGTAGAGCAGGTGGCTGGTTCATGGGGAGCAGTCCCTGACCCTCATGTGAGGTGAGCACAGGAATGAGGACCTGTGCGTGCTCATTGCCCACATTGGTGACCCAGGCTGCGGTCCCAGCTCCTGCCAGTTTTTTGGCCACCTGTTCTTGGAAAACAAAACAGTTCAATGAGCTCCAAACATATACAAATAATCAAATATATTCAAGATAATCTGTGATTAATACGATACCGGTTTTGTGGAGTCCATTTTCAGGATGGACCCCAACACAGAGGTGACCCTGGCTTTTAGCTCACTATACCGGGACCGGACATCCTCTACGTGGACAGAGAGGAGCCACTGGGCAGTCGGTTGTGGCAGTTTTGCGGATCACGTGAGTAAACATGTTTTACCCTTTCTCAGGTAAAAAAATAAAAATTTATTAGTCGTTCGTAAAGTTGTGATGACATTAAGCAAATATTTCAGTATAAAAAATTGTTTCATTCATGATTCTCATCGACACCCAATAAATGTACAGTTTGCTTCCTTTCTTTTTCAAATTATGCAGGAGAAAAAATGTGGAGTCTTTGATAAAGATATGATGACGTTTAACCCGCAAAAAATAGATTTTGGTATAAAGAGTATATTTTCATCGACACACACATACATATATACATATATATAGCCATTTTAGATGTGTAATGCATGCAGAATTTTTCTGAGATGTTCGTTTGTCCCTTTATTCACATTGTAAGTTTTAATAATCAACAATGATGAAATGAAAACGAAATTAGTCTAAAACAATAAAAACATTATTAAAAAGAAGAAAAAAAAATACAAAACCCTTGATAATGTACCCTTTTATGTAGTTTCATAACAAGGTTCGGGAGGAGCATGTCAGGTACTTAGCCTAATTAGCACAGGTGGAGCCACTTAAGATAATCAACCTTAGGGTATAAATACAGCTGAATTAGCCTACCTGTCTCCATTGATGGTTTATCAGCATCCCCCCTCCACCCCATCTCCTCCACTAGAGTTCATTTTACACTTTTATATAATGGGTGGGGTACTCTAGGTTCGGGCCATTCCCGAGCTCGGAGCAGCTTCCCGGACAGCACGCCAAATATGCATTATAATACTTCAGCTAATTATATGTAAGTCTGAACTCGTGAACACAAGTTTAATATTTTTTGTTTGTTTGTGTATGCCATGACTTACCCTTAGTAGCGAATAACTATAATACATATAACCCTTATTATGTGTATCAGGTTTTCAGTCTATTGTTTTGTAAAACATCAGGTGCATTTCTTTACTGTTGCATAATGGAAAGCCAGCCCAACCTTCGTTTGAAGCTGGAGAGCTGGTGGTGAGGCCGTCTAAGAAGGCAGCCACTGTGGAGAAAGTCCACCTTTCACAGGTGGCTGAAGGGGTGTCCTTTGTACCAAAGGACCCTGAGGCTGTGCTGGAGGAGGCCAAGGTCAGGGTTATCCATGGTGGAGGGTGTCCCTTTGATGACCTGCTGCTGGAAAGTCAAAGTGCCATCCAGTTTGGTCAATACAAAGGCAAAACCTTCAAGTGGATGCTGGAGAATGACCTTGGTTACTCCCTCATGGTCCTGTCTGGACATCAGCGGGAGCGCAAGGCTGGCAGATTGGACAAAGGTGCCATCATGGCTAACAAAGATGTATTTCTCAAATATGCCTGCAAATTCAAGAAGGTTGCAGAAGCCATCAAAGTGCGCAGGCAGAAAGAGGGAACAATACCTGGCTGTGAGGGTGACTGTGTGGTGGGCTTTGGGGTCAACAGCAAGAACGCCTTCAAGGAGCTCCATGAGGCCAAAGACTGGGAGAGGAAAGGGTAATATATGCTTTTGCTCGCTAATTGTATTGCTTTTTTTTGTATGTATTTTACCCTAATCATTCATGCATATTTTGTTGCAGCTATGTGGATTTCATCAAAAGCAAGAAAATCAGTGCAGGCAGCAAGATGGATGCCCTGAAGAAATACATCTTGCAGAGGGAACGGAAGAAAATTAGGGCTAAAGGGAGAAAACAGTCATCCTCTGCATCTTCTACATTCCAGCCTGTACCGCACCCTTCACATCTGGCTTCCCCTCCTCCCCCACCCAATTACAGTAGACGGTGAGTTTTTAGATTATCCCTGTTCTAATGTAATTATAAATAACATTGTACATTTTCTGCACTCAGAGCCAACAGATGCAGATCTTCTGGCTTCAGTCATGGAGGTGGAGCCACAGGGTGAGTGTTTTGTTTTCTTTTGAGTCCTATAGTATTACGTAACCATAAATGCCTATAAACTGAAAATAATTAAATCATGATTACTGATTAGAAAATTTACAATTTCTTCACAGTACATCATATATATAAAAATTTTGTGTGTGTATAGGTGGTTGTTCTCCCTGAGGCCTGGAAACGCTCCCTTCCAAAGGAACAACATGAGTGGATCAGCCACTCCCTCTTCCAAAACCAGGGTGGAAGGGCAGTGCTGACAGACAACCTGCAGATGTGGTGGTACCCTCCACAGCCACGTCTGCTGTATCATCAGCCTCCAGCATCGCTGGACATGTTCTTCACCTTGCCGCTGTGTTTGTGGATGCCCTAAAGGATGTGGTCCTACAAGCTGATCTGCAGCTCACCAGACTGAAGACGGTCCGGTCAGTGACGGACTGCTTGTGAGCTCTACAAGACAGTGAGGCGGGTGCTGAACTTACATGTGTGGTATTTTCTGGCAACTGAATACCTTGAGTGTCAGCACTGCCATAAAAAGCTGGTCGCGTGGTCCTACAACATCCTGGACCAGCTGGATCTGGCTCACCGCAGGATGTTCCCAGCTATCCTCACTTACCGAAGTTTTTTCAGTCTGTGTCTGCCAGTCTAGGTTCAGTTCAGAATGTGTGAACGACCATTCATTGAACTAAGCTTTAACTTTCAAAGGTGTCAGACTCCGAACAATAGGATTCCAACACCTTGAGACACTGCACCTTGAAAAGGTTATTTCAGCCAAATATTAAAATTGTCATTAAATACCTTCCCCTTATGTTGTTCCAAACCTGTAAGACCTCCGTTTATCTTTGGAACACAGTTTAAGATATTTTAGATTTAGTCCGAGAGCTCTCAGTCCCTCCATTGAAACTGTGTGAATGGGGTATACTGTCCAGAAAAACCATCATCAGAGTAGTCCATGAAGAAATATTCTGAAAAGGTTCAATATAGAAGACACTTGGTGCCACAATCGAATCAGCTAATTAACTCAAAACCTGCAAAGGCCTTTAAATGGTCTAAGTCTAGTTTTGTAGGCTACACAATCATTGGGAAAACTGCTGACTTGACAGTTGTCCAAAAGACAACCATTGACCCCTTGCATAAGGAGGGCAAGACGCAAAAGGTCATTGCAAAAGAAACTGGCTGTTCACAGAGCTCTGTGTCCAAGCACATTAATAAAGAGGCGAAGGGAAGGAAAAGATGTGGTAGAAAAAAGAAAGTGTACAAGCAATAGGGATAACCACACACTGGAGAGGATTGTGAAACACAACCCATTCAGAAATGAGGGGGAGATTCACAAAGAGTGGACTGCAGCTTGAGTCAGTGTTTCAAGGACCACTATGCACAGACATATGCAATACATGGGTTTCAGCTGTCACTTTCCTTGTGTCAAGCCACTCTTGAACAACAGACAGTGTCAGAAGCGTCTAAAGACAAAAAGGACTGGACTTCTGCTGAGTGGTCCAAACTTAGATGAAAGTAAATTTTGCATGTCCCAGAGTCTGGGGGAAGAGAGGAGAGGCACACAATCCATATTGCTTGAGGTCCAGTGTAAAGTTTCCACAGTCAGTGATGGTTTGGGGTGCCATGTCATCTGCTGGTGTTGGTCCACTGTGTTTTCTGAGGTCCAAGGTCAATGCAGCCATATACCAGGAAGTGTTAGAGCACTTCATGCTTCCTGCTGCTGACCAACTTTATAGAGATGCAGATTTCATTTTCAACAGGACTTGGCAGCTGCACATAGTGCCAAAACTACCAGTACTTGGTTCAAGGACCATGGTATCCCTGTTCTTTATTGGCCAGCAAACTTGCCATGTCCTTAACCCCATAGAAAAAAATGATGGGGTATTGTGAAGAGGAAGATGTGATATGCCAGACCCAAGAATGCGGAAGAGCTGAAGGCCACTATCAGAACAACCTGGGCTCTCATAACACCTGAGCAGTACCACAGACTGATCGACTCCATGCCACGCTGCATTTCTGCAGTTATTCAGGCAAAAGGAGCCACAACTAAGTACTGAGTGCTGTACATGCTCATTCTTTGTTCATACTTTTTGGTTGGCCAAGATTTCTAAAAATCCCTTCTTTGTATTGGTCTTAAGTAACGTTCAAATTTTCTGAGATCCTGAATTTAGGATTTTCCTCAGTTGTCAGTTATAATCATCAAAATTAAAAATAAACATTTGCAATATATCAGACTGTGTGTAATGAATTAATATAATACAAATTTAACTTTTTGAATGGAATTAGTGAAATAAAATCAACTTTTTGATGATATTCTAATTCGATGATTAGCACCTGTATGTATTTTTGCCTTAAAAGGTTCCTACATGCGCACTGCTGGCTGTGCTCCCTCCTCCATCAGCTGTATCTGCTGCAGCCCTTAAACTGGTACCAAGGGCCACAGCATGGAGACGAAAGAGGGCCGAAGGACAAAAAAGCCCCAATGCATCACAAAGCCACTGCATGGCGAGCAGATCCAAAGGGAGATCCGTGCAGATTGTGTGGACAGCCAAAGAGACTGCAGTTTGTACAGTTTCTATAAGGGAAAAAGTTTCTGTGCCACTGCAGCTGGAAAGACAGTATCTCAATGGCTTTCTGAGCAGAAGAGGGTTGCAGCTGCAGACAATGGTGACCATGTGCCTCGGCTTGGACAACTGCTTGGAGGAAAAAGAAGAGAGAGGAAGCTATTGCACAGGACCTTCCTCAGAAAATCCAAAGAAATGCAAACCACTGACTTGCTCTCCGTGTCAGCAGCCCAAAACTAAGGATCGTGGTCTCTCAAGGTACGGTGACAAATCCTTTTGCAGCAGTTATGAGGGCAAAACTGTGGAACTTTGGCTGGCAGAGCAGCTGTCTCTGGCTCCCCCTAAATAATTGCCACTAAATTTTGTTTTCTTTATCTTAATCTTTTATCTTTGTTACTTTTATTAAAGTTTTCGTTTGCAAGCAGTTAACTGTTTATGTATATGAAAGGATTGTAAAACATCTAAAAGGTTTTGGGGGTTTGCAACTCATTTGTAAATTAGTCTAGAGAGTCCTGATGTTGTAAATGTTTGTGTTGTGTGTCAGCTAAAGTTTGGTGATCAAAAACAGATTGTGTACACTGATCAAAGGATAACAATTTAAACCTTTTTATTAATGATGTCCAGCTGTGAGGGAGCACATTGACAAAATTTAGCCAAAAGCTGAATGATCAGTCAAAAGGATGTGAGACCTATTGAACCTTTTTAACGACAAACATCTCGTTAATAGTTAAGGAAAAGAAAAATGTTAATCATGTAGAGGTGCTGGTTGTCTTTTACAATGGTTCAGACTGATCTTAGATAGAGAAAGGCCAATAACAACAAAATTAAAGAGGGTTGGGGGGGGGGGCTGTGATTTTTTTTCTTTTTTAACAAGTCAGACTATGGTGTTGGAAAATTTTCCATAATCTTAGTTAAATAATTTAGTTACATGTATTATTTTTATTAACCCCTAGATCTTTCAACCTCAACATGAACGTACTTCAAACACTCGTAGCTAAGGCTATATCTACCCCACCGTGTCTACACACCAGGATATGTAATAAAGACCAGATAGTTGCTGACGTAGATCGCGCCAGTAAATCACCCCACAGTTATGTTTTAAAAGAAAAAAATCTAAAAGATGTTTCATCTGTTGTTGCATATGCATAAATCAAAGTTATATATGTATGAGAATTAAAGATTTATGGTATTAGGGTACCCTCTACTGATGGTTATTGTATTTTAGTAGTGTTTTCAAGTGCCACCCACACACAGAATCCCTTTAAAAACAAAATGTTTTCTTAAGCTCGTTACCTGTAAAATCTACAAGTTGTTCTACGCTATTATCTCAACAATAGATGAAACAAAGGCTGACGGTTACCGGGGTAAGTGTTTTTCATCTGAGTTATTTAAATATTTTAATGTGAATATTTGTTTATTGTCTCATGGTTATAATCTCTAGATGGTTTTGAGAATCAGGATTTCGACGAAGTTTTGGAACAGATCCTTGAAGAGATATGCAAGTATTTCCTCCTTTATTCTATTAACTATTCAATGTTTAATAATAGCAACAATAACTATCATTTTACCCAGCTGATGAGGCAGAGCTATTTTTGTGTGATCATGACAGCGCTGTTAATAACGGTAGATCACATATGCAGACATTCAGCCACCTGTCACCTTCTCAAAATTACCAGGAAAATAAAATACAAATGTTTTTTTGCTTTTTTTTTTTTTTCCACAGTAGAGCACATTATTTCTGACAGTCATGTGGTGATATTACCTACAGAGGAAGCATTACAAGAGGCTGTGGTTAGCTCCGAATCACGTCACGAACTAAACATCACAAATCCCACACCCACCCACGTTCCGTCTTCGGAGGGACCATCTCACATGCTCCCAGACTGCACGAGTGTTCACACCCCAGGTACGTCCAGGCCCCCGACACACAGAGAGCCAGGGTGTAAAATGTTTGAGGTTACCAGAGCAGGAAAAAGATGATGTTCCGACCACCAGCCGTTTAAGGACTTTCAGAGAATAATGGTATGCATTAAAGCAGAAAATCTCATTATTCCATTTTATGTTTTGCCTTTTATTCAATAAATTAATAAACTTATTTTACAGAACAAGGGTACACTGAAGGCGGCCTAACAGCATGGACTGATCTGATGATACATGCGTGGGATCAAGTGTCCTTCAGTGCTTCGGAAATTGAGGAAGAGGAGGAATTACCTCATGAAATTCCTCAGGAATTGTTCTGTGATCATGATTTAAACCAGAGACTCGATTATGATTATGCTGTGCCACATTCATTGGAACTTTGAGAGACTTTTCGACTTGAGTGGAAAAACATTATCTTATCGGGAAGCAGAAGACATCGTTCCTATTGCACAAAGTGATGTGTTATCGATTTTAAGAAATATCATAGCGTGTCAACACATCCTTACGTCATGCAGCTGAATTTGAGAAGTTGCCACGAACAGCTGTATGACAAATTCCGACAGTTTCAGCATGAGCGGTGTACCGGAGGAAATTCATGAGGTAGAAATCAAGCTACATCTTATGGTTAATGCCTTATTGCTAATGACTGAATGTTTAAATCTTATTCATTCAAAGAATGTAAACAGATTTGTTCAATCGTATGATGAGAGGTTGTCCGTGATATGTATTGAATTGTTGCTTGTTTTTGTTTTGTGTTATTGACAGATTCATTATTATCATTGGTTATTTCTTACATTTATCATTGTTTATCATCAACATTGATTTATTCCTTGAATTATTGTATGTTATTGCCATCCATTTATCGTCGTTTCTTATTTATCGTACCAATTCTTATTAATGATGGTATTCCTGGTTCTATTGTATTTAGAGAAACGGTGGTTTTGAATTTTTACAGTACTGTTTTCGTTTTATCTGGTTATAAATCGCATTGTGAACGGTGATGTTGTTTTCAGGAGTGTACACGCTTGTCATTAAGCTTGAAAAAAGGTGCATTTCAGATTTTTTTAAATAAAAACAAAAACAATAATAATTCAAAATGAGCAGTAAAATGTCACGATGACTTGCATGCCAGGCATGTGGTTCACTTGTGTGTCCAGGTGAAAAGGAACTGTTTCCTAGAGTGGCACAAATATGTATAGCTGTGCAATTCTGGTTACTGTGACGGAGTGAACCTTTTTTTTTTTATCTTGCACTCTTCAGGTTTACAATTTTTTTTTATGGCCTTGTGTCTGTTTTTGCGTGATAGTTAAATATTCTAAATAAACAAAACATGTATACATTTATTTTGTCCTCACATTCTTTCTTGTAACTCTTCCCTCTCAGTCACAGACCTGACTGAAAGGCTCATTTATGCAGGCCTTTGTCTTCTCAGGTGTAAATCACAACATAATGAATGATAGTTTATGCCCTCTCACAAAGAACCTTTCTACGCAAAAAGTGTCTTAAATTTAAAATCAATATATTGTTTTCTGTGAGTGAGAAAAAATTATTTTCACAATTTAGAAAGAAAAAAAAAAAATTCTAGGCTACAAGATCCAGTTCTCAAAAGTCCCGTGAACCAGTGTTCTTTGTGTTTTATTGCCTTATTCAAGTGATTTAAAGTTATTTTTAGATTTTCCACTAACCACGCATGAACATTGTTTTCTCAAAAACACATCGTGTACATACATGCTGCTCATGTCTTATAGTCCAGTTTGTGCTGATTACAGTGATATTAGACTTTAGCCATGTTTATAAGCAACTGAAAAAAGCCCAAATATCAGGGCATGACAAAACTTCTTCAGGCCCCAAAAATACCCTTAGACCTCAGAGAGTTAAGGCATTTCTCAAAGTCAAACAGGAGGCTTCCAGTTTTCCATCGCACATAGTGACAGACACTCTTATGTCAAAGGATATTTTGAGAAGGGAGTTCAGCTTGACATTGACAAAGTTGCAATCAAAGCAATGCACACTGATCTAGAAACATATTTATTGAACTCACTTTGGGGGGAGATTTGGGCTTAGGTGCAAATCTACCTACAGTCCACATCAGTAAACACTTCTCATTCGTGTCAGACACAGTAACGTTAGTGCAGTGGTGTTATCAAATGAAGACCCGCCCCCACACATTAATGTGTTTATTGCTGCATTTACCACATTATACAATCTTATGGATCAGTTAGGGCCCAGTGTTTTTTACATAGATACAGACAGTGTTATCTTCATATCGAAAGATGAAGATTGGTCCCCTAAAATAGGGGTGAGCTGATGGGCGAACTTGATGCAGCAGATAGTATATTGACTTTCACGTCAACTGGACTGAAATCTTAAAGTCACTCTTAAACTAAACGGCGTCTCGCTTCATTCTATTAATGAAAGTTGTCACCCTAGAAATCATGTCGTCTGAATCATGGTTATGTATCATCACGGGACACTAGCCACCTACTCACTCATACAGAGACTATTGTGCAGAATAAAAAGTTCACACTGCATAATAGTTCAGTTTTGACAAGATACAAAGTGGTATATGACAAGGTTGTGCTACTACAGCACACTTCCTTATGGCTAGTAATGATATTTCTAGATCGCAAAATGTGTATGTTGAAGATGTTGACTTCAGTTTTCAATTTCCATTCTCAGCCGTGATCTCTGGTCCTTCTGGAAGCGAGAAGACTGTCTTTGTGAAAAAAATTGTGTGTAATGCACTCAAGATAATCAATTTAAAAAATACAAAGGTTGCCAACAACTGTACATGATGAACTGTTGTCATTGTATGATATTAAATTTATTGAAGGCATTCCAAACACAAACGCATGAAACTTTTCCTCCTAATGTCAACTCAATCTATATTGATGATGATTTGATGAAGCTAGCATATTCAAACGAGCTAGCATATACTTCTCACAAGCTTTCACGAAATATAATTTATCATATTGAGTGTGATTAGAAACTTTATCAAAACGCACTCTTGTTTTGTACAAGATTTGATGCAAATGATGATTTTAGGACATAAGATTTACCATGGAAATACAAAACTCTCTATGGAAAGTTATGATGTGACAAATCAACCTTTTGTTTTCTTTTTGATTGATTTTAAAGCTAAAACAGCAGAGCGTTTTCGTCTCAGATCAGGGTTGCCTTTAGAACAACAGGTGGTGTACGTGCAGAAAAGACGGTAAAAACTTTTGCTGAAAATGAGTGATAGGCTCTGTAAAAGCTTCTCTTAAAAAGGTTATACAAGGCTTCAACGAAGCAACTACGTGTTATTTTACAGTCAGTCTCAGATCAGCTGATTCTATCCCTGTGTGAAATAGCTCTTAAAAGTACTCCACAGTAAAATTCCTCTTAAGGCTGCAGTAGGGAACTTTTGTAAAAATATATTTTTTACATTTGTTAAACCTGTCATTATGTCCTGACAGTAGAATATGAGACAGATAATCTGTATAAAAAAATAAAAATAAAAAAATAAATAAATAAAAAAAATCAAGCTCCTCTGGCTCCTCCCAGTGGTCCTATTGCCATTTGCAGAAAGTCATCCGCTCCCGGTAAAAATCAACCAATCAGAGCTGCGGTCCTTAACTTTGTTTGTGTTCAAAATGTAGAAAAATGTACATAAGCAAGTACATCATGAATCCATTTTCCAGTCAGTGTTTTTAGCTTGTCCTGAATCACTAGGGTACACCTATAATAAGTGTTTATATTCAGACTATTTTAGATTGCTTCAGCGGAGTAACCCAGTACCTTTGTGATTCTTCATAGACATAAACAGAGAGAAGTAGTTCCGGCTACGATGTTCTTCCGCAAGACGCAAGCAGTTCTGTTTATTAACCGCTAGAGCGTCAAAAGTTCCCTACTGCAGCTTTAACACCAACCAGCTTCCGGAGATGTAAAATAATTAACATAAAAAAGAGAGGATGATTCATCAACCAGGTGATGTTCCTATACCTCTGTTAAGTTTGGCAATACCATTTATCAGTAGTTTAAATACCTCCAGACAACATTAGGAATGGAATGATGAAAAGCTTTACCTAATCCCTCAGAATCAGATGAATAAATTATGAACGGGTGGTGTTCAGAGACAATTTAGCAAACTGTGGAGAACGATTTAAATATAGCTATAAAGAAACTTAGTGCAGAGGAGTGATTTAGATTCACACGGGAAGGCTAAACTTCATTCCAACATCTTGCAGAGGTTTTAACTATAGTAAAACAAGGTGATTTGGAGAGTAGTACTTTAACTCTTACACTACCGAAACCAGACACTATTCATACCGATGCACCTGTTAGTTTCATCTGCTACTGCACCTGCCAGCACGCCTGATAATGGCAAGGATCAAATTGTCAACGAACTCTTAAACAATATGCCGGCAATGGAGTTTAAAAAAAACAAACTCATTTTAAAAAAAATTTCTAATGCTAAACAAGTGTCTTCACGGACAGTTTCTGGCAAGTTTGTATTTAAAGGGAGTGTAATCACAGGATCACACATGTTGGATTTGGTTAAAAGTATAACTGCGCCTCACATAGACCACTTGGTTGGAGTGAATTTCTGTATTGCTTTTGCCTCTTTAAATATTTTCCACTTTCGACTATTAACAAACCAGAGATTGAGATCATATCAATCATATCAAACATATGATTGATGAGGGTCATAAAACCCATCGGTTCGGGACACCTATTTGGACTCCCCCCTCCCTCCCCTCCCTTCACAGTGACCTAAATATTATCCCGAGAAGAATTTCGGTGGGAGGGAAAAGTGTTTGTGTTGGGAGCAGTTTTTTTTTTTTTTTTTTTTATACATTAAAATGTGAAGTCATGAAAATGGTATTGGAGAATTTTTTTTAAGGTTTTAAATACACAGTGCATTTCAAGAAAGGGGTTATAAACAGACAAAATGGAAACAATGTATTTTTAGTTTTTTCGTACTCAGAAAAGTGTAAAAAAAAACAGTGTTAAACTAGTTACAAATTAAAAAGAAAAGAAAACTAGGTTTACTGGTTATTTATCTAAAACAACCAAACAAGCCAAAAATGATCAGATACGTTTCGTTAAGGAACACATGGAAAAGATGTGAGAGCTTGTAGTATTACAACTTAAAAAGGTGTTTTGTTGCCAGCTAGAAAAGAGTTTTATAGCATTTGTACCTTACCTCAAACTAAAAAAACCAAGCGAATGTAAAGCAACGATACAAACCAGAAAAGTTGGTTGGTCACAATATTAGAAAAAGTTAAAACAAAAGAAAAAAAAGAGGTGGTATGCATTTATGCGGATTTAAAATAAAATACATCAGACAAGAACCTTGTCAAGTCTATGCTGTACTTTTCCACTAACTACCATTTTAAAAATCGAGACTGTTACTGACAGAGTTAAACAAAAGAGATCTCCCAGCAGGTGTTACGGCATCTCTGGTAAATTGACCTCACAGACACACTGAGAATGAGGCTGAAGCCACGCCTACAGCCCTACCCTCTCTAACGATCAAGCCATGCTTACAGGATTCCCCACCTATCACTCTAACACTGAAGGGTGAGACCAGCACGAAATAGTTTAATTATTTTAACACATTTAAATCCAAGTACACTGAAAAAAGTGTTTCATTGGATCAAAGTAAAAAAATTGCGTCAACTTGTTACATCTAATTACTTTACTTTTTATCAACTTAAAATTTTTACTTTGAAAAGAATTAACTATCTATTACTTAGCCAAAGCAAAAAGTATCTTTGAATCAAATAATATTTTTAAGTTTAATGAGATCTCAAATTATACTTTGTCTTAATGTTTTTTCTTTGTATTAACTTAATTATTTTACTTTCTATCTAACCAAATATCCAAACAAATACAATTTAAAACATTGATGTAATATGAAAACAAAAATTACTTTCAGAATGTGTAATTTTATCAACTAAGATGAATGACTTCAAGCATCAAACATTTGACAGTTTATTTTATCATAATAACATCCTGATACAAATACACATGCACAGGCACATGCAACAGAGGGCAATTAATTGAGTACTTCCACACCGTCAATGACAATGGAAATGTCCAGTGCAAGACTAAGAGCATCAGTTTCACGGATCACAAAAAACGCCATGGTGGTCTTTTCAAATTCTCTCTCTGCTTCCTCCCTCTGGTCAGCCTAAAAATATAGGAGAGAGTAAATTGAGGGAATGTGAAAAAAAAATAATAATAACAAAAAATATCCCTTCATCTGAAAATTCCAAAATTTATTTAGCTTTCCTACTATGGAGGTCAATGTAGAGCCCAAACGTCTGTTGCTAACTTTCATTCAAATACCTTCATTTGTGTCCAGCATAAAAATAAAATGTAAACGGCTTATTACAAGAGTAGAGTAAGTGATGAAAATTTTTGGGTGAAGATGTACTTTTACACTTTCTTTAGCTTTGAAAATGCTTTTAAACACTTTGTACAAGCAAACGCTCGTACAATGTGTTGACCATTGTAGATAATCACAGACATATTCATGGAAGAAAGTCACACAGGCTGATGTGTAAATGATAACACAATTTAGTAATTTAACTATAAAGTGATATGTCACTACCAAATCGAAATTTAGTTAGGATGCTTTGAGGGCGAGTAAAACATAGGGAAATGTTGATTTGGTAGTGAAATATAACTTTAAGGCAAACATGGTTGTAGAATATTTCAGTAGTTTACATTGTCTACATTACCTGGTATTCTTTGATCAGACAGCTTGCATCTTCACCAAGGTATGTGATCAGGCACTTCAGCAGGCACTCTCTTCTGATGTCTATGTCCAAACTCTACAAAATGTTCAAGATGTATTGTTTTTATTAGACCAATACACTACTAAATTGATCGCCACAAGCAAATTTGTTTGCATGTAACCAATACCTGATCCATAACTTTAATAGTGTCCTTAGTTTTCTCACGGAGGGCTCCACCTTTGCTCCTAATAACCTGGAGAAGCTGAGAGCTGTCTGTCTGTCCAAAGAGGCCATAAATCTTGATTGTAGAGGTAAGGTCGTGATGCGAAAAAATTCTGCATTAATCTGTAAGAAAGAGAAACAGAAAATAGACTTCTGAAAAAAAAAAAAAAAAATTACTTTGAGGACTAGTTGTAAAAGACATATGCACACAATGCATTAAACAACAAAACATATAATTAGGGCATCCAAGACATTTTCACATTGAGTTACTTGCCAATGAGAATGGTGAGGTAGAGCATAGGAGAGAAGAAAGATAAATAACAAAACTTATCCTCCAAAGCAAAAATTAAATGGTGCAAATTACTTACGTTTTTCATGTGACTGGATTATTCAAAACCTGTCCTAATTGTTGTTCAGCAGTACCCCGTCCTACAAAAGACAAAATGAATTAACCACCTGGCTCACATAAACAGATCACTTATTTGCGAGTATGCTGGTCGACACAATAAGTTAAAATAAGTGTTTAGGCATGTCACTAAAGACATGTGTTTGGGCCTTCATGTAAAGCTAATGTTAATCATGAATGAGAGACCATACAAGTAGGCAGAGCGAATAACTTGCGAACATGAGTTTCATAAATCAATAAAAATCATCATAATATATACCTTCATAAAAACGTTAAGTCTATACAAGTGTCTGAAGCGTGCATGTACTTTATACATGTAACGTTAGCAGTACAGTATCGCACTCCAGCATACCCGAAACAGTCTTTATACTACGTTTCAATATCAAACCATCTCACCTGAAGCAGTTTTCTTGTATTATTTTATTTCCACTCGGTTTAACATTGTAATGAGGGAAACGTGTAAACCTTCTAAACGATTTAGAGCAGTCAAACTAGTAACGTTACGTTAATACTAACCGTATGTAAAACACCAGTAAAACATAACATTTTATGAAATCATACACGTATAATTTTAATAATACGGCCCAGATGTACGTTTAAAATTACTTACCAATTTTCTTTATTCACGTTTTACCACGCCGAGTTCATCCATGCGGTTTAACAAGAATGCTGAACGTCCTCACGCATGACCACGGATTACGTTATAAATCACGTGACAATGGGAACCAATATTTTAAATTTCAATTTACAGAAATGTATATTTTACACTAACAATACATTCTTTTAATTTTAAATTGACCAAATATTTACATAACACTGATGGCTAGACAGAAAATGTAATGTTTTGAGTTAGATCAAGTAACGTTATAACGACTTCTTTAGAGTAATGACATGCCATGTGCACTTTTTTTCAGTGTATTGACTCAAATCTAATGTACTCCCAAAAGTTTACACTCTCTTAATTCATAAGTCACTGTGTTATGTTTAAGCTAATTAAGACGGACATTTTCGACATATTTTGTGTATATATTTTAATATTCAAACGGCAGGAGACAGTGCTGACGCTGTGGGTCTCGTGCGCGTGCCTCCGGTGTACAAGCACAGAAAGCCGTTGTGGGATTAACGATTTCAGTTCTGTTTCGCGGCTAATAGCGGTTTTAAAATAATCAAGCTCTTAATTTTTCATTGATCCATGATTCTTTGCTCACTCTAACGTGTCAGTAACTTCATGCAATCCGCCCAATTAAAGATGCGTGGGTGTATGTACATGTGACAAAACACACCCATAAAACAGTTAACTTATTCAAACGCATCATATAACGTTACATATCTATCAGATGCAGTTACAGTAAATTAAAGCATTTTGTATAGTTACTCACCGATATTGTGGAACTGCTGCCAGCCGCAGGATGTGAGGGGAAACAAGATGGCCGTCGATCGTAAAATTCTCAAACCCAACCTCGATTACGTCAGTGGTCACGTGGTTTACACAGAACGCAAAATTATTGATTTGATGGGTAGCAAATAGTTTAAATTAAACCAACAAAACTTAGATTTACTTTAAATTAAAGTAAATAATTTACTTAAGCTCAAGAACAAGACAGAAAATTTAATAATTTAAGTCAGATTAAGTATAAAATGTGCTTTAGAGTAATGACAGGGCTGTTGCACTTTTTTCAGTGTAGTTTTTAATAAATAGACATCAGTTCTTAGTGGAAACTTTATATCCGTTTAAACATAAGACCAATTTTTACTTTTAAATCATGTAGGCCTATACGGTTTTTATTTATTTCTGGTTGGAAAAAAGGGTTTTGTTTTTAATTTAAGTTACTCTAATCTAAGACTAGTCTAAATCTAGACTATTTCCGTTGATAGATCTTTTATTTTTGTCAATCTTAATTTCTCAAGCTATGTCAGTTAACACACACACACACACATTCCTTCGGTCACGTTTGTGTTGTGTTATCTAATAAATAAACCAGACATATATCAAATCAAGTTGTGCATCGAAACGTGAACGTGTCCAGCATCTGGTGTCTGTGTGATTACTGGCGCGAGCATATCCATTAGACATCAAGCGATTGTAAAACATCTAAATGGTTTTGAAATGCTTGTAACTCAATTGTGAAACTAATTTCATGGGATCTGTGTCATTTAACCATCAAAAAACCCATCCACTCAAAAGACCCAATGTTAATTTTAACAAGACAGAGTGTGGTTTATAGAAAATTTTTAGTTTTAATTACATATTTTTATTCACATACAAAAAACACACGTACCTTGATTTTCAAGCCTCAACACACAAACACTTATGAGATATACCTAATACAAACAAATGAATTAAGATCTTTGATTTCCAATGTAAGATGGAATAACTTTTAAATGCAAACGATTCACAATACTTTGTGGGGAGAAACGCTAAACAGATATCATCACATTGATGTTGGAGTTATTAAAAATTTGTGCATTTCAAACAGTCAAAGTTAATGCTGTATCTACCCCGTCGAGATGAAAGGCCGTCTTTATGCACCAGGATGTGTGATAAAAGGCCAGAAAGTGTCTGGCGTACATCATGCTGGTAACAGATACCCTCAGTATAGTTGTAAAAAAAAAATCATATACATAAATCAACGTTATACGTGTATGAGTATTAAAAATTTCTGTTATTAGGGCCACCTCTACCGAAGTTTATAATATTTTAGAGGTGTTCTCAAGAGGTCGACCAAGCTTTAAAAAGTTTTCTAAAAAGTTGTCATACTCATTACCTGCAAATTATCTTCAAGCTGTGCTGCGTTACAAGTCCAACAATAGATGAAACGATGGCTGACAACTACCAGGGTGAGTGTTTTTATATAAATTATTTAAATATATTTTAAAGTGAATATTTGTTAAAATGTGTCATGGGTGATCTCTAGGTGGTTTTGAGAATCAGGATTTCGATGAAGGTTTGGAACAGATCCTTGAAAAGTTATGCGAGTATTTTCCAACTTTATTTTATTAACTATTCAATGTCTAATAACAACACCAATAACTCTGATACCATTCTTACAGTTGATGAGGCTGTGTTGTTTGTTTGTGATGAACCTGGAGCTGTTAATAACGGTAGGCCTTTTTCTCATTAAGTTAAAAGTGACAGGTTCACATAAAATGATTACCAGAGAAATAATGATTTTTTTTTTTTTTTGACAGACGAGCAAGCGGTTTCTGACAATCAAGCGGTGATAATACCTCCAGAGAACGTTTCACAAGAGGTCGTCATTAATACCGAATCACAACACTATCCAAACGATGTCAAGAATCCCGCCCCCGCTGACGCTCCGATTTCCGACTGATCTTCCTCACAACCTCCCAGACGTCTCAAGCGGTCGCACTGAAGAAAGCGTTACGTGTAGGCCTCGTCACTCGGAGGGCCAAGGGGTAAAACGTTTGAGGCTACCGGAGCAGGAAACGGATGATATTCTGACCACCAGTCGTTTTAGGACTTCAGAGAATAATGGTATGTATTAAAGCAGAAAATCTTATTACGTTTTATTCAACAAAATAAAACCTTTATCATCATTTACAGAGCAAGGATATGACGAAGGAGGCCTAACAGCGTGGAGCGATTCGATGGTGCATGCCTGGGATCAAGCATCCTTCAGCGATTCGGCAAGCGAGGAGGTGACGGAGGACTTACCTCACGAAAATCCTCAGGAGCTTTTCCATGAACGTGACTTAAATAGAAGGCTTGATTATGATATTCTTCGGCAGTTTGACACACTTTTCGATTTAAGCGTTCAAACATTGTCCTATCGGGGAACAGAAGACATATTGCTATTGCACAAAGTGATGTGGTGTTGATTTTGAGGAATATTATAGTGTGTCAGCAACAGCACAACGAAACCTTACGTCACACGGCTGAATTTTGGAGAAGTTGCTACGAGCAGCTATATGGTGAATTTCAGCAGTTTCAACAGCGCATGAGTGGGGTACCGGCAGAAATACACCAGGTACAAGTTGAACAAAATTTATCTGTTAATGCCCTTATGCTGAACACAGAACGTATAAATCTTTTACAAAGAATGTTATCAGATTTGTATGAGCACGTTATGAGAGGTACCTTGATATGTATTGAATTACTGCTTTCTTTTTTTGACATCGATTCGTTATTACCACCAGATATTTCTTACATGAATTGTTTATTGACAACGAGTCATTATTATCGTTAGTTATTTCTTACATTTATTATTGTTTTGTTCTTGGCAATTAATTATGATTTTCATTAGTTTCTTTCATTTATTAATATTGTTTGTTGTTGTCATTGATTTATACCTTAAAAGTATTGCACGTTATTGTCCCCTACCATTAGGTGTTTTACTTGCAGAGAAAAGGTGTTCTGAATTTATACCCACTGTATACTTCTGTTTTTGTTATGTGGTTAGGTCACATTGTGAATTGTTATTGGTGTTTTCAGGAGTATGCACACTTGTCTTTAAACTTTAAAAAGGTGTATTCGATAAAAAAAAAAGTATATTTCAAATAGTAAAAGATGTCACGATGATTTACATACCCAAACTTCAGAAGATGATCAGAGGTCATTAAGACCCAGATATGATTTTCAAAACAATACAGAACAGTTACATGAAATTATTAACAGT
Source organism: Carassius auratus (assembly GCF_003368295.1). Classification (NCBI taxonomy): domain Eukaryota; kingdom Metazoa; phylum Chordata; class Actinopteri; order Cypriniformes; family Cyprinidae; genus Carassius; species Carassius auratus. The sequence goes on from NC_039250.1 coordinate 12,745,644, forward strand.
CATTTACAGATGTTATCGTCTGATCCACTTAACATGGTGGATAGATTACATGAGCTTATAGACGAACAACATGAATGTGGATTTGGTTAAAAGTATAACGACACCTCACATGCTCCGTGATGAATACATCCTGCGTGGTTGGAGTGAATTTCTGGACGCTTTTGCAACTTTAAATATACCATTTTCCACGATCACAAATCCGCAGGTTAAACGCATAGTTGAAACCCTTAAAAGGAAAATCCCCCTTGAAAAAAAGGGTTTCGAAAAAGCACGTCAAAGACCATGCCACAATCTACTGCCACTGATGGACAGGTGTTTAATTCACCCTCATTCGATACTACTGCCTGGTTATCTTAAATATATATATATTTTTTTGTAAATATGTTTTAAATAATTGTGTTGTTACGTGTTAAGTTTTTGAGGTTAATTTAAAAAAAAGACTGAAAAAAGGTCTGTCTATACGTTGTCTTTATTTATACAGTACAACCATATTGTTAATACATTCAAGATTACATAGCGTTTTTTATTTATTAAACATTAAATAATAGCACAGTACTAGGTGTACTACAGACACCTTTTACAATTTTGTACACACTTAATACAATTAAATGCATCACAGAGAGAAGGTTTCAGTCTCTTTACAAATAGTGTCACCATATCATTTTTAATCAGATCGTCATGGTACAGTTTAACAACGTTCTCATAATGATAACCCTTTGACATGTGATACACAAAAAACACACAAATGTTGTCCGCAAGTATCTGATGTGAAGTCTTGAACCCGTTTGTTATAGTATTGTACACAGATAGAATTGTTTTTTAAACAGTCTTGTACAGTCTTTGGAAAACGGGGTTCTTTTGGAGATCCGCCAAAGGTCCTTGTTCATGTAGATAGTGACCTAGTGTAGCCCCGGTTTTGTGGAGGGGTCTGTATTAAAAATAAGCATAGGCAGAGAGTTGTTTTTCTGAGCTTTGGGGAGATAATCACTAGGAAGCACGCTTGCACGTTTTTATTTCAGTCTCGAAATAAAGCCATAAACTCCAGCTTAAAATTTTTAAAGCAAAGGGGTTTTCATCATAAGCCCCTAAAAAGGCATACTTTTCTGTCATTGCTAAAGTTATTTATTTTGGTAGTGTGCAGAGAATTTTTTTTTTCTTGGTTAGACACACGAGATTCAGAGGAGATAGAAAAATTCTTCAGACACACACGACCTATGGGGTATTTATCAGTGGTGGATAGAAGTGCCTGTGCATGTCCCAACCTGATCCCAGGTGAAAAACTTTTTTCACAAAAAGAGATGCTGATACAATATTGAGTCTATAACCAACAGCGTCATCTCACATTAAACAGAACTCATCTTTAGCTCTTGTCATTCTTATTTTTATATGTACACCATTCAACAAATTTTTCTTGAAAGAAAATATTGCTATGAATGGGTGCTGGTAATTCTATCACATTACTAGCATTGGTAAACACAGCTTTCTTCATTAACCCCCATATTTTCTCCTGCAGGGTCAGTAGCATCCATGTGACCCAGTGTATATTTGTAGAACAAACCTGCTGAAAAGACACTTTCGTTTATCTTTTCCTAAATTAATCAGAGCTTCGATCAAACACCTGTAGGGGCAGGTACTGGAACTCTGGGTTATCAGACAATCACCTAGAGAAACATCCACCTGTGAGAATTTACATGGTCCTGGATAGTTTATTAAACCAAAAGGTGATCCATCTGCTATATTAGAACCATCGGGTCTGGTTATTTGGAGCCTGGTTTATAACGGTTTTATTCAAAATGAGGTAATCTTCGCCAGTGCCCGCTATAAAAAATTACAATGGTGATGAATTCGTTATTGCAGATAGAGGTGGTATTTCAACGCAAATATTTTTTTCAATTGATGTTTGGGTCATGAGAATTGTAAATAAATCTTGTGAAATAGAGCCATGTTTAGAAAATAGTGTTCAGAGCTCTTTTGGCATGGACACATTTATTTTTATGTTTAGTGCAGGGGGCGACGGGTACGTTTTGCAACTGTACACTTGTTACTGTGGCATTTAGCTTTCTTTACACGGCCACTCCCCCTACACATTCACGCAACTGGTAGTTTAAGAGACCCTCGTGACATCATTAACCCATTGTCAAGATTCCATGGTTTAATGATTAGCACTTTGAATCCAGCGATCAGTGTTCAAATCTAGGTGGGACCTGTTTGTGGCTCATTGGTCTTAGGAGTATTATTCTCGCTTAGGGTGCGAGAGGTCTAGGGTTCAAATACCTGAAGAGCCCTCTTCTGTCTTAAGGGCAGCTGTGGCCTAACGTTTAGAGAGTTGGACTTGTAACATTTTTAGATACGGTTTCGCTATACTAACTGGTGGCGACTATCACGCCACCAGCGTTAGGGGCAGTTGTAGTTGTGGCTTGACCGGAGCGCTCCTAAGCTCATTCTGAGTTTGTCAGCAGCGCGTGAGGTTGATCTGATGGAAAACAATGTAAGCTTTGCTGGGGATCTTTTTTCTTTTAACTTTATCTACTGACATGACAAAATGCTAGCTTTCCTGATTTGTAACATTGAAAAACGTCCCTTATCCAGTGTAAATCATAGCATGTTTTACATTTTACAGTTTAAAGCACATTGTTTTTGAACAGTTTTCAAGAGAGACTGCGGTTCTTCTGTGGGAACATATAGGAGCAGCTGCCATGTTTGGATGGAGTGATCTGGTGGATCGTCTTGGTGTAGCACTTGCAACAGCTACCCACTATACGGTCTGTTCATGGCAAAGCTCTCTGCCTGCATTTTCGTCTGGGATGAGGGAGATGTGGCCCTACTGAGAGAGGTGAAAAGGAGGGAGCTGGAGCAACAGCATCGGATCGGAGACATCACAGAAAAGCAGCTGACCGGCAGGCTCATCTCCAGACAGCTGGCGCAGCACTGTCGCCACTGCACAAGTGGTGTAGAGGAGGCAGAACAGCTGATCGGACCGATTCTGGAGGGGGTCCACTTCCCTGGAGACCTTCCGTAACCACCTCAACCACTTCATGCCTAGTGAGATTACACACACACACACCCACCCACCTTGGTGTGATTGTGATGGTCTACTTCATGTAATTTGTAAGTTTCAATTAGTGTTAATGTTTCCTTTTTTTTTTTTATCAGAAACAAGCACTAACCTGGAAAATTTCCAGGTTTATCGGCTCAAGGGTTTGTAGCAGTGGAGTGAGGACCACGCTGCTGCTGCTGTCACACATGATGCTTCCTTGTCACTACACTGCTACAGTGGCTCACTCCAGCACAGCCTCAATGAGCTCAGCCAGCGTTTTCTTGGCTGTAGTCTTGTGCAAGAATACTCAAAGCCAGCACAGTTTACAGGTGTGTGTCTGTCTATAATGCTATGCTTTATAGCCCTCCGACTTCGGTTTTACTAAATTGTTTTCAATTTAAATGTTATTTTGCTTGCGGCAGTCCTGGGAATTCAGGGAAAACTTTGGGTGGGACCCAGATGTCCCAGACAGAATCCCAGCAGACTTGGGAGACATAGAAGATGAGGGACTTGGGGAAGAGGCAGAGGAGCAGGACCACACCATCTCCCCTCTTTCTTTAGTCTCAATCAAGGAAGCTATATGGGAAGCTCTCATTCTTCCCAGGACTTGCCACCTGAGCCCCGGCAAGATGCCTATATGCATACAAGCATCCTTTATAATGCAATCACTTGGTGAACTTTTTCAAGATCTTCTATCTTGTGTTTTCTTGTTAGGTGTGTGGAGGACTAGACGGGGCACTAGGATTTTACATTTGAGAGTGGTGGACCTGGCCAAGATATCTTGTTGAGCTTAGGGAAAAGCCTTGCATCTCGACAGGAAAGCCACCGACCTTATTCGGCTGTGGGACAGACTGCCAGACTGTGACAGATAGGGTGTTTCCACCGAGACACGGAGGAGAGACTTTTGCAAGGCAGGTTCAAGGCCACCTACTCCAAAACCTCAACCTGCCATGGAAAAGAGAGCCTGAAGCGGTAAGTTAAACATTTGCACACTTTGAGCTGTAAAAATATAAATGACTATGCTTTGTATGCTTTATTATGCCCTAGTTTATTTTACATGCGCTGGGCCAGAGCTTGAGACCTGCGCAGTGGCCTAATATTAGTCGGATTTTAGAGGCAGTATGTCTGGAGCTCTGCTCCAATCATCCAGCGGGGAAGGTGAAGTGGGGTGTTTCAATGAACCACTGGGCTGCCATTCTACACGACTGCCAGGCCATACGGAAACTGGAGGGAAACTGCACAGCACTGAGTGGACAGACGAGGATTCAGTTGTTTGAGGTCAATCAGCGGACTCTTTCCGTCTGGTAAGTAGCTTTATTGATATTTTATATTTTATTGTTAAAAGTAACTTTGCAATTCTCAGATTATGTTCATCCTATTAATTGTGTCATCTCAAAAAGGTACAACAACAACAGGAAGAAGCTGGAGGCAGATGTGCTGGCTCTGAGTGCTCCCTTGCCTCAGACCAGTATGGTGTCTCACATTCAGCTTCCTGTAGCCAGGCAGATGACCTCAATGCCCTCTGCACCAGGGTCGTCGATTAAATCTTTCCCCTATGTTGCAAACCCTGATCTGTCAGGTCAGGCCACACGACGTGGCAGCGACCCCCCCCCCCCCCCTGCATCAGCACCCACCCCCCCCTGCATCAGCACCCAGCGTCTCTCTCTGCTCCTCCCGCAGCATCCCTCTCTGCTCCAGCAACATCAATGAGCTGGACAACTCTGTGGAGGAAGAGGAAAGCAGCAGAGTCTTTTGCTCAAGAGCAAGGGCTGCCCCATCCCCAGCAACCTGCGCGAAAACCGTATGCGTGCATTCAATGTGGGCAGCCTAGAAAAAAAAAAAAAAAAAGTTTGGGCACACCAGGTTGAGCAACTTCTATTTCTGTGCCACAGCAGAGGGAAAGACATTAGGACAGTGGCTGCAAGAAAAGAAGAATGAGGAAATTAGTTTTATTTATAAATATTGTACATATAAGAATTTTAAAATGGGAAATATAAAGTGTACTAAGTAAATTACTAAATAAATTACTAAATAATTAACTTTGTCTGTTCTTTATTTGAGGACATTTATTTGCCATCATAGAGTTCATGCAAACTGTCTTTATAATATTTATTCTTTATTTTAGAACATTTAATGACTGTTCTTTAGTTTGAGAACACTTATTTGCCCTCTTAAAGGTTACATCAATAGATCAAAACCTTATTTCAGGTTTATCTGCCTTCATTAAGGCCACTTTAATTGTCTTAAATGGTGGTTCTTTATTTTAGAACATTTATCTACCTTCATTAAGACAATGTTTATATTTCCAAATGAATTTATTTTAGATCATTTATTTGCCATCATGGCGGTTATTGTCTTAACCATTTCTTTTATTTGTGTAGCTTTAATTATTCATTAGCATTCCAATGTTCCGGTTTTCTAAATAAATTATACACACTTTTTTTTTTTAAATAAACTTTATTATAAAAAGGTATGAACTAAGTTTAAATGTAATATCAATACACACAGTCTGTTTTTTTGTTTATTTATTAAATAGTTCACACTAGAAACAAAATATAATAAGTATGAACTGCTGGGCTGCCTTACTACATGACAACCAGGCCACACGGAGACTGGTGGGGAACTGCCCATCACTGAGGGGGATGTACAAGATTACAGCTGTTTGAGGTCAATCAGCGGACTCTTCCTGTCTGTTAATCAGTCCCATTGAAAGCCAGCTATAAAAGGTAATTTTACAATTCTCAGATTATGCTCATTCTATATTGTGTATTTTCAAATGACTACAACAATTTCAGGAAGAAGCTGGGAGGTAGATGTGCAGGCTCTGTGCCTTTGCCTCAGATCAGCATGATGTCTCACACTCAGCTTTTTGGAGCCAGTAAGATGACATCGAGGAGCAGAACAAATCGGTGGAGGAAGGGGAAGGCAGCAGAGTTTTTATCTCAAGAGCAAGGGCTGCCTCATCCCCAGAAACCTGTGCAAAAGATTACGTGCACTCGATGTGGGCAGGGAAGACATTTTTTTTTTTTTTTTGGGCACACCAGGGTAGGCAGCCTCTAATTCTGCACCACAGCAGAGGGAAAGACAGTAGAAGAGTGGCTAAAAGAGAATAGAAATTAGGGAAATCCTCCACTGTAAATAGGTTTTTGTAAATATAGTACATATTTCGCTTCTTTTAAGAATTTAAATTTGATTCCATTAACATTTATCTGTATTTAAAAAAAAAAAAAAAAAAAAAAAAAAGGTATAAATGGTGTTTGAGAACAGTTATTTGCCTTCATACCTTATTTCAGGTTTATCTGCCTTCATTAAGGCCATGTTAATAGTCTTAAATGGAGAAACTGGATTATGCTGGGACCAAACTCTCCCACTGTTTTGCTGCAAGCGCCCAGATAAACTAAAAGAAATAAATTAAAAAAAAAACTAAATGCGGGACCCACAACCAAGTCTGTGGGCCCAGCTCCTGTGAGAAGCTCTCCACTATGATTTAAGCTAAATACATTTGTGTGTATATGCCTATATTCCTTTTTATATAATCCTATATTTTTTTTTGTTTTCTCCTTTCACAGAAGCACTGCAGGTGCGTGTGATCCATTAAATTCATCTCGCATTATCCTCTGATAAACAAAGCGGTGCATTGCCATTGTGACTTGCCTATGAGGAGTTCACAGTGGACCGGACATTTAACTCGTTGGCTTCAGGGTCACGTTTTTCATAGGACGTACTACTGCAATTTGTGATTGGTAGGCCGCACATTTCAAATAATTAAATGGAACAATAAAATAACATCATTAACAGGTTAATGGCAATTAAACATTTTCTATTCTGTTTGGAACTATGAAATTTCATTTCATTTCGGTTCCTGCCAAAATTTCGTTCGTTTCCGGTTTTCGTTTCTTGAACCGGTTCAGAGCCCTGGTTTTAAATCTGTCAGGGGTTGTCTGACCCCAGATGTTTTACTTCGAGCTAATGTGGTGCTAGTTTACTACCGTGCTAGTGTTTTAAACTTCCTTTAAAACCCCCGTTTGTGTTACATGAGATAAAAACAATTGTTTCACTGCTGTCAAGTGCAATTGTATCTAAAGCAAAACATAAGCTTCTAAGTTTTTCCAAAATGCTACTGCCAATTTGGAAGTTGCCAAAATGCTAAACCCAACATCTTTTTTTTGCTGTTACACTAATGACCTACAAATTTACTTCAGAACATAGGGCAAGTATTCAAACTAATCCTGGTACCTGAAATTCCTTCCTCTCCCCATGCTCGAAATCTGAATGTGGTGTTTGATAAATCTTTAAAATCATTAGTGTAGTAGTTTCTAGCTTATTTCATCTTCATGACCTCTCTAAAATAGTAATTTCTTTAATAATAATAATAATAAATAAAAACCTCCATAGAGGTTGTGATCCATGGCTTTATTATATCTCGGCTGGATTATTGCAATGACCTGTATTTCGGTACATCAAAGTCCCAAATCCCAGCTGCTAGATTCTTGAAGTGGTGTAAAAAGTTTGATCATTCCATTCCCCACTTGCAATCATTACATTGGCTACCAGTTCACTACAGAATGGAGTTTAAAATCATGCTACACTTAAATTCAGTCTTGTTTGGCTGACTTACTCCACCCCTACTCTTTGACAAGGGGACTAAGATCTCAGGGTAAATTTATCTTTCAGACCACTAGAACCGGCTTAAAAACCAGAGAACTTGAAGTGGCTGGTCTCACTCTCTGGAACAATTTACCAGATCACATTAGAATGGCTTCCAATTTATCAGTTTAAGTCATATCTTAAAACACATCTTTCTCTCTGGCTTTTAACATGAAATGTGTATGTGCCTTGGAATCGTTTTAAACAGCTTTTGTTGTTGTGTGGGTTTTGAGTTTACTGATTTTCTCATTATATATATTAAATGTTGTTGCGCAGCACTTTGGTCGGCTTCGTTTCATGCTTAAATGTGCTCTAAAAATAAAACTGGACTTGAACTTAAAGACTCTCCAGTACAAAGCTTGAGGATAGCCGGTAACATACAATTACCTAATTTTGAATAGGATGCATTCCTTCAAGCTCTGCTTTTTAAAAAAAAATAATAATAATAATAAAAAACCTTCCTGTTTTACTCAAAAATAACACTTATTTCTTCAACACGCAATTTCACACACCACACTTCACTCAATCTTTCCTTCTTAAAAAAAAAAACACTGAGAGCTATTTGAAGACTCCTAGTAACTTGCAACACCTGTTTACTTCCTGGCCCATCCCTCAGCAAATCATCCCAAAAGTGAGCTGTACACCCAATAAACACCAGGAGAGAGCGCTAGAGACGCATACAGAAAATAGATGTCCACAAAATGTTAAATAACTTTGGAAGAGCTTTTCAGATGCAGTGTTTCCAGTAATCGAATTTATTCTTACAAAACATAGTGTAATATATATGTATATATATTCAGTCAAAGTACTTGAACAGTAAAGTTTTTAATGCTTTTTAAATAATTCTCTTCTGCTCACCAGGTCTGCATTCGATTGATCCAAAATACAACAAAAGCAGTAATATTGTGAAATATTTGTACTTTTTAAAATAATTGCTTTGTATATGAATATATTTTAAAATGTATTTTATTCCTGCGATCAAAGCTGAATTTTCAGCATCATTCCTCCAGTCTTCAGTGTCACACGATCCTTTAGATATCATTCAATATGCTGATTTGAAGTTCATGAAACATTTGTTGTTGTTATCAATATTTAAAACAGCTGAGTACATTTTTTCAGGATTCTTTGATGAATTAAAAGATCTGCATTTATCTGAAATTAAAAGCGTTTGTAATTAAAACACTATAGTATTCAAAAGCTTCAAGTCAGTATTATTCTTTTTTATTATATAAATTAATACTTTTATTTATAGATGCTTTAAATTGATCCAAAGTGATGATAAAGTTGTATAATTTTACCAAAGATTTCTATTTCAGATAAATGCTGTTCTTCTGAACTTTCTATTCATCAAAGAGCCTTTTATACATAATAATATTAAATGTTTCTTGAGCAGCAAATCAGCATATTAGAAAATGATTTCTGAAGGATCGTATGACACTAAAGACTGAAGTGATGATGCTAAAAATTCAGCTTTGAAATCAAAGGAATAAATAGAATTTTCAAATATATTCAAAAGGAAACCTATTTTAAAGAGTAAACAAAAGAAAAAATGTTGGCTACTTTACTGTACTTTGAATAAAAATACAGAAATAATGAGCAGAAGAGAGGTCTTTAAAAACATAAAAAAAATCTTACTGTTGAAAAACTTTTGACTGGTAGTGTTTTTATATATATTGAGTATAAAAACCTCAAACCTCAAAAAATATCATATATATGTATAGCGCATGCTTTTTATGATACAAATCATTGCAAAGCAATATAATTTCTATAATATTTAGTAGTAGTTTATCAGTTGTGACTCGCAGAAGCTAAACCATAAAGGGACTTAAAGGTATGTAATCATATTTTGTAACTGATTCGGAACTTAAAGGGGGTGTGATATGTTCGTTTTCACTCAATATCCTGTTAATCTTGAGTACCTATAGAGTAGTACTGCATCCTTCATAACTCCAAAAAGTCTTTAGTTTTATTATATTTATAAGAGAAAAATAGTCTGTACCATTTTTTCCCGGAAAAACACGAGCGGCTGGAGGCGTGACGTGTGGGCGGAGCTAAAGAATCACGAGCACAAGTAGGCTTTTGCGTTGAGAGCGTTTGGAAGCTGTGACATTACCGTGAGGAAAAAAAACCATCATCCAAATCAAACCATGGCTAACAGTCAGATTCAGCCGTATATTTATGCCAGAATCCAGATCCAGAGGCTGAAATTTAACAAGAGCAGCAGCAGCAACGACTCTATGTGGTATGTATTGAAACTGTATATATTTGCTTAGCGGTTTTGGAAAATGACTAAGTTCCACTTTATGTCGTCTTTTTTTTTCTAAGGTGTACATGTGGAAAGTGCAGTTTGATGACAACATCGCATGTTGTTTACTTGATGTGCTTACGCGCCGATAGCTAAGTTAACAACACAGAGATATTTGAAGCAGTTTTACTCACCGCCTGCGGTTCCAACACATGATCGTGACCCTTTTTCATTGGGACTGCATTATCCTTAACAAATAAAGTATATGCAAATCCGGCGTCAAACTGGGCCTTGTTTGTAAAACAAGCATCTTCGAAATGCAGGGAACAAACAAAAACACTTACACAACTCCGTTGATGCTCTGTAAAAATAAACTCCGTCCACTGGTCCCTTGATGCTGTTTTTTTTTTTTGGTAATCTGTGCAGGGTTGTCTTGCCCTGGCAACCAAAAACACACTTCTTTTGTGACATTTCGCTCTCGCTCTGATCAGTGAATGTCTCTGCTCTGCTCTACAGGAGCGCGCGCTCTTCTGGGAGAAGTGCCCTCTGGACCCATATAAGGAAATTCCGCTCCATCTAACTTCACACAGAGCCATACTCGAAAAAAAACTTTCCGAAACTTGTGACAAACCGGAAGGAGTATTTTTGGAAATACTTCCAAACACTCTCAACGCAATGCTCTCTTTGGACTGCCTGTAGCTTGTTTATTGAAGATGCACGACAACCCCCTAGCAGTGCATAACAATAGTTCAGACTTGAGGTCATGAATGAATGACCTATCTTTTCTGCATCAGAAACAGGTAACTTGTTTCGTAACATGGCAATGTTTCGAAACACTGCATTTTTAAAACTCTGTTTGCTTAGATAATTTAGAAGTTTCATCTTGTCTTGTTGACAAATAAAGTTCAGTATCATCAGCATAATAGTGGAAACTAATCCCATATTTTCTAATAATATTACCAAGGGCCAATATGTATTTTGAAAATAGCAGAGGACCTAGGACAGATCATTTTGGCACTCCATATTTTACCAGTGATAAATGTGATGAAGTTGTAGTGATTGGACAGGTAGGATCTAAACCATCTTAGATCCTGCCCTTGAATACCTTTACCTTTACCATTACTAGCACTAAGATGAAGTAAAACTAGCAATAGCCGCATTTCCACTGTCAGGCCAGTGTGAGCCAGGGCTTAAAACAGGCTTATAGCCTCAGGCCAGTAGCACCGAGGCCAGAATAGCGCTGGGTTTCCACCGTCGAGCCTGCAGCTTGCCCTTTACACACCTCTCAGGAACAACATCACTCACGAAACCCCTTCATTTCACCAACAAAGAGAAGTTATCAGTAAACTAAGAAATAAGTCACTGGATACAATGATACATTAAGCATAATTAATTAATTTATCAGGACTAAAAAATAATAACAAAGAAATAAATGTATTTCTGTTTTATTTATTTTAAATGCTTATGTAAATAGCCTGCTTATTTAGTCGAGTCTTTCTGTTTATTTGTAGCCACAGTAGCCTATACGTCACATTTAGAATGAATGATAATATCTCTATTTTTATAAAAGCTCCCGAACATAAAACATTATTATATTTTTATGCCAAGTGGAGCTAATCTCTCTACGAGACTTGTGACAGATAATATAAGTTACTAAATAAATATACGATTGTGATAGAGAATAAGAAGCTGAAGTCTGATTTTTTCAAGCGGTCATATTTACAATGTTTACTATGGTAATGTTAATGCCTAGCGTGCACAGACATTTCGCTTTTACAAATATTTCTGACTTGTATGGTGATTATAATCCAGATCAAGTTATTTCAAACACTCGCTGCTGCCTGAAAGTGAGTTTTGAGCTCAACTTATTTAAGAAAATTGTTTAATGCTGGTGTTATAGCTGTTATCTTTCTGAAATGATCCGCAGCGCAGACTCTCTATTTTTATAAAAGCTCCCGAACAAAAATCATTATTATATTTTGATGATATGCTACGTGGAGCTAAAGTCTCAAGATGGGAAGACAGATAAAATATGTTACTAAATAAATACACAATTGTGTCTGATTTCTCCAAGTATTTGCATTTACCATGTTTAATATGGTAACTTTAATGTTTAGCGTGCACATCTTTTACATTGCTTATAAATATTTCTGCCTTATATGGTGATTATAATCCATCAAGTTATTTCAAATACTGCTGAGTAAGAGAACTTGATTTCTTGAACTCAACTTATTTTAAAAATGCTTTAATCCTGGTGTTGAAGCTTTTATCTTTCTGAAATGATCCACGGTGCTGATGCTCTCAAGATGCGGAGAAACTCTGCCTTTGTTCATAATCCCTCCTCTAGTCCCAGCTGGCTCATTTTGGCTCAAGGTTTTCGTCGGGCCAAAAAACCCTGGCCATTGGCCCCAACGAGGCACAATCAAGCGCCGGAAGTGACAGTGGAAACGCGACGGGCCCTGGCACACACTAGCACGACCGATTTAAGATCGACAGTGGAAACGCGGCTAATGAGATGCAGCCTTGACCTAATGCAATTTTAACAAGTGCAGTTTCTGTGCTATGGTGGGGCCTGAAACCAGACTGAAATTCTTCATTTTGCAGGAGGACAATTGAGCAGACAAAACTTTTTCTTAAATTTTAGACATTAATGGAAGATTTGAAATGGGCCTATAATTTGCCAATTCACTAGGATGAAGTTGTGGTTTCTCAATAACAGGGTTAATACCCGCCATCTTGAATGGTTTTGGGACGTGACCTAAAGATAACGAAAAGTTAATAATATTGAGAAACAGTTCTTCTGCTACAGGTAACAACTCTTTCAGTAATTTAGTGGGTACAGGATCTAATAAAAATGTTATTGGATTAGATGCAGTGATAAGTTTATTTAGCAATTCCTGTCCTATAGTTGTAAAGCATTGCAGTTTATCTTTGGGCGCAATGGATGAAACTGAAGTGTTAGACGCTGTAGAGTCTACATTTGTTATTGTATCTCTGATGTCATCTATTATATCAATGAAGAAATTCATAAAGTCATTACTATTAAAACTGTGAGGGAATATTTAGATTGGGTGGCATCTGAGAGAGAGTATAGTGTATTATGTGACAAAAAAGATTGATTGATGAGGGTCATAAAAACAAGACATTATAAGAAAATATGAATTACTAAATATGAGTATAAATGCCATTTGTGCCATACACAACTATTATTGCTAAAAATCATCCAGTTTTCTTTTTATGTATTAGCATAAATATATCAAAATCCATAAAAAACAAAAATGTTTAAAATAGTTATCAGATAAATATTTTAGAATAGAGTTGATCTCATTCTTTTTCACTGGCCAAATAGTATTTTAATTGTTTTAAACAATTTGAATCGGATTTAATTTATGCAGTTTTGCTGATAAGGTGAACATCTTTTATCTATTTTTAGCCTATATTTATTGCAGTGTAAATACGAATCAATCAGTGTCCGCAACAATGAGATCTGCAGTTTAGTTGGAAGCTGAATTATTGTGCACCTATAGCACTCCTCACTGTCATGAAAACAGCATGACACATGAAAAGTGATCAAGCGCATCAACTAAACATGCATAAATCCGTATAATTTTTTACTTCTGCATAATGACTATGTAATTTCAGTGATTATCTCCATTAATGAGAGTGGAATATTGAATGTAAATGTGTGTATAGAAATTAAAACAGATTTGAAAATCATTGTTTACCTCATTACTTTTCTCACTCCAGGAAAAAAAAAGTGTTTACACAGGGTCTAGAATGTCTGTACTTTGCGAACATATTTACGGCAAGTTTATTTTTTATAAATCCCCATATGTGCATGGAAAATTGTGTCGAATTTTCTATTCCCATTTTTTTAATGTATGCAACATTTATAAATGAAACCCAAAACAGGTTCCAATGTACCACGTATTGATGCAGGTATTGATGTTAGGTATAAAATGTTAGCCTAAATGTACAGTAAGTTGCTTTGGATAAAACATAAAATTTAATTTAATGTAGATCATACCATTAATATTAGACCAGTTAAGTTGTAAATGAAAAAAGAAAATCTACAAGATGTTTCATCCTGTCGGTGCAACATCACCCCAACAGTGTTAAGTAAACTGATAAAGATGTGTGATTAATTACTTCAGATGTGTATGCATTTTATTTTGGGGCATACGTAATGTTTATAAATGAGACCCCAGACAGATTCCAATGTAGATTGTGCCGTTAACATTACACCAGTTATGTTAGAAAGAAAAAAGGAAATCTAAAAGATTTTGCTTGATGCAATTTATAACAAAACTCTTGAGTTGAAATAAATATATGGTAGACGTGGATGAAAATTAAAGATAAAAAGGCTAGAAAATACGTCCAGATTTTTTGTTTTTACCTGTTAACCAGACCCTCCATTATGGAACTCACAGCTGAAAGTGCCCTACTTAACTTAATATTGTAACAGTTCGTTATTTCAGTGTTTTACACACATAATTTTGGTGTCTTTGGAAAGCAGACCCTTTGGGCTTTACTTTATTATCAACCAGAGTTGATAATGCTCATAAATTAAGGTTTCTACAAACTATTTTAGTCATTAAACATACCACTTTTATAGTTTTTTCAACTATATAACAACAGACAGAAACTTCATATAATTATCATATAAAGACATTTATTATAAGTGATTTATTTGAGCACTAGAAAAATACAATAGCAATAATTTGAGTAAGAAAATTAAATTAAACAAAAATGGTATGAGAGCGGAATGTATGTGTACATTAGGAATGTACTGCAAGAGCGATGTCGTTTGTTTCGAGAGGCATGTCTATCGAGTGTACAAACATGGACCCATTTGGATGTATAACGCTAGCCAGGTGTGCTATGAATGTGTTCACTTTTTTAACCAAAGACACAATAGCCCTAACACACAAAAATGCTTACAACAATCAGTACAAATCTTACTCTAACCCTTCCATCAAAAGGTTGGAATATATTAAAGTAAGCAGAAACGTTTATGTCATCATGCATTAACTCATGGCAAAGGCTAATTTCGACCGTATCATGTGGATGGTTATAATGAACTTGATAACGGCGATAGAATAGCTTTGACATTTTTAGGGTGTTTCTGTCATGATCATGGTTGTCGTTTTAATCCTAACGAATTGAATCCGGTATCAAAAATACCATTTGGTGTACTCAATCTGACAATAAGATGAATGTTTTGCGTAATACCTACAATCTCAAAGTATAGGAGATTCAGGAATGTCAGTGGGAGAAAGCAAAAAAAAAAAAAAACGATCCTGATGTCAAGGCTTTTTTGAGTAATTATAATGCATCTGTGAGGCTTAACCCCAGGGATTCGGTTTCGGGGGGAGGACGAATACCCTCAAACTGTATCTCAAGGCCGGTGAGGGTGAATGCGTATTCTATCTGGACTTCACATCTATCCTTACATACAGTCATGTAAAATAATTTGTTAAGATTTAGATATGGTTTAATTATATTTTGGCCTAATTAAATGCACCGTGCTCCCCTAAGTAATGTAAACTAGTCCACTCGGTAGTCCACTTTCAAATCTCCAGAGGCTAAATTATTGTTCACACTGTGTTGTATCTGTGCTGATAAACAACATCAGAGTCAGTGTCAGCATGGTAGTGAAGAAATAGTCATTTCAGGAGTTCGGACATCTGTTGAACTTTACTGAGCTATTGTTAAAGGTTATTCAGTAGTCAGAGTTGAGGAAGTCTGGCATTTTTCGCAGACATCAGACACGTTATTCGTCGACTTTAAGACATTGACAAAATCACATTCAATCGCGCACGCAGATCTAAAAATAAATATTTATTGAACTCACTTTGGGGGAGATTTGGGCTTAGGTGTAATCTACCCACAACTGAACTTTTAACAGTCCCTGAAGATTTCACCCACCACATCTTCGGATACATTAAACACTTATTGTTTGTGTCTCAGTAGTGCTATTGCAGTGGTGTTATGCAGACAAAGACCTCACCCCTGCACATGATGTTAATGTGTTTACTGCAGCATTCACCACTGTTTATGGTCGTTTGAAATTATAACATTTTATGGATCAATGAGGGCCATGCGTTTTGTCATGTAGATACAGTGTTAATTTCAAAGTGAAAGATGAAGATTGGCAGCCTAAAACAGGTACATATCTTGGTGAGCTGATGGACGAGCTTGATGCAGGCGACCACTTCACAGAATTCACACTGATGGAACCAAAATCGGACAGCATTAGAACTGCAACAAATAAAGGGTTAGTTCAGCCAAAAACATGTCATTTATGACTCACCCTCATGTCGTTCCAAACCCGTAAGACCTCCGTTCATCTTCAGAACACAGTTTAAGATATTTTAGATTTAGTCCGATAGCCTTCTTAAGCTCCTCTTTAGCCTTTTTAAAGCATCGAAAATACATTTTGGTCCAAAAATATCAAAAACTACAACTTTATTCAGCATTGTCTTCTCTTCCTGTCTGTTGTGAGCGTGTTCACTGCAGTGTAGTGATATCCATTTCACAAACTAATCATTCGATTTAACCGGTTCTTCTTGAACCAGCTCACCAAATCGAACTGAATCGTTTGAAACTTTTCACATCTCCAATAAGCATTAATCCACAAATTACTTAAGCTGTTAACTTTTTTAATGTGGCTGACACTCCTTCTGAGTTAAAACAAACCTAAACCTTCAGTTTAGCTGCACTCATAACATTAGCACAGAATCAGTTCAGAATCAATCATCAAAATAATCAGTTCGGTTCAGACACTCTGTGTGTCAGTCTGCTTCACACTGAATCACACATGTGCAGTATCATCAGCTCCTCAGTTCATGAATCGGACACATCCGACAGAAATGGTTCTTGAATCTTGAACGAGTCAGTCTTTTGTTCGTTATCTAGCTCGGCTCGGTGTTCATGTTAAGTTCTCTCTTCACAGCAGTTCAGTCAGTGTACTGTTGGAGGGAATTAATTACTCTGGGATATTGGTTTGTTTGGGCTTGCCTAAAAGTGAAACAACATTTTATTGCTTACTTTTCTTTTTAGGCTCCTTAGTTGTGTGTACTTTTTAGAAACAGTTGAATTATTTTGCTGTTTGTGAACAAAATATCCAGAAGAATATTTGAAGGAGGGCTTGCATTTCCCTTGAAAAACGACTACATGACATTGCAGAAGACTGTCTGTTAGAACCAGAACCGACTCTAACAGAAGAATGTGTGAGAATGGAGAATGTGTGGCGCCGATACAGGATGGCTGCCTCCGTGACGTGCTCCGCATATGTTTTTGTGTTTTTGTTAGTTTGTCCTGTCTTTAGTTATATTCCTGCCATCAGTTTCACCAGGGATGAACTGCTGAACATTCGGCAGAACGCACCACAAGATGTTTTTCCAGATTTCAATTATTCAGATGTTTTAGTGAACATTGTTATCGGAGGAGCGGCGGCGCTGATCCAGCGCTTCAGGACGCGCAGACGGGGGAAGCGAGCGGGAGCGCTCGTCAGACTCAGGAAGCGCGGATTTCGAACGCCGTTACCTAGCATCCATCTGACAAATTTTCGTTCTCTACCCAACAAAACAGCCGAACTGCTTCTGCTCTCTCGGACAAATAAGGATTTCTCTCACTCTGCTGCTCTGTGTTTCACAGAAACCTGGCTGAATGACACCATACCGGACAGCGCGCTCCATCTGCCGGACTTTCAGCTGTTTAGAGCGGATCGCGACGCAGAATCAACGGGGAAATCACGCGGCGGGACGTGTTTTTACATCAATGAACGGTGGTGTACAGATGTAACTGTGTTAAAGAAGACGTGCTGCTCAAATCTCGAAACACTCTTCATTAACTGCAAGCCGTTCTATTCGCCGCGGGAGTTTCATTCCTTCATTCTGGTCAGTGTTTACATTCTTCCGCAAGCGCATGTGAGCTCAGCTTTACAGAAACTCGCTGATCAGATCACAGAGACAGAACAACATCACCCGGACTCTGTTTTAATCATTCTCGGGGACTTTAATAAAGCCAATCTCTCCCGTGAACTGCCAAAATACAGACAGCATGTTACATGTCCCACAAGAGAAAGTAATATATTGGATCACTGTTACACCACAATAAAGGATGCATTTCACTCTGTTCCACGAGCAGCTTTGGGACGTTCTGATCACCTTCTGGTTCATCTTATACCGTCCTACAGGCAGAAACTAAAATCAGCTAAACCTGTATCAAGGACAGTAAAAAGATGGACTAATGAAACAGAGCAGGATTTACAATCTTGTTTTGACCTCACTGATTGGAGTGTTTTTGAAGCTGCTGCCACCGATCTGGATGATCTCACAGAGACCGTAACATCATATATCAGTTTCTGTGAGGATATGTGTATTCCTACAAAGACTCAACTAATTTACAATAATGACAAACCGTGGTTCACTGCAAAACTCAGACAGCTCCGTCAGGCCAAAGAAGATGCTTACGTGAAGGGGGACAATGTCTTGTATAAACGGGCTAAATACACACTGGAAAAAGAGATCAAAGTGGCAAAGAGGAACTATTCTGAAAAAATAAGGACTCATTTCACTTCCAACGACTCAGCATCAGTGTGGAAAAGTCTTAAGAAGATCACCAATTACAAGACACCACCCCCCAGCACTGTAGAGAATCAACGACTGGCAGACGATCTGAACGAGTTTTACTGCAGGTTTGAAAGAACACCCATCACCTGCCCTGAACGCCTCCCCACACAACCATTTACACCACTCACAACTCCTGCATCCAGCCCTGAACACCTCCCCACACAACCGTTCACACCATTAACAACTCCTGCAACCCATCCTGAACATCTCTCCAATCAAGCACTCTCACCATTCACACCTCCTGCATCCCCCCTACACCTGCAATTCAGATCAGCGAGGATGCGGTGCGCCAGGTCTTCCAGAAGCAGAAAAGGAAAAAAGCACTGGGCCTAGATTGTGTTACACCAGCCTGTCTAAAATCCTGTGCTGACCAGCTGGCCCCCATCTTCACACGGATTTTCAACAGATCGCTGGAGCTGTGCGAAGTCCCTTCATGCTTCAAACGCTCCACCATCATCCCCATCCCTAAGAAACCCAAAATTACAGGACTAAATGACTACAGGCCTGTGGCTCTAACGTCTGTAGTCATGAAGTCATTTGAGAAACTGGTGCTGGGCCACCTGAAGGACATCACTGGGCCCATGCTGGATCCTCTTCAGTTTGCCTACAGAGCAAACAGGTCTGTGGACGATGCAGTAAACATCGGACTGCATTATGTTCTGCAACACCAAGACAGACGGGGGACTTATGTGAGGATCCTGTTTGTGGACTTCAGCTCGGCCTTCAACACGATCATCCCAAACCTCCTCCTGCCCAAACTAAATCAGCTCTCCGTGCCCACCTCCATCTGTCAGTGGATCAACAGCATCCTGACAGACAGGCAGCAGCTAGTGAGGTTGGGAAAATACACA
Organism: Carassius auratus; assembly: GCF_003368295.1. NCBI lineage: Eukaryota > Metazoa > Chordata > Actinopteri > Cypriniformes > Cyprinidae > Carassius > Carassius auratus. Next base: position 12,765,060 of record NC_039250.1, read on the forward strand.
TCCAGCACCCGTACAATCAGCACCGGAGCTCCCCAGGGCTGCGTTCTCTCCCCACTGCTCTTCTCCCTGTACACTAATGATTGCACATCTAAGGACCCCTCTGTCAAGCTCCTGAAGTTTGCAGACGACACCACACTCATCTGCCTCATTCAGGACGGTGACGAGTCTGCTTACAGACAAGAGGTTGAGCAGCTGGCTGTCTGGTGCACTCTCAACAACCTGGAGCTTAACACGCTCAAAACAGTGGAGATGATCGTGGACTTAAGGAGAAACCCCCCTGCACTCCCCCCACTCACCATCATGAACAGCCCTGTGACTGCAGTGGAGTCATTCAGGTTCCTGGGCACCACTATCTCTCAGGACCTGAAGTTGGACATTCACATTGACTCCATTGTGAAAAGGCCCAGCAGAGGTTGTACTTCCTTCGCCAGCTGAGGAAGTTTAACCTGCCACAGGAGATGCTGAAACAGTTCTACTCCACCATCATTGAATCCATCCTCTGCACTTCAGTAACTGTCTGGTTCAGCTCAGCTTCTAAATCTGACCTCAGAAGACTACAGAGGGTAGTCCGGACTGCTGAGCGAATCATCGGTACAACCCTCCCTTCTATTCAAGAACTGTACTTATCCAGAGTGAGAAAAAGGGCTGTCAAAATCACTCTGGACCCCTCACATCCAGCACACTCCCTCTTTGAATTGTTGCCATCTGGTCGACGCTACAGAGCACTGAGCACCAGAACGACCAGACACAGGACCAGTTTCTTCCCTCAGGCAATCCATCTAATGAACAGCTGACAATAACTGCGAACACACTACACTTTATATTTATATACACATACACTTTATTTATCTAACACACATACTTAGTATACACTTAAATTTTGCACATAATACACATGTACATACAGAGCCGGCCAAGCCACTAAGCGACCCTTGCAATTGCAAAGGGCCCCGTGGCCAGCAGAGGGCCCCCTTGAGTCACTGCTATATAGTGGGTGAAAAAAATCATACATCAAAAGTAACATAAAATAAATAAATAAATAAAAAGAAATGGGCCTACAGCACTCTTTATCAGGCATCATGATGAGCACAGTTGTTTTTTATTTAGTTCTTTATTATGGCGAGTTCCCCGCGAATCTTGACCCTGACTGACCCCTATGATGTCACTCGTCACCCGGTCAGTGTCTGTCAGTCAGTTTTACTCTAGCGTTGACGATGTCTGATAAGAAACGAAAATATATTTCTGGCCATGAAAAACGACAAAAGAAAAGGCTGAAAGAAGAGAAGAGGCAAGAAGATAAGGGTATGTAAACCTGTAGGCTTAATTTTCCGATACCTGTATAGATAATCTGCAGTCTAAAAGTCTTATATTGGGATGCCAACACTTACAGCGCGCTTTTCGGCGCCTCCCGCTTTTTTTCTCGTCATTTTGGGTGACTTGGACTTGAGAGGGTCCGTCTGATTATAATTTCACGAAGTCATCTGAAGCCATTCCATAGCTTAATGTGAGGGACAGAAGACTATTTAAATCATTAAATTAAAGTTTACGGAAACTCGTTTTTCCTCGTCAATCATTCTCCATTCAGTAATGTTATTCAAACAGCGAGCGCGCCTCGTGCATGGTAAAACTCTCTTCAATATGTGATATATTCACATTATAATGCTTGATCTGTAGATAAAAGGCTGTGGATTTGCATAAGATGACTTTATTTTGTGTATTTGTATTTTAAGTTTGTTGTTGTTTTTAAACGACTCGCTACCATGTGTAGTGATAGATCACGGACACATCACAAGGACTATGAAAAGGCATCAAACGCACAATAACTGGAATTTAAAACTGTGAAGAAACAAATGTTGAATAAACTGTTGGACAGATATACATTAGGATTAGTGCACTCGACATTTCTTCACTTTGTGCCGTGAACTTTTAAATTCGCACTTGAGCAGCGCAGCGCTGCACACTGTGACTCCATGTTAAAGAAAATAGTCCGCTTCGCGTCCATAGCAACGCTCTGTTTATGGCAATGGTGTGTTCTACTTAGCAGCGGTCTGTTATTAAGAAATAACAAACCACATTCTACATTGGGATTCAACCAAGCCATGTAATAAATGCTAATAACATGATGCATAAAATTGGTTTAGTATTATACATTTGCTGTGATGTTAAAGCATTTAACAAAACAATATAAACCCAGTTTGGCTCCTACACTAAAGGGCTAACATAATTTTCCTGTTAGACATCAAACATGGAACTCAACTCAAGAACTCAAGGTCTTTTATTGTCATTCTGTAGATGTTGCCACATAGGAACGAAATACTTACTCAGGGCCAGCAGCGTAAAAAAGATAATTAACATACAGCATACATAGAATAATTAAAACATAATTTAATAGAGTAAAAAAATTAAAAATAACATAGTAGATATGTACAGTATAGTTACAAGGTAGTCATTAATTTCTGTAGGCCTTGCTTAAAATGGTCAAAGGGGCCTCCAACCAATTTTGCTTAGGGCCCCCAAAGGTCTAGGGCCGGCTCTTTATACATACATAACTGCATTTTGTAATATACCTGCCTACAATTGTCAATTTGTATATTGTCATTCATTATCTACTTATTTGTATTTTTTATTCTTTTATTATGTGTTTTATGTTCTGTCGCTGTCATTCTGTTGTACTGTGGAGCTTCTGTCACGAAAACATATTCCTCGTATGTGTAAACATACCTGGCAATAAAGCTCATTCTGATTCTGATTCACAAAGATGATGCATATTCTATTATCAATGATACACAATGCAGCAATGACTCGAGACTCCCTGAGATAGACAATTATTTTCCAGACTGCATTGATGATGGTGTGTATGATAAAGTGACAGAAAGACACCATGTTTCAGAGCCTGACTCTGAATCAGAATCTGAGCAGGCAGATGAGCCAGTCAGCCTTGTTGAAAGTTTGGCCAATGGGCTAGGTGCACAAGATGGCGCCGGTGAGCTTCAGCGAAGCGAGTGTGTGCATACTTATTTCCGGTCCTGCGACGCTCGCATTTACTAAAAGGGAAACTTACATACGAAAACTGGCTAGATGGATGTAATACGTGTTTTTCAAATTTAACAGCGAATAGTGGTATATCAAAGACACGAGGAAACATCCTCCCTACATTTTTGCATACCCCTGTGTGGAAATTAATCAAGATACAACACGGAGATTGCTTTATTCGTCTGTTGATTATGCGGATCAGCGTCAGCATCAGGTTAATCAGTCCACAGGGATTTCTTCTTTCAAACACAAACCACTCAAATATGCAATACTTTACATTTTCGGAGAGCTGGTTTTGTTCTGACTGTTAAATATAAGATCATAAGGTTTCTGACTGTCAAACGAGACAGATATTTCTGATAAATTATGTATGTTTTATTAATTTTATTTGATAACAGTTTATAACTGTGTACAATTTAACGTAATGCTATTAGGTTTGCATTAATTAAAAGATCGCTGTTTGCATTCATGTGTGTTTTTATCTATGTTTATCTGTTTAGTAAAATATCTGCAGCATAAAAATTTTTGTCTATAAGCAGCGCATGTATTTTGTCACGAATTCTTCAGATAAAACAAATATTAAAATTAATAATGTGTTAGTTGTATTATTTTACAGCCCGTTTTTTCATTTCAAAATGTTTGATGCAAAGTTGACTGTCAAATAATAAAATATGTTGTGAAAATGATGATGAAACAAACTAACGTATGTGCACAACTGAGAAATGTGAAGATAAATCACAGCCCATGTCTCACAAGGCGAACATTTCATTAAACAAAAAAATAATAATCAATGTAATACAAACATTTTCGATAAATAAGTAATTTTTACATTTACATAATTGGTAAGGTAAAAATAAATTATGTATCTGTGTGTACACACCATGAGTTCAATTTTCATTTCGTGAACAGTAGGGAACATAGTGTATTTACTTCATTCACCGGACCCAAACATACACAGTTTCAAATGCACTGGCTCAGTTAACATTTATAGAATAGTAATAATAGCAGTGTATATCTTATTTGCATTTGAAGTGATATTATAAATCTTTTCAACATATATAAAAGGTAATATTTGGATTTCTCCGGTTCTCTGCACTGGCGTTTAGCACAACCAGAAATATCTACGCACACACTCGCAAGAACCGGAAATCCAAGATGGCGGAGATATGCAACTAGCCCATTGGGCTGTACAGTTTGGTGTTTCTTAAGTAGTCCTCAAAGCCCTCCTTAGTTTGTTGAGATTCTACCACACAGAAACTGGCCAAGGATGCTCGAAGTAACCTTAAAACAAGAACTCACTATAAAATTCAGCAAAAATGTGGTGGTTTGTATTATTACAGAGCTGTCCTGACAGCTTTGCACAACATCCTAACCCAGCTAATAGGTTTAAATGTTGCAAATGGCTTTACTTACTGATTGCAGACAAATATTGATGGCCTGCCATTGTTTAGGAGTTCAAGTTTACAGTTATGGCCCATTTTAGGACTTTTGTGTCCCAATGCAAGAACCTGATGTCATTGGGCTTTTCAGTAGTACAAAAAAAACCATCAGCCCCTGATAAATGGTTTAGGGACTTTACCCATGAATTAAAGCAGGTGCAGGATGGATTCAATTTTAGAGGAAAAAAAAAATATATATTTTTATTTTTTTATGTTAATTGTACTAGATTCTGTTGTATGTGATACTTGTCACGATCATTAGATGGAGTGCCCATGAACTTCAGTAGAGGGCACTCCAATCAGGACCATTTCACCCATCAACCACCAGATGTCACCATATCACTTGGACACTAGCACCTATTATACTGTTGCACCACACCCGGACTACATCTCCCATCAGTCACTGCATCACTATCACCTTGCCACACCTGCACCTCATTAATCAGCTAATCTCCTTGCCACACCTGCAACTCATTTACACACATATATAAGCAGCACTCACACACAGACACTTTGTGAAGTCTTGTTTAGCCTGTCTGGCATTTCCGGGGTTTTTTTTCCTAGTGTTTGTTCTTCCTGTGTATTATTTTGGATTGTTTAATCCGACTCTGATTCTCTGCTGCCTGCCCTGATCTCTACTTGTTATCGTTAATGATTCTGGATATTACTAACATACCTGACGCCGTTCCTGATTTCTGCCTGTATGACCATTCTCTTAATAAAATTCTGCACATGGATCCGAACACTTCTGACTCCTCGTTACAATCCCCTGCTAGAGCTTTTGTAAAAAAAAACAAAGGGTCATAATGGATATATTTTAATAACTTAATGACATACCACAGGAATGATTTTGAGTTACGGACTGATTCATTATTTTCAGACAGAGTTGATGAGGAGCAGCATCATGATGGACCACATGGCTTTTCTGGTGTAGATCTGGGGATGGTGACTAGATTCCCTTTAGATTACATGCACCTTGCATGTTCAAGTGTCACACGTAGAGTGTTAAATGTCTGGCTAAGGGGTCCTTTGAAATTCTGCTTGTCCTCCAGTCTTGTTTAAAAGATTTGTCAAAGTTTGATTCACATGCGTGCATACATACCAGTTGAGTTTGCAAGGAAGCCCAGATCTCTCCAAGAGCTATACCACTGGAAAGCCACGGAACTAAGACAGTTTCTGTTGTATACTGGCTCGGTTGCACTGCACCATACTTAGATAGTACTTTATATAATACTTTTATGTTATTTTATACTTATATTAGCATAATTGTCTTTGTCAGTCCACAGCTGTATTCTTTGTTTTATACCTATGCTAACATGCTGCTCACGACCTTTTGTAAGTCATGTTCGGGAGCTTTATGGAAAAGTGTATAATGTGCATGTCCTGGTTCACCTGTCAGCTGATGCCCAGCTGCATGGTTCTTTAGACTCCATCTCAGCTTTTCCTTATGAAAATTACCTCCATACACTGAAGAAGTTTGTGAGATAGCCATTTCAATCAATTTCAAGCAATTTCCTCTAGTGCAGATGATAAGTGGGTTATCAGATTTTGAAGAAATCAGTAATGTTGAGCTGACCTGTAAAGCTTTAAGAAAATAAATGTAAATGTAACTTTGAAGAAAGGTTTTGATACACTTCAAATGTTGACTACTAGTGCAATATAGTTTATTAGTTATTATAACTTAATCTCAGAGGAAGTTGCCTTAACTAAAAAAAGAAAAAGATGCAAACTGTTACATTAATTTTATTTTGTTGCATCAGTACAATATTTTTAGAGTGTGAAATGTAAATTCTCACAGAATGTGGCCTATTCATTACCAATATTTTTAACCATCTATTTATGTTTTTCTAAATCCCAAACAGAGTCAAGGCATCAGAAAGTATCCGTCTATGAACATGATTATAGGCTATTTTAGATTTGGGAAATACACATGCGTTACAGATGTGACAAAAAACACAAGTTTTGGAAGACTTTCTGTGATTTACAATGAACAAACCAAAAGCAACAATATCTGCAGAGAAGTTTTTGTGTGTGTGTTTCAGAGGAAAAATCAGTGTTAAGATATAATTCTATTACAGACTGTTATGCAAAATTATTTAAAAACTCTTTTTATTTTTTTATATTTAATAGGTCTGCCCCCAACTTAAGATTTTTCTAGTTAAGTTAATAGTAGTTCATTTGTCATTATTCTGGCTACCATTAGTCGATCGCCTGGCAACGTGTTCTGTGTATACTGTTGTTTTTCTCTTGTTGGTCTGATTGCTTCTGTTATTCTCATTTGTAAGTTGATTTGGATAAAAGCATCTGCTAAATGATTAAATGTAAATGTAATTATTCAACTTATCAATTAATCTGTTATCGATAATGAGCCTTAATATATTCCACGCTCAAGCACATGCATTAAATTTGCCACAAAGCCCAGGCAGAAGTAGCTTTATAATTGTGAAAAAGGAGACATCTTAATTATTTATTAATAAATATTTTTTTTCTTGTCAGCTGCAAGATTAATTTCACAGTGCTGACTGTCTCCACATGGACGTGCCTATAATGCAAAAAAGTAGACATTTCAAGCTTTCTGTAGTTATATATCTCATGTACGTGAGACACCATTTTCAGTTATTTCATTATCAGTAAAAAACTTAAAGTGATCAAGAGGGCGCCTCTCTGTCATGCATGCATGATAATAATTTTTGGACAAACACTTGAATATGAATAATAATGAACATTTTGCATATGCATTACAAAGTAAATATGTTTTACATGCAATTATCCGAAATAAAACCAAACAAGATTTGAAATAAAGATAAAATATATAGACAAAGAAGAATAAATGCTGCGTGTGCACTCAGCATCAAGCGCACCCGCATATCTTTCACTCAGATATTTTAAACACCTGCATTTAAATGCGGCTGCAATTTATTTATTTTTGTACATTTTTACTTATTATATTACAGCAAGTAAAGAAGGCTCTCTTTAAAATCACTGAAGATGTCATTTACTGGAGCTATTTTTTTTTTAATTTTTTTACATCGTTGGCATTTTGTTGATTATAATGAAAGAACCTGAGTTTAAATGTAAGGAGGTTTTATTAATACATCCATTCTTTAGATTTTCAATGATTTAGCGAAATCGTGCAGGTTTCATTTGTTCTTTCATTTATTCCTTTCTTGCTTTAATTATGTCTAAATAATGGGAGCAAAATTATACAATGTTCAACGTTTTGCTAAAATAAAGAAAAATAATTTATAAAACATGCAACAATTTCTTAATCAGTGTACAGAAAAATATCTTTTTTACAAGAAGGTATCTGTCAAAATAAAGGAAAGGTAATGAATAACAAAGTAGTGCATGACAAAAATGCATGCTGTTTTATTGAAGGAATTTTTAAATATAAATTAAAATATAGGCCTAATATGTGAGAATATTGATATTTTGTATATAAATCCATGTAGCCTAGCTCACTAAAATAGGCTGCCACTTTTAATACTCCGATGCAAAGTAAACCACAATTTCTTTAGAACAATATAACACATAATTCATATTATATAAATAACACTGCATACCTATTAAATGTGTCAAATCTAAAATATGGTGTAATACTGTGTAGCTTAGAGAAAATATCAGCACAGGCTCATAGGCTTGACATTTATCCTGCTTGAATTCATTCGAAGAAACGCACATAACTTCAAGTAATAAACTTTCATCTGTGAATATTAAATATTTTAACTAGAGTGTTTTTCTTTCATTTTCCCCGACTGCAGCCATCAAATGTAACACATCAGTGAGGCAAAGCTGACGGCTATTTGCGAAAATGTGCTTTGATGTGCTTGTTTGATAACTTGTGGTTACATCGCCACTCAGCAGTCAAAAGCTGCAAATGCAGTTTGCAGACGCACGGCGGTGGCACTTGACATCCCAACCTGCAAAAAGTCATTTCAGGGAGGTATCCCGAAGACCCCCCCCCCCCCTCTCAGCTGTAGTCACCTTCTCATTGAATCTTTGCCTATCTGAATGGAAAAAATGAGATATATTGGGGCATCCTTCCCTGCGCTTAGGGAGATTTTAACTAATTTGCGGGTCTCAGGGAGCCGCTTTCAATATGCGGGAGACTCCCGGAACTTCCGGGAGACTTGGGATGTCTGCAGATGGTAACTTAAACTGAATTTTGATGACATTGTCAACCAAACTTTTTTGTCACATAATGCACTATACTCTCTCTAACCTGCTTCTCTGGTGGTCTCCTCCTTCCTAGCCTAATTGTTGTCACCTTGTCCTCCAGCTAATAGCTTCTGCGATGTACAGGATTGTCAGGAGGGTCTTAGATGTCAGTAGCTGGTATTTCATGGCTGCTGAGTACCTTGAAGGTTGGGGCTGCAAAAAGAAGCTGGTGACTTCACAAGTTGGTGACCTCAAAACCCCAGTGGGGGTGGGGGTTCTCATCCTGCTAAAATTAGAGAAATCAGTGAATTTGGCATCATTCAGGGGGCCTTGGGGGTGGGCCTTGGGAACTGGCTAAGCAAGGTACTGAGACTGTCATATACACAAGAAAAAATGGTCAGGATCCAAGCCAAATTTTACTCACTTTCTTCAGGAGACAAAGGACTACTGCACCAGTTTGGAGAACATTATAAATAAAAAAGCAAGGAAGACTTGTCATATTTTTAAAGAATATTCAGTTTTTTGATGAATCAATCAATGGTTTGTAAACTCTGGCATGTTTTATTTTATATTTCTGTTTTTTTGGTAAAAAAAAAAAAAAAAAAAAAAAAAAAAGGTACTGAGACTGTCATAATAAGTAGCCATGTGCTGTAGAAGAAAATCTACCTGAAATTAGTTAATGCATGAAATGTGTTATAATAATTTATATAATAAAATATTTTAAGATAAATTAGCATCATATAGTAGTATTGTATAATATTCAAAATTATATGTCTTAAAACACTCCAATTTAAATTTTGTAAAATGTGTTTTTATACCATGTATCAAGGATATATAACCTTCTATTTTAATTAATTAAATCATATTATATTTCCGATATTTCAATTTATAATCAAATATTTAATTCTATTAAACTGATTTTTATATTTAAAATGTATTTACTGTAAAATGTCAAATAATTTAAATCGTTATTTGTGTAGGGAAGATGTAATGTGTCCTCCCGGCCTTTGGGGGGAGCTGTGTGTTGTGTTCTCATTAGGGCAGTGAGTGAGCCCTTCTGTTCACCCACACAGCTCTATTGCTTTTGTGAAAGGTGAGGAAGATTATCAGTTTGCTCCACTATATCCATTAAAATTATCGAATTATATTAGCCATCCATGTTATTAGAATAAATATATTGTTGATCAGACATTATTTTTGATATATTGTTTTGTATTTCAGATATTATTGCACGTTTCATATGTTCCATGTGGCTGAGCATATTTTCATGTATATTATGTTACGTTTAAGGTCTATTTGTTTATTTTATGGTCTTATTTTCTTTATTTTGATTAAATCCATCGTTTATCTTTGTCATACGCTGTAGTTTATCTTTCCTATGTTTTATGAGCTTACTATTAAGTTAGCTGCAGTTTCAACTTGTCAATTTTGTATTGTATATATGTATTGTCAATTTTGAGGTTATTTGATATTATCACAGTTCTATTTCCTTTGTGAAAGCCTGTTGCCATCCTGTTCTGCTGTGAGAGTGACTGTGTGGAGAAAGGAGCCTAATAAAAGAAACCTGCTCTGTATGAATCAACGATAATGGTGTCCTCCTCACTTAACACCTAAACACAATGCAGAGACATTTGGGGGAGCACACAGACGAAGAGGGTGTGTCTACCTCCCATGAGACCCTGAGGAAGGATGAGGTGGGTTACATATGTTTTCTTTAAATGTATAATAAATTATTTAAAAATATATATTAAAAATCATTGTATTATATTTAAATATTTTATTCTACTAAATAATTATTTTTAAAGCAGTCATAAAAGATAATTTCACATTTCACATCGATTTCTTGTTAATACCATATGCATAAATTCTATATTAAAATTTGTAATTGTATAATACATTATTTTTAAATATATTAAACCCATTGTTGTTTTAAATAGTATTGCATTGTTATATTTCAATAGTATTGTGTTCATAAAAAAAAAGCTTTAATTTAAAACCACTTTGACTTATTAAATGTGGTATTTGTTTCCAATCCTCTCTTATCCATTATTATTTCAATAAATGTAATCGAAATTAAATGAGAAATCATCATCATGCAGTTTTAAAAAGATATATTGATTCAATTGATATATTTCTCACTGGATGAGTTTCGGCGGGACCGATTATACTGGAGCACCAACTAGCGTTCGCATATCACCGCAGCACATGATCGAACCTCAAGTATCACCTCAACGCAAAACATATAGCAGCTAGCGTGGACTTTACACTTTATGTTGAACTATGTATTATTTTGTTGGTGCAACAGTTTATGTTGAATTCTTTATTGTTTTGGCCAAGGTTATTGAGAGTTGGACTTAGTATGTTATGGCCTCTGAAGCAACAGAGAGATGTTTTCTAATAGTCAGTGTTTCCAATGTTCTGAATGTAATTGACAGTATTGTGTTTTACTTAAAAAAACGCTTTACAGAAGGTTCCAGCACCTATAAGCTTCCTGAATTTCTGAAATGTACTATTTCTAAATTGTTTCTAAATATGCTATTGCTACACTTCATGGCAAAAATTGCACTGGTCTGCTAGACTTGGTTGAACAAAAATAAACACAGGGTTCCCGCGGGGTCTTAAAAAGCCTTAAAAGCATTGAATTTATTAATTTGGAAATAATACCTTAAAAAGACTTTAAAAAGTCTTGAATTTTGTTGTCTGGGTCTTAAAAATTGTGCTGTATGTAACTTATATGTATTGTAATTTTCCTCAAAAGTTTCATTTGTCAACCACGATTATTTTGATTGAATGACGTAGTATAAATGAAGAGTGGCGGAACCAGTAATTGAGAACGCAACGCAGCCCCGGGTCACAGTCGAGCGGCAACCTCTCGCTCTCTCTCGTGAAGCCAACAAGGAAGTGACTAAAACTGCAATTCATCGACTGGCCGCTTGAGTCTGGTTGCAGAAGAGAGTCAGTCCCATAGACTCCCCATCTTAAAATGCCCAACTTTACAGCAGAAAAAAACATGTTTACAGCCTGGTAAAAAAAATACGTCGACGCAAAATATGCGCATCGATTCGTCGACCTGTTTTTATTTCTCTAAAAAACGTTTGCAAAACGTTTACCTTATGTGCGCTGAATATACGCGATGGCCGGATCAACATTCTACGTTATATAACCAATCCAGGTGTTTTTCTGCATTAATCTTTTTTTTGGCGGCTGTCAAAGCCTTATTTGATCAGTGAGTGATGTAGAATAGAATGACTGCTTGCCTGACAGGGCGCGTACGAGAGAGAGCCCCGGCTGCGCGCGCACTCACAGTCTTCAAACAACACGAGCTCTTCTTGCTCTCTCTCTCCTTTGTGCATATTAATCAAAATAATTAAACATGATAGAAAAAGGGCGAAACACCAAAGTTTCATGCACGCTCGCGCATTCACAGTCTTCAAACTACACGAGCGCTTCTTGCTCTCTCTCTCTCCCTCGTGCATATTAATCAAAATAATTAAACATGATAGAAAAAGTGCGAAACATCAAAGTTTCATGCGCGCCTGCGCACTCACAGTCTTCAAACTACACGAGCGCTGTCTTTCTCTCTCTCTCTCCCTCATGCATATTAACCAAAATCAATAGACACGATAGAAATTAGAAAAAGGGCGGAACGCTAGACATCAAGTTGTTATTTTCACCTGAAAGAAGAACTTTTTCTCTAAGCTAGGCCCTATGTGTTCAGTAAGCTTGTTTCAGTAAGCTATGTGTTTTCAAGGCTTCAAGGTTTTATTGAATGCTATCTCTTATATATAAAGTGCAAAGTAATGCATTCTTAGTCAGTCTTTTATTTTGTAATTTTAAAAGCAATAAACGTATATTGCAATGTTAAGGAATTCATGTTTTTTTCATTAAGATATGTAAATCAACATGTATAAATTGTTAGTTGTCAATTAATGGGGAGATAATCGAAATCGAATCGATCTGAAAAAATTTATCGTTAGATTAATCGATGCATCGAAAAAATAATCGCTAGATTAATCGTTTAAAAAATAATCGTTTATCCCAGCCCTAATCCAAGCACATGAATGCTCTCAATTTATAAAAACAAATTCCATCGCCTACGTGTTTCAACCATATACTGTATGGTTTCAACCAACAAGTGCCAGCTAGCTGCTAATGTTCCTGTAGCGGCAGCAGGATCTAATAATAGGGGCCGTTCACATATCACGCCTAAAAACGCGTGGAAAACACTAGGTGCACCGCTTTCTCCTTCTTTCCAAAGGGCTCGGGCAGAAGCGCACCTGAGGCAACAATGACGCGCACTCTCCATGAAGACGCAGAAATTTCAGCAGAGGATAAATGGATTTGCAGCACTAAAAATCGCACGCAGTAGCTCTGCTACTAAATTTATTTTTAAAATGGCAATCCATATACAGCTATGATCAGCTGTTCCTTCATCTTGGCTGAGCTTTCAACATTGTTACAGGAAAGGATGAAGCTGATTGGTTAGTTCTTGTCACATGACCAGCGGTGCGCTTGCGGCTCTCTGAAAAGTAGAGATTTTTTAACTCGATGCGGTGCGTGAGCGTCGCGACCGCGTCGCTTCCATTATGAACGCGCATACTGCGCGCCTACATTGGAAATAACGAACTTGAGCGCGCAAAAGACACAATATGTGAACGGCCCCTTATAGCCAGCTTGCTGCTAGCGCTGCAGACCCTTCAGCTATGACCGCAACTAGAGTAGATCTGCACACAGCTTTTGGGTCCACGCCAACAATGAAAGCCAAGGTGTTGTGGACTCTTAACACAATCGCTAAACATCAGTCCTACAATGGAAATGAGGGTATCTCAGAGCTTTTCAAATGCATGTTCCCTGACTCTGAAATCGCTAAAATATTTACTTGCGGTCACGGTAAAGGAGAACTTGACGGAACTGGCTGTCCTTGATAAAGAGATTGCTGCCCTGAGTGAGGAGCTAAGGAGTTGACTGTGTTTCTTAATTTAATGTATTGTTGAGTTCTAATTTTTGATGTTTATTGTTCAGGGGTCTCTCAGTTCCCCATATTCCCAGCATGGAATAAGTAGCTAGCTAATATTAAAAAACAACTTAACATTGTTCGGCAAACTGTCTTGTGGCCTACTGAAATGTTTTTACTTTTCACACCTGCCTGGCTTATCTTTTACCCATTCCACATTTGAAAAATAAATGAAAACAAGTTCAAGGATTTTGTTTTTCTTTGCTGGTAGGGACGTGAAATAGGTATTAATTTTTTATATAAATGGACTTAAAAAGGTCTTAAAAAGACTTGAATTTAACTTTAAGAAACCTGTAGGAACCCTGTAAACAATATTTTGTTGCTTAAGCTTATGTATTCAGTCATTATTCAATGGTATACTATAAATCCATGTGAAAAAAAATTACTTCTCACTGTTTTCAGGTCAAATATTTATCTGTGATTAAAATGCGATTAATTTCGATTAATTAATTACAAAGCCTCTAATTAATTGGATTAATTTTTTTAATCGAGTCCCGGCCCTAGTTTTTATTTACTTGTTTAACAGGGAAGGTGCCATTGAGATACAATATCTCTTCTACCAGGGAGTCCTAGTTAAGATTGGCAGCAAAGAACGAAGTTACATAGAAATACACATCACCACACAATGAACAAACATAAAACACAATTTTCTAAAAACAATACAAATCCTAGTCATTTATTAAAAGATAAAACATTCTATAAACAGATTTTAAATTATTATCAAAGCTAAACGACCTATCTCTGTATGAAAAATCTGCATCTTAAATAAGAGTTTATTGGTTGATCTGGTATTATAGTTATTTGTGCAATACAGTAGGTGGCCAACCAAAATTTTGTTTCGGCTGCTGTGTCTGCAAAGTGCATTTGTTTCCAATCCTCTCTTATCCATTCCACAGAGGAAAATTAAATACTTGAAGTTATGTGCGTTTCTTAGAACGAATTCAAGCAGAATGTCAAGCCTATGAGCATGTGCTAATGTTTTCTCAAAGCTACACATATTTTAGATTTGACATATTTAATAGGTGTACAGTATTATTTATATAATATGAATTGTGTTATATTATTCTAAAGAAATTGTGGTTAATTTTGCATCAAAGCATTAAAAGTGTCAACCTATTTTAGTGGTAGATTACATGGATTAATATTCAAAATGTTAATATTCTCAAATATTAGGCCTATATTTAAATTTATATTTTAAAAAACAAGCATTTTTCACGCACATCTTTATGCATTACCTGTCCTTTCTTTTTACGGATAACTTCTTGTGAAAAATATATTTTTCGGTACACTGTTTAAGAAATGGTTGCATGTTTTATTTTAGTAAAACATGAGTCACTGTATAATTTCGCTCCCATTATTTAGGCCTAATTAAAACAAGATATACTAATAAATAAACCTGCAGTGGGATAACTCATTCCCAGATACTGCATCTTCTTAGTAAAAACGGCATGGTTTTGCAACCTACAGTGTCACAAACAGAATGAGACTATCCACACACAAAAAAAGTGAAAGAGATTGGAAAAAGTGGAAAATTATTTATTTGAATTCTGGCGCTTTCGTGATGGCCTGTGACGCGCGCTCTGACACATATGTCATCTGATTGAGGCGGAACTTATGGATAGTCTTTTCCCTTATTTGTTTTATTTTTCAGCAGTTTTTGTTAGTGTGTTTTATGGTGAATGTGCCTGTATCTGCATGATTACCATCTGTTTGAGTGCAAATCAGCTAGGGCTGAACGATATGGACAAAATTTCATATCTCGATTTTCATGCCAGATATCTCGATATCGATACGATATGACTACGTGTTCTTTTGCTAAGCACGACCTGCACAACACGTCACTCTGGTTTACATCGTCTTTTCTGAATCCAAAATACTTCCAAATTATGGAAGATGATTTATGTTTTGGCACCAAGTCAGATTCTGCACTGCCACCGGCCGCATTATCTCCCGCACTCATTTCTTTCTTTCTAATTTATCCGCTGTCTCTGTACAGTGTGCATAGACGTTGGAACAGGGCGGGCTGGGGGGCAGTCAGACAGGCGCGCTCAGAGCTAGTGCTGTCACTTTTGTGAAAAAATCATTTTCGATTTTTAAGACATAAGTGTTCATTGAATCGATTGTAAAATCGAATTTCCATGTCTAAAAAAAAAAGGTTTCCTTTTTCAACGTCAAATAACGGACAAACGTAAAGAGAGCGCTGGAACGCACAAGTCAGCAAAATTTCTTATTTATTGGCATGAAGTTTCGTGAAGAAAAGCAAACGGCAACAGGAGTGCAACATTCTCGAAAAAATATATATGCAGAGGGGACGGCTGCCATAACAAAAGAAAAACATCACAGCAGGCTTCAACCCGGCTGCATTTATGATTTAGGCAATTCAAAAATCTTCAAGATTATTTTTAATAATGATTCAATCCATTTAAAAAAAATGTTCAAAAAATGAAACTTTAAATGGACTTGAGAACAGGCCATGTGTGTTTTTTTATTGAACGTAACCGACACTAGGCAGGCATATTGTAATGGGCTAAAAGGTGCAAAATAAGGCCATTACAAATTCATTGGACAGGAAAAAAAGTCGATCAACATTTTCGGGGTCCAGAGCAGAGCGTTTTTTATTCACTGTATGTCCAGCTGTTGAGAAGACGCGCTCCGACCGCACTGATGTCCCAGGGACACTCAGGTACAGCTGCGCAAGGTGGGGGTATTACTGTCAATTTCCACCACAAAAGCCGGTCACTCTCAGCTTGCAATGGTCCTTTTCATAACTCATAACTTGTCTACTGCGCCGCGAGACCTCCAGACGCGCGTATAAGCGTCTTTTTTATTGAAAATGGGCCTTTCACACAGGACGCGGTATGCGTGCGCTATAAAACCCATTCATCTCAATGGCTTGCGCCGCGCAAGGACGTTTTGTTGCTGCGTCGACCAAAGCGCAAGCGCAACGGTGCGCACGCCGCAGTCAAAGTTCAAAATAGATCAACTTTTGCCGCTGCGCCTCTGTGACGATTACCAGCGCGACCAATAGAATCGGGGGATCCAAACAAGCACGGAAATCAGAATGGATGAACGGCTAGTACTGTGTGTGTCAGAATTTCCTGAGCTGTACGATACAAGTTTGAGGTCGTACCCACAACCTCTTCTTCCTTGCTTCTCTCTTAATTCTTATCAGCAGGACTAGCCCTATCGCTCGCTTCTTACAACGGGACAGATACATGTTTTCTGCTGACCAAAAGTAGGAACAACAGACTACGAAAGAGCTCCCGCTAAAAGTTTTTAAAACTTCGCCTACGCCATAGCGCAGCGCAAATCGCGTTGTTGTTGAAGGGCAACGCTGAACCCAGCTGCTGCGCTGTGTCACGTGACAAGCAATGACGCGTCACCATGGAAACGCCGCCCCCCCCTCACAATATAGTTCCTACGTCCCTAGTGTGTGCGCATGGTTGTTGTGACTGCCAGAGTTGTATGCAGGGCGAGCGCGGAGAGGGGAAACCTATATCGTCTATATCGTTGCTTTTTTCGATATTAATATCTTGAAAGTTCATGTCTAGATATAGATACGATAACGATATATCGTTCAGCCCTAAAATCAGCTCACTATTACTGCGTAATCACAGCTATTTATGTCAATGTCATCTATATGAATAGAGATTGCTTTATTGACTTTGTCGGTTTTATATTATTACCATCTCTATAACAGGCCATCAGCACGTATTTTTATTGTAATTCATTGTAACTGCTGCATTTCTAGCAATCTCAGGATATGTAATTATCATACAAAGTTAAATCTTTTTTGTATGCCTTATTGTTCTTACTCAAATTATTCTTATTGTAAGTTTCTGTCTAGTGTTTTATAATTGGCTGTCCTGGATGGAGTTATGGTTGACTAACCCAGCTGTTTAGAGAAGTTGTGATGAGACGATGGGTTAGCTAGAACCACCAGGAGTTCTTTCTTAGTAAGGTTGAGCTGAAGGTGATGGTCATTTATCCAGCTATAATTGTCACTCAGACATGCTGAAATGTGAGCAACTACTGTCGGGTCATCTGGTTGGAATGAGAAGTAGAATTGGGTGTCATCAGCGTATTAGTGATAAGAAAAGCCATGCTTCTGAATGACAGATCCTAATGACGTAATGTAGATGGAGAAGAGAAGTGGTCCAAGTACTGAGCCTCAAGCAAACCCTGTAGTAAGTTGTTGTGACTTAGAAACATCACACCTCCAAGACACACTGAAGGATCTACCGGAGAGGTAAGACACAGGAGAATCTGGTGATTAACAGAGTCAAAAGCAGCAGACCGGTCCAGTAAGATGAGTACTGAGGATTTTGAAGCTGCTTTTGCCAGTCTCAGGGCTTCAGTAACTGAGAGCAAGGCAGTCTTAGTTGAGTGGCTACTTTTGGAGCCAGATTGGTTGCAGATCCAGGATTTTTAAGCTCAAATGTAAGACTTTAAGATTTAAACACAAAATTAATACCATATGAGTGAGGAAGAGCAATGTATAAAAGTGACAAAATAAGTTTTGTGAAATGATAACTTTACAGTTAAGACAAAACGGCATCAACAGAATTTATCTTTGCAATGCAGAGGAAATGCAGAAGCTGCATTAGAAGTGTCATTTTCATGCATTTACAGGCTTTAATGCAACTCAGAGGATCATGGAATATCTTAACCTGCAGTTACAAATGAATGAATAATTATTTGATATTCTAAACTGATGTTTGAAATTATTTTCATTAATTTTATTCATTTAGAAGAATGAAAAGATACCTTAAATGTGAAATTAAAAGTCACTGTTAATAAGTGAGTCATTGTGGTTGAACTGAATAATTTGAAGAGTTGATTCATTTGGGAACAAAACAGCGTGCTGTTGCACAGAGATGCAAAATAGTACTGTGACTGTTTGAAATTAACATTTTTGTCTGCGAAAGAGCAAAATCAGGAAATATGTTGTCTAAAATGTAATCTTTTAATATTAACTACTTATTTAACTGTTATAAAAAAAATATCACATTTGTAATCATGCTTCCTTTTGGAGGAAAAAAACGGCACTCTTTATGTGATAAAACTACAGGTGCATTTCAAATTAGAATGTTGTGGAGAAGTTTTTTTATTTATTTTATTTCAGTAGTTCAATTGAAATTGTCTTATCGATCCTCCAGTTTACATTTAAAGCTCTGCGAATTTGCAGGGTAAAAACATGGGTCAAATTTTGCATTATTCTGAACAAAATAACAGTTCAATCAGGTCCACTTCCGTCAAGTATATTTTACAAAACTCCCCAACACAACTGATGCAATTTGAATGGCTAGCAATGAGAAATGTTGCTTGATATTATATTTATGGGGGAAGCATCACCCCAACTCAGAAAGAAAACCTACAACCAGCATGTTGCTTTAGCTGCTTATGCAAATATTTGAATGTATGAGGGAAGCATACGCGCCTAGCAGCAGTCTAATACGATGGCAGTTTGTATAGCATTCAATTTAAAGTAACTACATTGCTGTAAAAATCAATGGGGGAAGCATACACCCCTAGCAGCAGCAGCAGTCTTATACAATGGTATTTGTATAGTATTTAATATGTAATTTTAAATCTCACGTCAGGTTCTTTCGCAATGATTTTCTAAATGTGACACAACGCGTTTACGTCACCCACAAAGCGGAAGGAGACAAAAGGAGTCAGCAGTGTTTTGATTTGAGCGCGCTTGCAAACGTAAAGAGAATGTTGGCAAATTTTGAATGAATTAATCAAAAATTGGTCATTGCAGAAGCCCATCTCCACCTCCATTGCATTGGAGAAGCAATCCACACTCCAGCTCTGAGCGGGAACTCGCGGTATTCCAGCCCAAGTGCATGCAACCACTGGCGCCTAATTTCAATGTGTGCTGGAAAACTATGCAGTCCAGCAGTGCTGTCACAACCAGCAACACACCTACGTACCATTCTGACCACTGTACTAATAAAAAACTATAATAATAAATAATAATAATAAAAAATAAATCTACGCTAACTTGAAGATCTAAATAACTATATAATTGATATGCTAAATAGATGCTATAAGTCTATCCTGATCGTTTTCAATACGTTTTCAAGATGGTTTTATACTGCCAAAGGAGTGGTAGCTCGTACCAAGGGGCGTGGTGAGCTGGAAACTGCTTAAGTCACCTGCCACCACTTACGTCACTTGCCACCGCAACATCCAATAGGAAAAATCAACTGCAGTAGCCACCGTTCAACCTGAAGAGGGCAGCACTCAAATGTTTTTACACCATATATTGTAGAATTAAAACACTTTATACTCAAATGTCAAAAAAGTTACTCGAAACAATGAACAGAACTAAAAAAGCCCCATTCTTATAGATCATTAACTAAAAAAAGTTGGTTTAGGGTTTAGTTACTCTTTAAATATGAATCCTGCATGTTCTGCGTGTCTCTGTTAATGAATGGAGCAGAAGTGCGCGTGAAGCTCGCGGTAATTTCAGTGTCTGCT
This sequence comes from Carassius auratus, assembly GCF_003368295.1. NCBI lineage: Eukaryota > Metazoa > Chordata > Actinopteri > Cypriniformes > Cyprinidae > Carassius > Carassius auratus. The sequence continues at coordinate 12,785,193 of NC_039250.1, forward strand.
GTCTCACTAAATAAGGACGTGAACACATGAACAACATCTCAGAACTGCTCTGACAGTCACTTCATGAGCATTTGACCGTTTGGTTTGATTAAAACTAGCGTCACATCACATACACAGAACTGTAAAGGTACGTCAACCCGTCAAAATAAAAATCCGATTAAAGACTTGTTCAGCAGAATGTACATAGCCTACTACTAAAAATTTTTTAACCTTTTTTTTTTAAGGTTTAATCACACAACATTTCTTCCATGTTTTATTTTTTATAATAAATCCCCTTTGTTTACCAAAAAGTTAAGTCAATTTTCAATAATTAAAAGATAAATTAAATTAATGTTTTGTGTGTTTAATGTGCATCTCAGAAAATGCTTTATTTAAAACCCCAGCTGAATGGCACTTAAATGCACTTAATTCATCTGTCAAATTTATTGTCATTGTTCACAGTACAAGTACAGACAGAGAAACAAAGGGTAATAATTAAATGTTTAGTTTTGATGTATGCATTGCATCTATGCATTTAAAAAATAAAAATATTTTTTTTTCTAAAAAGGGAAACTTAGTTGTTCATTTTAAGAAACCCAGGAGTCTTATTCTCTTGCATAATTAATATTGCAATTTAAGCAAAAACACATTTTATCCGATTAATCGATGGAATTTTTGGGTAGAATACTCGATTACTAAAATATTCGATAGCTACAGCCCTAATTTGGAGACATTCTCAAACAAATTCTATGCAGCGCTGCCAAAGATTTCCTGATGAAGCCTGTTTATGGGTGAGGTCTTGCTCTCCTCTGGTCGACCTGTGCATGGCCATGCTTTCCCAAGAGAAATGCTCATAAGGAGTTCCACCATTGTCTACGTCATTAGATCCATCATCGAAAAAACTATGTAACTTGTACCACTCAGAAGTAAGATTTTCTGCACAGAATTGGCCATGTTTAGCACGAAAATCCATCTCTTTAAGGCCCAATCCCAATTCTATTGTATACCCCTTCCCCTACCCCTCCGCCTACCCCTTCCCCTTGTCCCTTGAAACATAGTGTCAAGGGGTAGGGGAGAAAGTATTCCCCTAAGGATTGGGACACCACTACCATGACGTCACATGTCGTCATACGTCGTCTAGCCCTTTCAATACACACATATACTGGTGTGCATTAGAGTCTTTAATTATCGTTCTGCTGCTTATTGACACACACACACACACACACACATCAGAAATCGCGCAGCTCACACATCCAGGAGAAAATAAACTTGTCAACACTGCCCCATGACTTTTATTAAATACAGTTTAAATACTGGTTTGCTACATTATATTTTCCAGCAACAAGAGGATACAATCGTTGTTTTTATAAGTAAACTCACTCTAAAAAGATAAATGCACAGACGCGAATACACGAAAACTTCAATTTCTCTCTCTCTCTCTCGAATAGGCAATATTTGAGAAAATGGTTTAGCGATATCTAATTATTGAGGGGATTAGCCCCCATCAGTGTCTACAGCAGTTATGGCCCCTGATCAGACATATGCTGAGGTACTATCATGCAGTCTGTAATGACGTTGGCCAATATTAGCGATATGAACTCACAATTGAATGTAAAATAAAAACAATGATAACTTTTCGTTAAAATCTTTATTTATGCCAAAAAAGCTTACATTTATATCTTTTTCTACCCCTCCAACCAAAAGAGAATTGAGACACCCATACCCCTTCACGTGAACGCACGAAACGGAGGGGTAGGGGAAAGGGGACGGGCTAAGGGGTAGAATTGGGCCTAACACTGAATAATTCTGAATCCATGAAACACCATTGTAGCCCCCTTTTAAGCAAATGTGTGATACATACGACCCCTTGCTACGGCACGAGGAGCATGTAATGCATTAATGCTGCAAGTTGCATAATGGTAGTCCAGCAAGGGAAGCATACACCCTTCGTAAACTTAGAATGGCGTCCAGTCTGAATTAAAATGTTCCATATTCAACACCTCAGTAGGAATAAAATTGCCCAAATCGAAAATGGTAATCTGTTGAGGGGTGGGATAACCTTCTATAACCGAACTAAATTAAAATCCTGCCATGTAAACATATTAAACTGATAACTTGTATCTATGTAATCACATCAATGGTCGTAGTCATCGGTATGGGAATGTGGTGTAATTCCAATCAGTTATTAAAAATATTAATGCAAACCGCTGGTGTTTTTTTTTTTTTTGGTAATTTGCATGTCATTGTAGGCCACTTAGTATGTCCCAAAACCGAAAGCACGAGCACATGTAAACACCATATCGGATTAGATAATGTCTCATGTAAACATGGCTATTAAGATCACGTTCTTATAAGCCAAAGTGTAGAAGCCATAGAGCGACATATACGTGCTTCTGAAGCTGCGTGCATCTAAAACACTCACACAGCTAATGTGACATCAACCTTAGAAATAAACACCAGTGACATTGAGATTTCGCCGCTAAATAAAGCGTACCCCAGTTGAAACACTGCACGAGACCGCTTGTCTCATTTCACCGTTCTCATGGCCTCATCACCATGTCCTCAGAGCGACTGCATGCTCCAGGTGTATGTATACAGATGTATAGATGCTGCTGCAAATATGCTTAATATTTGCTCCTGCAACCGATGCAAAATGATGTTGACCACCAGGCAACATAGACCACGATATGGATTAAAAAGCATTCACTTATCTTAGATGCGGATTTCAGATGTTCTGAAACAAACTGCAACAGTTTGATTTGCAAGCAGTGATGCGATCAGTTAATTGCAAGCAACGATGCAATGGAAGAGACACTGAAGAATGGGAAATCTAAATAGACCGCATGTGATAGCTGTCAAGACTGGATTGGTCCACGTCAGGATGCAAGCGTGACTAACGTGGCCTGACTGAACTAACTCGATGCTAAATTTTTATTAAAAACTATCATTCTCTGTCAGCAGGTGGAGCGTTTGGTAAAAACATAACTTTACCTGGTAGCAGCAGAGCACAAAGCTGAGCAGCACTGGACTTTGAATAAACAGTAGCACTGTACATTCAATGAAATCATAACATTAGCCTTTTGAAGTTTAATCGTCACATTCAGCCATATCACAGTTCTGGTCCAGAATAAATTTTGATCCAGATTCTTGATCCAAAAAATGTAAGACTTTAAGACTGCCGAAACCCTGAGATCCTCAAGCCCCTCATTACCCTCCAGATCACCCTTCAGGTCTTCATCCAGAATCACATCTGGAATGTCAAGATCTACACCTAGGTCTTCCTCAAATGCTCTTCTGGTTTGGGAATACAAGTATTCCACACCAATGAGCTCTTCTGTAGAAACACAGAGTGTATATGTTTTAAAAACATCCCGTCCGAATCTGCCACATCTGTGTGTTTCTCACACAACCTCTGTGATAATTCCAGAGCAAATTACCTACTGTTTTTCAGCAAACTCAGTGATCCTCTGAGAAAACTAATCCCGTCCGAATGCGAATGTCTGTGATTGCCGGTGATATTTTATTTCACAACGCATTTCCTTGTGTGTTTTGGCCAACGTGAATTACCGTAGATGCTCTTACCGCACAGATGTTTGATATATTTGCTTAGCGACAAATAAATAATAAAAAAAAAAAAATAAAATCAAGAGCAAGATCATGTAAACTGTTAATACCGTCTATTGTAATATCAGCATCAGGTAAGATTACTCACGTTCATTTATGCACTCAGTTACATAAAGTTTTAATTACATATATGTACCTTTATGAAAATTAAACATACAGTAGGTTTAGCCTACTACACACACACACAAAAAAAGGAGAACAAGTTAAACTAAAGGAACCACACATTAACATGGTTTTTCTATACTAGCCATTTAGTATTTATTGTGTAATAATACTAATGGCAATCATTCTGAATGAATTAAATGCACGCATACAGAGCGCGTGATCTCTGTTATGCCCAGATGCACAAAACAGACCCTCCCACCTCTGTAAAAAACACAGAGATGTTAGTCCCGTCCGAATTGGTACATGGAAATCACAGACGTCAGGTGGTAAGAATCGAAACTCAAACGTAGTTTAGAAAAATAGTCCCGTCCGAATAGGGCTTTAATCCAAATATTGTTAATTATGATTTTTTTCCATCGCTACTTAAACACGCTTGAATGACAAAGCCTATTTTACCTCATGAATAATAGTTAAGCTTCAAATGGGCAACCTTACGAATATGGAAACGGATTTCTCCCGAGTGAGAGAGCCAAACCTTACCTTATGCTTAGCTTTAAATTATTATTATTTTTTGTTTGTTTATAACTAAGCCCTATATTATTATATACTGCTATTATATTTATCCATTAGAATTCTATATTTTTAATTCTTGTTTTGTTCTGATATATTTTTTAAATTTTAAGGATTTGTTGTAAAGTGAAGGGAACTAAATATATCCTGTTTGTACATTATAACATTATTAAGCCAGCCGTTATTATTTCTAAATGAAATAAAATACAATTTGTACATGATTAATATCATATGAAAAAAAACATGCAGCAAATGAAAATAGGTGATTAATCCATTAATATGAAACCTTTAAAAGACTCATATATTTTATTCTTTCACAAACGTAATTTATTTTTTAGCGTGTTTAAAAAAAATAAAAAAATAAAACATGCAGCAAATGAAAAAAGCCAATTAATCCGTTAAAATTTGTTACTCTGGGTTAACAGTAATTATATACTTCAGAGCAGAGCCTGCATGGGCCTAATCTAGGCTATTTATACATTTTTTTTTTCATTGCATCTGAAAATGACTTCGTTCATCACATTCACTTCACGCTCTCTGGCGCAGATCCCCCTCCCGCGATGCTCAGCTGTGGATGATTTAAAAATGTTTGATATAAAGGCTGCTGTCCCATTTTATACAGGATTTATTCATTAAAAAAAATCTATTTATATTGTTAGTTCTAATTATATTGTTAACAAGTTCATTTAGGCTATTTAACTAACACTGACATTTTATCCTTTTTAATTTATAAACTCTTTGAGATTTTAAAGTTTAAAAATAGGTTTTAACTGCTTAAATTATTTGTATGATTTAGTAATATGTTTTCATATTTATTCTTGTAGAAAATAAGGGAAAAAATAAGGGACGATACAAATATTTGTTTTGCTCCACCTATTTATGTAGGTTACAATTATAAATAAAATAAACATACATTATATATATATATATATATATATATATATATATATATATATATATATATATATATATATATATATATATATATATTAAAATGTCATAAAAAAATACCATAGGCCTGAGTAAATTTGACCATTATAGAGTTAGTGGTTAGTGATTAATGGTTAGTGATTGAGGAGGTGAAAATACTGTGAAATTACAAATGGCATTGGATTTTAGAGCATAACAACTGAAGGTTTATGAAACGTTAGCCAATAAAGCTAACGTTTCATAGTGGAACTTAAGTTCACAACTTTAAGTTCCATTGTTTAAAAAAAAAAAAAAAATTTAAACAATGGAACTTAAAGTTGTGAACTAAAATACCAACAACCATACAGGGTGTGAATAAATAAAATGCATACTTTTCATAAAATTTCATTATTCATAAAATGCATAACGTTTCTGGTGTTAGGATTTGTACTTCAATACAATTCTTATATAACCTTAAGTTATATAAGAACAAAAAAAAGTCCTAAACCAGGGGCATAATGAGATTGAAATATAGACTACCAGTTTTAATCCAACGCAGAGTGGATGGTTAGATGCATGATGGGCTAGTATTGTCCGATTCGAGAACCGAGGAGCTGATGATACTGCGCATGTGTGATTCAGCGTGAAGCAGACCGACACACAGAGCGTCTGAACCGAACTGATTCTTTTGGTGATTGATTCTGAACTGATTCTGTGCTAATGTTATGATCTGTCAACTTGAAATGCTATCGCTTTTAATTTAAAATGGGTTATTTAAAACAATTACTTATCAAACAGATGGAATTAGAAATAAAGGCCTGCCTCTAGTTATAAGCCTGCTTCAAATAAAAGCTGGCTACCTTCTTATAAAGGCCCGGCTTTTATTTGAGGAATTACAGTATATTAACTGACCCCAGTTTGTTTTATGTGCTATTTGTAGCAAACCATATTACAGATGCTTTGTCAGATTTAAATTGAACCGCGGTCCCAGCGCTTGCCGAACTGTGTGTGGTGAACCTAATGGTATGGGTTTTTTTTACAGCGAACTGTGCCACCCCTAGTATCTACTGTGTGTTTTAATTTCATGTTTGGGTTTTCCTTGTAGTCCCTTAAACTTTGACACTACAGTAGTTCATTGCCTGACTATCACACAGCTGCCTCAATTCTTCTTCTCAATACAGCAGTGGCACTGGTGGCCAGGTGTCAGATGACGACACATTTGTCTGATCGAAAAGCTCCAGCTCATGCTCTGGAACCATCCTTGACTGCATGCATGAATTAGTCAGATATTAGATAATTATGTACTTTTCAAATATTTAATTTTTAAATATCAAATTGGTGTGAAAACAAAACTGAACATTTTAGTAACTACCGTATTTTCTGGACTATAAAAGTCGCACTTTTTTCAGTGGTGGACGAAGTACACAAATCAAGTATTGAGTAAAAGTACAGATTAGTATAGTAAAATATTACTCCAATAAAAGTAAAAGTACTCCTTTTTCAATTTTACTCAAGTGAAAGTATAAAAGTATTAAATTTTTTATGTACCTAAGTAAAAAAGTACTGAAAGATAGATGTTTGCAATTTTGTATAGGCTACTTAATTTAATGTTATATTAGCATATATATTTTTTTATAATCCTACTGCTCAAAATACCTGGGATATTTTCCAAAATAACCACTATATGGAGTCAAGATATATTTTTGTTGTAGATATGGACTACGTTGACGAGAGTGATGTTAACTGTGAAGTTTACACTGTGATTTACCTGAGAGAAAACAGACATGACCATCTGATTTTCACCAGTAAGAAAAAAGTATTTTAAAGTTTGTTGTTTTACAGAACATCACAGTTATATATGACATGATGATAAGGCCTGAAGTTAGGAAGAACATTTTAAAGAAAATATAATTATATTTTCATAATGATTTTTTTCCTTCTCAAATCTTGTCTGTGGTGTAAAGACACCCCTGGCCAAACGGGGTGCATCTCTTCCCCTCTTTGATAATTACTGTAGTTACCATGTTCTGAACTTCACGTCCTTAACATCACGTCCTTACTTTTGTCCCTAGATGTGATCTATATATATATATATATATATATATATATATATATATATATATATATATATATATATATATATGAATAAAAATATTTGGACATCATTTCAAAAAATTACCTCAAGTTAGCACCAGCAAGCTTGTTAGCTAGACAGTTAGCATCAGCTAACAATATTTCATTATTTTCAGTACGGTTATGAATAAATATTTATGTCTGTCTACTCGTCTAGCTAGACCAAACAACTTTAATATAAAATATAAAATAAAGTAACGTTACTGTTGTTAAACAATATAAAAACAGACGTCACATAGGACATGGTAGCATTTTAATAAAACTGTTAATATTACGGCAGCGGGGAATTTGAACATGCACAAGTTATTTTATTTTATCTGTGTTAGTTTAATGTTTGTCTGTTTTTTTTACCTAAAACACAGAGACGCTGATTGATGTCTGCATCGTCTGCACTCGAGCATTTCAGTGGGCTTAAACAGATCACTCTTTACAGCGATTTAGTTCCCAAACAACTCACAATTTTGACCTAAATATGATTTTTAGTAACAATAATTAATCCTAAATTTCGACATTAATAACTTACTTTTAGCAACTGTTGCAACACTGGGTTGTACATAATAATTAACTCAAATGATATATAGGGAATTTGAATAATTAATCAGGAATATGATTAATATACATCTCATATGACAGTTACACTAAATTTTATTGAAGATGAAAAATAGCTCAATTGTCTATACCAATAACTAATTACAGGGCACTGTAATTCACTCATTAATATGTCAATATTCCATTCTTCATATCAATTATTGTGATATCTCTTACTGTAAATTACTGCAAATCAAACAGTGGTTTGTCCAGCAAACGGTCATAAGATTGACCTATCAATTTTCAATAAAGTTATCACTTCTTATAATTCAAGGAAAAATATTCTCTGGCCATGAAAACATTATCCTATCATTATGATAAATTTAGTTTCTAAATTTAAAGCTTGTAGCTAAAGATCAGACATCTCAGTGACTCGTAATGTGAGTGGGGTGGAGGCCAAGGCAATCATGAATATATGGGTTTTTAATAATTGACTAATAATACATCAGACTACAAATCACACTGAGTATATATGCGTACGACAATACAGACAGTAAACTTTGTACAAGACATGACGGAATCCAAATGAGAGAGAGAGAGAGAGAGAAAGAGATCACAGAATGAGCTCAGGTAAGAAAATCATAGACAGTAACTTTTTGGAAGCCAACAACGACTCAAATCATAGACACATTTTAAGCAGCATTTAAATCTTCATAGAGAAAGATACTTGCATTGCCCAGCGTGCGTGAACTTGGTCTTTTTGTGACGCTTTGTGCGCTGGTCCTTTTGAAAACAGCGTGAGTGTGAGCTGCGCTGGAGCAGCGTGGTCCTTTGTCTTCCGGCCCGGGGCTACGGCGGAATCGCGCGGTATTTGAAAGGTTCAACAAACAATGTTCCAGAATTCGTCTTCCTTGTGTGGAATGGAATGGCTCATTTCAGCTCCTGTGCTGAGGGGGGACGGCGATATGAGCCTTGTTCGGTCGGCTGTTATGGCTTGGGATGGTTCACACCTCTGTTCCCGTGAACAACCAAAGTTCCTTTGTCTCTGTGGAAACACCCACCCTAATGATTTAGGGCTTGTCAGATTTCATCAGTGATATTCTAGCAAGTTCGTAATTCAAGATTATTAGATTTTACACACATTTTACATAGGGGAATAGTTGCATCACAACATGACAATTCCAAAAACACCGAACAGTACATATATAACTGACAGAAACACGAAGTTACATTCAATGCAGAATTACACACGTTTAACGTTTGATTAGCACACGATTAAAACTGCAGATTCTCCAATTTATATGGGGAATCTCTAATGCACCAAAAAGCAATACTTGACCACTCGATCACATTGAAAAAGTAATAGTTTAGGATACATTGAGAAAAAGATGCCAGTGACTTGGCCTCTTTCCTGTCCTGTTGCCCAGTGGAGTCATAAAGTTTTACGACCTGGTCAGGAGGGGGGGTGGGGGGGATTGTGGGGTTACAGCAACATGACTATTTGAGAACCTTAAAATTAGGAGACACATTTCCAATTTATAAGTCAGCAACTTTAACCATTTACCCAGGATTAACCATTTTTATGCAATACCCAAGCATTCAAAATATATATTAATAATAAAATGAACAAAAAAAGTAAGGAACTTTAAGAAAGGTTTCTTTTTGTGTGTGTGGAATGTTGGGGGTTTAGTGTCTCCTTTGAGGCTCGCACGGGTATCGTAAATAATTTAAAGTCCAGCCAGGCTGGCGCCAGGCCAGGCATTTAGTGTAAAGAGGTTTCATGTTATATGCCTGAATTTAACCCATGAATCGATGACCTGCATATGCGTTACACATCAGATGCATGCGCTCACAAGATCTCCCGGTTCTTACTTCTGTAGACTCGCACTAAACGGTTCATTTGAATCAGTGAGTGGTTGACTCCAGAACAGCTGCAATGGGATCATTCTAATTCGTAAACGAATCGTTTGGTGCGATTTGCAATCCAATTTTAAAAGTTTATTTTGAAAAGACTCCGTTCGTTCATGATGAATCAGACACCGCTTCTGCGTTTCGGAGCATGTGATATATTATAGGGAGTAACGATATGTTTTATGAAATGTAGTGAAGTTAAAAGTACGATCTTATGCTTTGGAATGTAGTGAAGTAAAAGTCAAAGTTAATAAAAAAATAAAACTACTCAAGTAAAGATACTTGAAAAATGTACTTAAGTACAGTAACGAAGTAAAGCTACTCCGTTACTGTCCACCACTGCTTTTTATCATAGTTTGGCTGGTCCTGCGAATTATAGTCAGGTGTGACTTATTTATCAAAATTAATTTGACATGAACTGAGAGAAATGAACCAAGAGAAAACATTACCATCTCCAGCAACGAGAGGGCCACTCTATGCTGTTCAGTGCTCCTGTAGCCTACACTAAGCAGCATAGAGCGCCCTCTCGTGGCAGTAGAAGGTAATGTTTTCTCTTGGTTCTAATTAAATGCGACTTATAGTCCAGTGCGACTTATAGTCCAGAAAATACGGTAAGCAGAATTGTATTAGGTTTAGTAACAACAATTGATATTGTTAACATGGTATAATTTCTGATAAGCTACTTTTTTATTGTTTGACACAAGTTTCATGATTTAAATTCAGTTCAGTGCTTGTGATTTGATTCAATATTGACTAATTTGGATAAATATTAGGTAGGCTACACAAGATTCATTTTTTCTCGAGACAAAAAAAAAAAAAAACTAATCAGGCCAGACATATAATGCATTTTTTTTATTATTATAACAACTGTATTTAACATTGCTCTTTAGCTAGAGATCATCCGTTCATGTGACGCTATAGGGATCTGTCACGTCACATTTACAAGCTCCAAAACGGTATTTATTGCTTGAATTTCTAAATAAAATTGACAGAATCTGAGAGAAGAAATAATTTTTTATAACATAAGTATCCTGCTCTGTCTTGGCTGTCGGTCTTCGTGTACTCTTTGCTTTGCGATTTTACTGTGTGTGAGAAAATAGATGTGGTGTCACGTGAGGGCGCGAATGCGTGAGAGGTGTGTCCCAGGCGGCCTGACAAAGTTTGATGTTTCGCTGTGAAACAGGAAGTTGCTGTAACTCAGTCAAGCAATGTCCGATCTTCCCCAAACTTCACACATGTGATAGGTGTTTTGCTCTGAACAAACACCCATGACCAAATTCAGTTATAGTCATAGCGCCACCTGCTGGTAACAGGAAGTGACAAGGTTAACAATGTGATGGACTCCTAGGAACAAATTAAAAAGTGTCAAAAAGTGTTAAATAGGCTGGCAACATGCTAGAAACATAATAAAACATGCTAGCAACACTTAGCTAAGTGTTGAAGCATTCTACTAAGGCAGTGAAAAAGGAATTTGCTGTAACTAAGGCAAGCAATGTCCAATCTTCCCCAAACTTCATACGTGTGATAGGTGTTCTGTCCTGAACAAACACCCATGAAAAAATTCAGTTATAGTCATAGCGCCACCTGCTTGTAACAGGAAGTGACATGGTTAACACTGTTATGAACTCCTAAGAATAAATTAAAAAGTGTCAAAAAGTGTTAAATAGGCTGGCAACATGCTAGAAACATAATAAAACATGCTAGCAACACTTAGCTAAGTGTTAAAGCATGCAACTATGGCATTGAATTCACAAGTTTGACAAGAGTTCCATACTGAACACATCAGCATGCCCTTATTCAGTTATAGTCATAGCGCCACCTGCTGGTAACAGTAAGTGGCATGGTTAACACTGTTACAGACTCCTAGGAACATATTAAAAAGTGTAAACAAGAGTTAAATAGGCTGGCAACATACTAGATACATGCTAGAAACACTTAGCTAAGTGCTAAAGCATGCTACTAATGTAGTGAATAAAGAAGTTGCTGTAACTCAGGCTAGCAACGTCCGATCTGCCCCAAACATCACACGTTTGACAAGGGTCCTGTCCTGAATACATCAACATGCCCAGATTCGGTTATAGTCATAGCGCCACCTGCTGGCAACAGGAAGTATCATGTTTAAAAATTTTATGCACTATTTGCAACACAATAAAATTTGACATTGTGTGCTAATCATGCTAGAAATATTTTCAAACATTCTAACGACACTTACTATGTGCTAAAGGATGCTATTAATAACAGGAAGTTGTTGTAACTCATGCATACAATTCCCAATCTGACCCAAGCTTCACATGTTTTATAAGAGTCCTGGCCTGAACACAACTAAAGGCCAATAGTCAGTTATAAGTATAACGCCGCCTGACAGGAATGACTTATTTCATACTAACTTAAACATGGAAATGTGGCATAAATATTTACTATTTTATAAGCATATGGCCCAACGTTCACGGTTCCTCCTATGGGCACCGGGTGGTGGTGAGCCCGGGTTCGAGGGCCCGTTCATCGCTGCTTGCAGCTTTAATTATGTATCCTATTCTGCTGAGGTAAATTAAACTTAATACTCACGTATGCTTAATTAGAATTAGACAGTACAATGAGCCCATCAGGCGGTTGAATTTAAAAGATTGATTTTGCTAGCCGTTCGCGGGTGTCCATGGTAACGTCGATGGTGGGCGGGGTGCTGAACCAGAGAACGCAGGGATTAATGTATTATGAAGTATGATAATTCCATGTAGCCTGGGTGTCTCAGTGTAGTCTTGCTAATTATTCAGTCTCATATGCCATGTATTTACCAGGAAAAGATAAACAATTCAAGTGGAATAACAATATTTGGTGCTGAAGGAGACGGAGCTGAGCTCCGGCATGGTGTGTTATTTTGGACCCAAGGAGGTGCGCTCCAGCCCAATTTAACCTATGAGTGCGATACAACAAAAGACAACAGAACCCAGTGATGGATACACTGGACACGATCCCCATCAGTGAACTGATGCCTCGTTCTGTTTATGACGAAATGTACTGATACTGCGTTCAGATGATATGACACTGTAGTGTGATGTCATCAAGTTTAGACAGACTTTAAACGCAGTGGGGCATGGATGACAACTCTCAAGTCCGGTGTAGACACAGACAGTGACTGCTCTATTTACTATTAAGTTATATAAGAAAAAAACCTTTGTAAAATGTTTTTGTCATTTGAATATTGATTTTTAATATCGATTTAAATCATAAATCTGATTTTTTTTTTTTAGGCCATGTGCTATGGCCCAGCACTAAAAGCAAGTAAAGAAGGCTCCCTTTGAAATCACTTAGATTGTCAGTTAATGAAGCTCTTTTTTACATTGTGTGCATTTTGTTGATTATAATGTGAGGACGGTTTATTAATCCGTCCATTCTTTAGAGTTTCAAATATTTAGCTAATTCGTGCAGGTTTAATTTATTTGTGTCTTGTTTTAGGCAAATTATAAATAATGTGAACGAAGTTATACATTGCTTCACGTTTAAACATGCAACAATTTCTTAATCAGTTTACAGACAAATGTCTTTTTCTCCAGAAGTTATCTGTCAATATAAAGGACAGGTAACGAATAACAAAAATGCATGTTGTTTTATTAAAGGAATTTTAAAATATAAATTAAAATATGTGCTTTGATGCGCTTGTTTGATATATTGTGGTTAAAGCGCCACTCAGCGGTGGTAAAAAAGACGCGGCGGTAAAAAAGGCGTTTTCAGTGTTTACCTACTGTATATATGCTTCTCTATCTAATATGCTTTAAGTACATATGCATTTATTTCAAAACAATAATTAGAAGCACATCAAACCTTATGAAGAGACAACCACAGCCCTGCAAAATATCACCACGGTTTTACTACAGGATCTACAGTTCTATACCAACTATATAACTAAGCAGTGGTGACAACACGTTAAATAACACAATAACTACTGATGCTTTACTATGGCATTGGTATTTTAAACATGATAGTTGTGGTAAAATTATGTTGTGGTTAAAATCAAATGTGGTAAATGAGTATACATCACTTCACAGGTAAGGCGAACAACATGACAATTAAGCAAAACTTCATTACCTTTTACCTCTTCAATTTTAAATGAACGAATGTCAGCAAGTGTTGATAATAATTATGAATCGCCAATCGATTGCATAAATAAAAAAAAAAACACTGAATTGTACTGCCGTCGCACGCCACGCGCCTCCAATGCAAGGTGGTGTCCCCCACAATCCAATCGGGATACTGGTAAATAGTGGAACGTCCGCGAAGGACCAATGGCAGGCTACTCGCCATGACTATATCAGGTAGCTTGCTAAATGGAACACCGTTCCGACCAATGGCGAGCTAGACGATGGGCCAATCAGGATGCAGGAAAGGTGGAACAGTGGGACAGAAGTAAAACTGAAGAATCCTCTCTGTTAGTGGAGGATTTGTTTAACCCGCAGTGTTTTGTCTAATAAGATCTGGCTGGAAAAGCGACGGAATGTGGATCATACGCTTCATTCAGTTTATTTCTATTCTGGAGTTTTATATGTGCATGTAAATCCCTTAATTAAATTGTCAGACAACACATGCAAATGGAAAAAGCACCAGCAAAATATGAAAAGACCTTCAAAGGTTTCACAGCACACTGCTGTAAATGCTCACATCACCAACAAAAAAGCGCATTGCAAAAACAGAAATGCGCTTCGAAATGCTCACAAAACAAAGTGACACAGACCACAGCAATATTACCCCAAGAAAACAAAAATTAACCATTTTATTTATTAATGTGATTTCCATTTTTTATAACCATAAACTATGGTTAGTGTAGTAAATCCACATGGTTAAATTGTGCATAGGCTACAATGGTTTAACTATAGTAAAAAAAAACATATATAAGTCGCTACTGGACTATATGTCGCACTTATTTAGAATTTATTTTAGCCCTCTGAAAAACTTTAAACTTGGGTAACTGGCTAAATGAACTCTCATCACCTGAAGAGTATAACTTTGTAAATGTTTTTAAACATTCAATAACAAAGCGGTTTACAAAAAAAATATATATATATTTATTTAACAAATTATTATTATTATTATTATTATTATTATATATTACTTCAGAATAAACTGGTACATTTAATTTTAGTTTTGTTGAATTCATTTTTTTTTTTTTTTTTGAATTATTACACTGAGTAATTTGGTCCTCCATAGTTAAATAGTATGTGTTTTGTCTTAATTTCTACAGTGCCAATAGCAGTATACAGATACTGGTAATGACCAAGATTATCAATACAGCGGCCTTTCACAAGTCCTCAGACTTGTTTAATATCTGGTTTCAGTACCCATCTTTACTTAATATTAAGCATATTTAATTTCAAAATGCCCAGAAAAGAGTGAACTATAATTTTGTTAATGTCCCTAAAAATTAACATTATATGGATTTTTGTTTGATTGTTTTTGCAGGATTTCATCAAGTTGCCCTTTTTTTTTACCTTTATTTAACCAGGTAAATCCTTTGAGAACAAGTCTCTATAAAAAGTTAAACAAAAAATACAACAACAAAAAAATATAATAATAATAATAATAATAATAAATACAAGGAATATACAAGACATAGTACATCAGCAGTACATGAATCAACCAACGAGGAAATCATGACATCCTGTTTTCACCAGACATATCCTAATGTGGGAGGCAGGGACAGGTGCCCATTGTGCCTGCTTCCCGATTCTTTAATAGCCTCTTAAAATTGACCAAAAGTGACCAAATTATTGAATCAGAATGCAACTGTGTGAAAGGCTTGCACCCTGTAATAAATGCTGGTAATATGAATCCAACTGGTGCAAATATTTATTAGGGGCATATATATATATATATATATATATATATATATATATATATATATATATATATATATATATATAAAAATCACCATAGTCCAAAAGGAGGCAGGAAAGTAGACTCAACCCTTTTCTTCCTTGTTGCAAAAGAAAAACAGGCCCTAAGTACCTGTACTCAGCCACATGCTTTATTAGATTTCCCTGCAGAGTAATAATGTTTGGAAGGATAGTTGTAGAGTTACTAATATTTCCATCTTGGTTTTACTTGCATTCAACACAAGCTTCAAGTCGGACAGCCGAGATTGTACAGTGTCAAAGACATCCTGCAGATATTGAAAAGTCTGGTCAAGGGTTAATAATTGTGTCATCAGCATAAAAATGAAAAAGAGCAATTGTGGACATTTGAACTAAGGTCATTTACATAAATGGCAAATAAAAGTGGGCCCAGCACCAATCCCTGTGGGACCCCTGATACAACTTGTAAGAAACCTGAAGAGATACCATCAAAGGTGACGCACTATCTATCTGAAAGATAATTTTCAAACCAACCAGCTGCCTTCTCAGAAAGACCAATATTGAGCAGTCTCTGTTTTAAAATACAATGGTACACCATATCAAAAGCTTTGGAGAGATCAATGCTGTCCAATGCCTCATTAATGTCATTCACAACCTTCAATGAGGCAGAGATGGTACTGTGTTCCTTTCGGAAGCCCGACGGAAACTGAGAAAATATTATTAAAACTCAGGAATTCTTTCAGTTGTTCACTTACTAGTCATTCTAAGACCTTTGATAGCACAGACAAATTGGATATAGGCCTATAGTTGTTTAACAAGGCAGGATCTCCTCCCTATTAACAAGGGAAAAACATGGGCAGATTTCCAGATTGATGGCATAAAATTATGATCCAAAGACATATTAAAAATATACATGAGCGGTTTAGCAATAAAATCTGCAGCAATTTTTAAGAAATGTGGCTCTAGACAATCTGGGCCAGCAGGCTTTTTGATGTCCAATGACATTAGGGCTTTATGTACATCATTAAGTGAAAACGGGGTAAAGGTAAAAGGAAAAGGCTGACTAACACAAAATCTTCCTGCAACATTACCATTATAAGACAAGGTTTTTGTAAGGAAAAATGTTTAATATTACGTTTTTCAATGCATCGAGGCCTGGATTTTGGAATTTTGGCATTTCTAACTGCAGCAATTGTACAATGATCACTGATGTCATTAGCAAACACACCAATTTCAAAGAATTTATGAGGAGCATGAGTCAAAAGCAAATCAATTAAAGTAGATTTCTCTTGTTTTTTTTATTTGGGTGAGTAGGAGATTCAATTAAATGTGTAAGATTTAAATCATTGGAAAGACTCTTCAATCCATCAGAAGCAGGTTTGAACCAGTCCCAATTCATATTGCCTGCTAGAACAATCTCATTGTACAGCAGCTGTGATAAAAGCTGTGACAGTGTCTGAAGGGTGTCAGCTTCAGCAGAGGGTGGTCTGTAGCTTCCAACAACAGTGACAGTCATACCTATGTACACCTCAATATTTAGGGCCAAAAATTCAAGCTGTTTACTCACAGATATGCAGTGGTGGTAAGTAACGAAGTAAAAATACTTTTGCTACATTAAGTATTTTTTTCGGGGATATGTACTTTACTTGAGTATGTTTTATTTGCATCTACTTTCACTTTTACTCCACTACTTTATTAAAGACAAAGTTAACCTTTTACTCCGATACATTTCCCCATGCTCGCTTCAAGTATTTATTACACTGAGTTTACCAACCAATTAAAAATTTGGTTTTCTTTTGAAAAAAAGAGCGCGCGACTTCTCGAGTTCTTTGCCAACATATGCTCACGCAGCAGTTAGTTCGAGGTGAAAGATGATCACTAAAATAGGTGATAGTGCAGCTCTTGCTGCCCGCAGTGATCCTGAGATTCCCGACAGGGATCACCCTTGGCCATATCTCAAGGATATGTTTGAATTCATTGAAGTCAAGGGAGATTCTTATTGGCTGAGATGTCTTCTTTGCCTGCTACGGGTGAATGAAATTTCAGTAGGGCTGTGTCGAATGCGATTTTCATGCTCATCTCATCAGTAACGCTCCTGTAATTAGTAGTATATATTTCCAGCACATGTGTTCAGATCAGGGTTGCCAGGTTTTCACAACAAATCCTGACCAGTTGCTTCTCAAAACTAGTCCAAAACTAGCCAAAAAACGCGTTTCCAGGAGGTTCCCCGATAAAAATTACTTCCCGGGGTTAAAATATACATTTATTGGAAGGGTTGCCTTGGTAAAAGTCACATTTTAGGAGCTAAATATCAAGTTATTGGGAATGGGGTTTCTTCGACCGGCGGACATGAAAAACAACCACGGATGTGGCAACACTGGTTCAGGTGGAGCGGCAGTTACTACACAGAGATGTAGTCCACCGACAACTAACACAAAATCGCTTTAAAAATTGAGGGGAAAAAAAAATCGATTTTATGTCTGTGGTTGTTTTTCATGTCCGCAGGTCGAAGCGACAATACCAATTTCACTAGTTCATGCTTACATATAATTAGCTGAGGTATGGTATGCGTATTTGGCGTGCTGTCCGGGGAAGGGCTCCAAGCTCGGGAATTGCCCGAACCTAGAGTACCCTCCCTTCCCCCGTATATTGTAAAGTGAACTTGAAGTGGGGAGATGGGGTGGAGGAGGGATGCTGATAAACCGTCAATGGATAGAGGTAAGTCAGCGATATTTATACTGTGGGATTGATTACTTGATTGTGGTCCACCTGTGATGATTAGGCTAAGTATCTGACGCGCTCCTCCCGAATCTTCATTGATAATTACATTTCACTAGTTCACGCTTACATATAATTAGCTGAGGTATGGTATGCGTATTTGGCGTGCTGTCCGGGGAAGGGCTCCGAGCTCGGGAATTGCCCGAACCTAGAGTACCCCCCAAAAAGGCAAATGTACAAGAGGACAGCCGCCAGTTTAAAGAATGCCCCCCCAAAAAAGCAGAGTACTGGCGGGGGCTGATTTGGTTTCTGAGAAGTTATCTCTTTGGCAGGCTGGAAGGGCCTACGTACTCCGGAGGGAGCGACTTGGGCGTTGGGAGAGTAGGCCCTACCAGCTGCAGCTAGTGAACTACGTGGTTGTTGGCGCCCGGTCGGTAGGGCTCGGGCCGATGCTCAACTGGAGCTTTTTGGTGTTGGAACGGTGAGCCCTACCGGCCGATGAGGAGGAGCAGCGTGGTTGTGGTGCCCGACCGGGAGGACCCGAGTTGCCTCGACCGGAATAGGTCACGGTGTCGGCGTACGGGCCCTACTGGCTGATAGCCCCTGCTATTCAGTGGGTGAAGGGCCTAACGCTGACCGAGGGCCCATGAAGCCTCTGACAGGAGATTGAGACTCAGGATGACGGACGTCTGGGTCCTCTCGGTTTGGCAGATAAAAAGCTTTTGGGCCAGCCGACAAGGAGGACTCTGGCAACATCCGAAGGGAGATCCCGACTCACGGCATCTGATGGATGAGACTCGCTTGCGGCTGGCAAGCATAGGCCCGTCCGGGAGACTCTCGCCAGACGTCTGAAGGGAGCACACGCTAAGCCTCGCCTACCGTCAAATGGAAAGGTAAGTTGCGTGGCCGAGAGACTGTTAACGACGTCCGAAGGGAGCACACACATCGAACGGGTAAGCCTCGCCGACCGTAGAGTGGAAACGTAAAGCAAGTCTGTCCAGGAGGCTCTCGCCAGCGTCCGAAGGGAGCACACACATTGAACGGGTAAGCCTCGCTGACCATAGAAAAGGTAAGGTTGTCTAACCGGGAGGCTCTCGCCGGCGTCCGAAGGGAGCACACGCATCGAACGGGTAAGCCTCTCCGGATGGCGGACAGAAAAGGTAACGATAGGTGGCCAGGAGGCTCTTGCCAGCGTCCGGCGGGGACAAAACTGGGTGAGCCTCGCAGGCCGTAGGATGGAAAAGGTAAGTTTGTGTGGTCGTTAGGCTGTCGTCAGCGTTTTAAGGGAGTTTGCTACTCCCGGCAAGAGACGGGTTAGCCTTGGCGACCATAGGAAGGAAGGAGAGTTTATTGTGTGTTTGGTACTTGCAGCATTTGAACAGCTTGCTTGTAGGTTTGTAACCTAAACCACGCAGTAAGGTCGTGGTTGGCTGGCCAGGAGGCTGTCGCCAGCGTCCGATGGGAGCACTCGCATCGGACGGGTAAGCCTCACTGGCCGAGGGTGGAAAAGGTCAGGTTGTCTAGCCGGGAGGCTCGGACCGACGTCCGATAGGAGCTTAGCTCCAGGTAAACCTCTCTGGCTGAAGGACGGAAAAGGTTGTCCGGCCGGGAAGCTCTCGCCTACGTTCAATGGGAGCCTTGATTCCATGCATTGGACGGGTAAACCTCTCCATACGTAAGACAGAATGGCAAAGCAGGTAGCCGGGGGCTTTCACCTACGTCCGAAGGGAGTGTGAGCTCCTGGCAACGAACGGGTAAGCCTTATTGGCCGCAGAATGGAAAAGGTGAGGTTGTCTGGCCGGGAGGCTCTCGTCAGCATCCGATGGGAGCTCGTGCTCCTGTCATCAAAGAGAGAAGCCTCGCTGGTCATACGATAGAAAAGGTTAGGTTGTTTGGCCGGGAGTGTGTGGCTGGAGTCGGCGGTATTTATTATAGAAATTTACTCGTCGGTACTCAATAAGGATGTGTCGCTGGGGTTTTTTTTTTTTTTTTATATATATGGCCGATGAGGGTTTGGTGGGCTTTCTTTATGTGAAACTGGTTTATTCTGATGTAGCTTTGGTATGCTTCTGAGGACCATCTTCCTAGAGTTTGGATCTGTTGGTTGGAGAGGCCTTTTTGTGCAGCTGAAGTTGCTGCCCCGATGCGAAATGAATGGGTGGAGAAATAGTTCGCTGGGATGCCTGATAATTGCAGGACGCATTTGAGGTGTTTTTGGAACCAGAAACGAGTGACTGGTTTTTTGGACTCATCGGTGAATAGGGGTTCGTGTGGGGACTTTGCCTGGGAATTTCTAAGGTGTAAAAAAGCGAGGATGGATTGGTAAGGCTGGATTGGGGAGGGGAGATTGAAAATGTATATGAAATGGCCTTTGTTGGTTTGGTCTGTTTTGCTTTGTTTGATTGATGGGAAAAAGACAGGAAGTGGGAGAGGACGCAGGCGTTTGTTTGTTCGCCGCTTCTCCACATCTGCCCTAGTATTTATTTGTTTTATTTGCTTTATTTTAAAAAAAACTTGTTTTATTAGCTTTAAAATCGCAGTTTTAAAATTATTTTGCGAGTATATCACTTAGCTTATCGAAGCTACAACTGCTAAGATTGTTACGGTGCTTGGCTGACTGGTCAACATTTGGATGGATTTATGTCTGATTTGGCTGTGGATTGTATCACCTTGTCTGCTGACCAAACTGTGACAACGAGCATCGGCTGAATGATCACTGTTAATGTTGGGCAAATTCTAATGGCGTCCAGCATTATCGTCAAATATTCCATCTCGCAGCCGCTGAGTTACAACCAGTGGTTACCTCCACCCTGCATTCCTGTCATAAAACAGCTCGGACTTCTCCGTCGACCCCGGTATGTCCATAGAAGTTCCCGCAATAAGTTTGTTTACCGCCAGCATAATGCTGCTTCAATTCCTTCCATCTGGTCAACGACTGCATGTGTCGCACCTGTGGGACGTCATCAGAGCTCTGGCGTTATTGGACATTGTAGCAACCACCCGCCTCTTTTTCCTCTGAGAGCCGCTAGTGCTGGGCGAAATAGAAATCATGGAGTGGATTGCGGAGCTTACAGAGACTTGGACCAAAAGATCTGTCTTCCGCCACTATGGAATTATTTAATACACAATCTCTTACAAATAAATGTCTTCTAATCTACGATCATATATTGGATAAAAAGCTGGATTTTATGTGCCTGGTTGAAACTTGGCACAAACCAGGGGATTATTCAGTGCTTAATGAAGCCTGCCCCCAGGGCTACTGCTACCTGGAAAAAGCCCGCAGGTCTGGTCGAGGGGGTGGTTTGGCCGTCATCCATCGGGCTGAATTGAAACTTTCTCCCCTGCCACTGCCTGACTTTATTTCCATGGAATGCTTAGCCTTTAAATGCAAACCTCCTCATTCAATGACAGTGTTGCTCATATACCGTCCCCCCAAATCACACTCTTTATTTCTTACGGAAATACATGACTTACATCACTTTGTTCAGTGTCATCCAACATTGTTATTATTGGTGATGTAAATATTCATGTGGATAACCCCTCTTGCCAGCTGTCAAGAGAGTTTTTGAGTCTGCTTGATTGTCTGGGTCTCCAGCAGCATGTGAAGGCACACACTAGGGGGCACACTTTAGATCTCGTTATTACTGACTCTGTCCCTATTAAGAGTTTAGATGTTTATGATCTGAGTGTGTCTGATCACAAGGTGGTCTCTATGGCTTTCACATTTCAATTGCCTACCACAAGACTCAAGCGTCAAATGTCCTTCCGGAACTGGAAACACATTGACCAAAACTCTATGACTGCAGACCTCAAACAAATTTCTTGTCCAGCCATCTCAACTGTAGACGAACTGGTGGACCACTATAATGCATCTTTGAGCAGTGTTTTTGACCTCCACGCTCCTATTAAGACACGTGAAGTTACTTTTGTATGCTCTGCTCCCTGGTATACACAAGAACTACGTAGAATGAAAATGGCAGGCCGTGCCTTGGAGCGTCATTATAGGAAATCGGGACTCACTGTCCATAAGCTTGCATTTCGTGACCATCAAAGGACCTATTTTAAGTCCCTGAAAGACGCACGTTGTCAATTTTATTCAAATCAAATCAATAAAAATACAGGTAATTCTAAGCAGTTGTTTGCCACAATTAGCCATTTTTTGGAACCACAAAAGCCTTCTTCCACTGAAGTGACTAAGGAGCGCTGTAATAATTTTATTGACTTTTTTAGATCAAAAATCAGCAACATCCGCTCCTTAATGCCTGGATCATATCCCCCACCTTCACCTGCCTTAAATCCTTTAATTGGGAGTTTGCCATCTCTCCCATATTTTACTGAGTTCTCAAGCAGCCAGATTGATGAAATTCTGCGAGGAATGAAATCAACATCCTGCACATTGGACCCTATTCCGACAGTTCTGCTTAAGTCATATTTTCCTATTGTCAGTCCAATCATTACAAAGTAAAAACTGGTCATGTTCCACCCTCTCTTAAAGCAGCTGTTATCCGCCCGGTCTTGAAGAAGCCCTCATTAGACCCAGAGGAGCTTGCAAGCTGCAGACCTATCTCAAACCTGACTTTTTTGTCAAAGGTCCTGGAAAAAACAGTTGCTTCCCAACTTCAGAACCATCTTAGACGTAATAATCTGTCTTTCGCTCAGCCCACAGCACGGAAACAGCACTGCTCAGGGTGACAAATGACCTACTGATGACAGCTGATGCAGGATCGCCATCACTGCTTATTCTGTTGGATTTGTCTGCGGCCTTCGACACAGTGGACCATACTATTCTCCTGGATCGACTCCATCATACAGTTGGACTCTCGGGGACTGCACTGCAGTGGTTCCAGTCCTACCTGTCTGGCAGAACTGAATGTGTTATGTTGGGATGATGTAAGTCCAGGCTGTCCACCGTTACATGTGGTGTTCCGCAGGGGTCAGTTCTTGGTCCCATCCTTTTTACCATCTATATGTTACCTCTCGGGCACGTCATCAGCAGACATGGGCTGTCCTTCCATTGCTATGCTGATGACACGCAGCTTTATATCAAAACTGTCCCTAACCCCTCAGAAGCCATCTCTCACCTCACCGCATGCCTTGAGGAGATAAAGGCATGGATGAATGGAAATTTTTTACAGTTAAATAGTAGTAAAACTGAGGGACTCCTTGTTGGTACCCCCCATCAGATTCGTTCTTTTCCTATATCTCAGTTCCTCTTTGATGGCAAGATTATTACTCTCTCCTCCTCAGTCACAAATTTGGGGGTTCAGCTTGATGCACAGTTGACCTACAGCGGCCACATAAAACATCTGTGTAAGACATCATTTTATCAGATACGAAAAATTTCCAAACTCCGCCCCCTGTTAACTCTTCCAGATGCAGAGAAACTTGTCCATGCCTTTATCTCCTCAAGGCTGGACTACTGTAATGGACTTTTTGTTGGGATTCCTGCTAAGGACATACAAAAGTTGCAGTACATCCAAAACAGCGCGGCTAGAATCCTAATGAAAGTAAGGAAATTTGAACATATCACCCCCATTCTGAAATCACTCCATTGGCTCCCTGTTTCTACCCGGATTGAATACAAAATCATTTTGTTAACTCACAAATGTATTTTCGGCCAGGCACCATCATATCTCAAAGATTAGATCAATTTGCAACTTTCAAATCGTACCCTCAGATCATCAGGAAGCATGCTCCTTCAAGTTCCTTTCACCAAGCTTTTTACTATGGGGGGGTCGAGCTTTTTGCTCTGCAGCCCCACAGCTTTGGAACCATCTTCCTGTCCAGTTGCGAGTCACACAGAGACTGGACACTTTTAAAGCAAACCTAAAGACTTTTTTATTTAGGAAAGCATATAATTGCTGAGCTGTCATGTTTTAGTAATCTGTGATGTTTATGATCTTGTTATTTTATTGTAGCACTTTGAGATTCCCCCAATGAAAAGTGCATTATAAATAAAATCTATTATAATTATTATTATTATTAAATAAGCGATTGTTTCGTCATCTAGTATGGTTAGGTCTGACACAGTGGGGTTGATTTTAGGATTAAATTTAGAAGAGATCGTAAGCTCCGAGCACCTGAGAAAACCGAAAAAGGCAAGGATGAACATGGCGTCGAGCGTGCGGGCGATGCTGAGGGGTTGGTAATTTGTGCAGAGGGTGTGGATACATTTTGTGAGGATATCTAGCGTTATGGGTTTTCTGGTGTCTGGATGGGTGGGCTGGGATCGCTGGATCCCTTTAATTAGGAGGAAGGTTTGTGAATTGTTTATTTCGGGTGAAGGAGCGCCGGTCATTAGTTTGTGAAAAAACTGGACTCCGCTCAGGTAGTTTTTTTATAGATCCGACTTGGAGACCCTTGGCGCCGTTGAGGAACGAAATGAAAGAGGTGATGGAGAGTAGAGAAAAATCTGGGAAAGGGATGTTATAGGTGAGGTGAAATGACTTAAAGCACCTCCACGCAGTCACGTATGACTGGAGGGTTCTGGGAGAGACTGCTTGGGGAATAGAGTCCAGTGATGCTTCGAGGAGTGGTTTTAGAGGGTGAGTTACGGGAATATTAATTCTGAATAGTGAGGAACCGGAGTGGGGAATTGGTCCGCCTCTGGAGCCAGTGTCCTGAATTTCTGAAACAGAAAACGAGACAGGGAGTCAGCAATTTGGTTTTCTGTACCTGGGACGTGCTTTGCGCTAATTATGAATTGGTCGCATGCTGCGATCCATATAAGACGTCTAAGGAGAGGCATGAGGGCCGGGGAGTGAGAACGGCCTTTGTTTATGCACTGAACTACGGCTTCGTTGTCGCAGTGCACTAAGATGCTTTTAGTTGTCCATTCGTTGCCCCACAGGAAGGCTGCTACTACGAGGGGATAGAGCTCGAAAAGAGCTGAGGACTGGGTCGAGTCCTGCATCTGGGGGGGCCATGTGGACGAGAACCAACGGCCTTGGTAGAAACCTCCGAAACCGATTGAGGGAGCCGCATCTGTAAACAGCTGCAAGTCGATGGGAGACGAAATTAAATTGTTATAAAAAAAAGAAAGCCCGTTCCATTGTCTAAGGAACAGGATCCATAATTTAAGTTCGCCGCGGCATGCGTGGGTTAGGGGGATGAGGTCCTCGAGCGCGTGAACTGATGATGCGAGTGTTAGAAGATGCGCGATGAATGGGTGTCCTTGTGGAATTATGCGCATGGCGAAATTTAAATGCCCGAGCAGGGAAAGAAGTTCGCGTTTAGAACAACAAGGGCTGTCGAGGAGGGTGGATGAGACGAGAATTATTCTATCTTTCCTTTGGCAGGGAGAGCTGAAAATTAGCTGAGTCGAGGTAGATGCCGAGGAACTCTATGGTTGTGGCGGGACCCATGGTTTTTTCCTGAGCGATGGGAATTGTTGGAAAGGATCCAGCAAACGGCTTCTGATAGCATATCGGAAATTTTGGGGCTGCTTTTGCATCCGAAGGTTAACCGGACGGCGAAATAGTATTTCTCGAGCCATCGTATCCCGAACAGGTGCCAAAAATCCGGATGGATAGGCATCACTTTGAAAGCAGAAGTGATGTCTATTTTTGCTAACCAGGCTCCTCGGCCCGCAATTTTAATCAGTTCGACTGCCTGATCTATGTCTTGGTATTTGAGTGAAAATTCGTAGAGGGGTATCAAACTATTAATGCTCGGGACTGTGGAATTATGTGGAGATGACAGGTCTACTATTAGGCGTTTGTTACCAGAAAATTTTCTCGTAGCCACTCCGATTGGGCTGACTCTGAACGTTTTGAAGGGGGGGGGGTATTGAAGGGCCCGATCATAAAGCCTTACTCGACTTCTTTTTTGATGAGGTTAGCTACTATATCGGGCTCTGCGAGGGCGGATTGGAGATTATGGCAGACAGTGTTTTGGGTAAGCTCGCAAACGACGCCCGGGTTAAAACCGTGTTTGAGGCCAGACAGGAGATAATTTGTAAATTCTTTGTCGGGATGGTGTGCTAGTTCAATGGTCATGCGTAAAATATTCACAGGAGTGAATAATGAGAAAAATGAGGGAAAATTTTGATTTTTCTGTTTCAGAATTGGAGGTTTGTCAAGCCTGTTTCTGAAAGAGAGCTAACTTAAAAATTAAATTCTAATAAAAATCTAATAAAAAATTTTTCTCAAGAACAAATATAAAAAAATTATAAAGTAATTTATAAGTTATAAATTATGTAATTATGTAAATTATAAAGGAGGGGGGGAATTAAGTTCCACTTACATAATTAAAATTATATGCCACTGTGGTAATAAAAATTATCTTAATGCAAATGGAAATCAAGATTATTCTATTATAGAGTGTCTATTACTAAGTGCAAATCAACTGTAGCTCCGCCCTCCATCAACACATAAGGTTAAATATGACACATGTTAATAACGGCTTCAATGGTGTAGGCAGTAAGTTTTGGGCACGGAAAACTAGCTTGTAACGCGATTGATTGGGTTTGAGTCTGGCTTTTGCCAAGCTCATTCTTCTCACTTTTCCCCATCACGTCACATAAAAATTTATTTTCAATATAAATGAACAAAATGTTCTAAAATGGAAGTACCTAACGAGTGTTTAATAATGATGCAGCTATTTATAATTTTTATAAATATAATAATTCACAATCTGTTATTATTGCATCCTGTTAATGTATAACAATACTGAGGTGCAAATGTATCTGCTAGTATAAATTATAATTTTTGCCCATGAGATACTATAAAATGATTAGCTATTAGTTCATTAATCTAATGTTCTGCCAGTTTTCACCTGTGATATTATAACTTTACAGAAGAATTACATTTGTATTGAGTCAGATGTATGCAGATGGCTTTTTGGCGGGAGCTGTTCCCATGGTGAATCGTAATATCTGCGCTCCATTGATAATAGCTTTTTATAGTTGTGATGCACGTGCTTGACTCAGAGTCAGTCAATTTAGAGTTGATTAAACCAACTCATTTCAGCTGTTCTGTAACCGAAAACTCTGAGAGTTTCCCATCTCAGGGTAAGTCAACTCAGAGTTCAAGTTTAAACTCAGAGTTGGTTGAACCTCTCCTCAGTGAATTGCGCCCCAGTACCGCAACTTGAGACAACACCTTAAACCAGTGGTTCCCAACCTTTTTCAACTCTCGGCCCACACAACCAAACACATATGTTTGCGCGGCCCACTTCAAAAAAATTAACTGACCACGCTATTGTTGGGTTAATAACTTAGTACTCAGAAGCTAGATTTTAAACTATATTTATTGAATAAACTAGGGTTGTGCGATATGGACAAAAAAAAAAAAACTATCGCGATTTTTTTGATTAATTTTGCAATTGTGCTTTTACAGTCATAAATGCATTCAGGATTAATTTGAAACATATTTCCAAAAGAAAACCAATCAGAGCTTTATCAAAAAGTTGTAACATCTCTAGAACAGACATAAGTCAAAATTATCACTATAGTGAAGATGTAAAAAAATGTATAGACTTGTGGCAAAAAAAAAAAAAAAAAATCCTGTATACAGGGACTTTTTTTTCTTTTTTGCCATGCATTGTTCATAGAGCTCATTAATTGTAGCGCTGCCTCAGGGTGTTTGCAGTGTGTATACAGTATGTGTATGCGGTCAGCAGTGAGAGCGCATAAATATAACGCGAAAGCACATTAAAATAATGCACGAGTGCGAATCTCTATGTTCGCAGCAGATTTCCTTTGCTCTGTCACAAAACCGGTCGTGCTTGCTCAGATACACGCTGCTTTGCGAGGAGAGAGTGTTCACACTTAAAACGTGTCTCCTCTCACTTACACTGCATCCTGTTCACTAACAAATTCACTCTATGCTCATGTGTTAGACATGAATTATTTTCGCACGTTTTTATTTCTAGCCTTTTACCGCAGTGAGAACGCTCTGATCCGTCAACATTGGCTCAGAAAAAAGGCGCATCACAGACAGTGTGTGAACCTGGAGTTAGGCATATGCGCACGCTCAAATCGTGATTTTAGGACGTTTTCTTTTAATCGCACAGCCCTAGAATGGACTGGAAATTAACAGAAAATAATTGGCGGCCCACAGTGGGCCGCGGACCACAGGTTGAAAACCACTGCCTTAAACGCATCCATAATGTTCCTAATAAGGAAGCATTGCACTTACTGCTGAGTGGACTGTAATCACTCAAACCAGTCTGTATGTATGTCTATTTAATAGGAATGTAACTGTTCAAATTTAATTAAGTTATATTAACAACTGTCACACCCCAAGACTTATTTAGTGTTTTTGTCCCTGTGACCTAGTTTCTGTGTCCTGTGTTTGATTTGATTAGTTCCCAGGTGTGACTAGTTTCTTCCCCATGTGATCTATGTCCCTGTAAATTTTGTCGTTCCTCCCACATGTGTTTTCCCCAATTATTCTACCTTTTCACAATTTCACACTTTCATATAATTAACTAAGGTATGGTATGCGTATTTGGCGTGCTGTCCGGGGAAGGGCCCGAACCTAGAGTACCCCCACCCTTCCAACTCAAAGCAAGGAGATAGGGTGGAGGAGGGATGCTGATAAATCGTCAATGGATAGAGGTAGGTCAGTGAAATTTATAGTGTTCTTGTTTACTTGATTGTGGTCCACCTGTGTTGATTAGGTTGATGAAGTATCTGACGCGTTCCTCCCGAATCTTGTTAATAAAACAATTTCACGAGTTCATGCTTACATATAGCAGAGGTATTGAATGCGTATCAGGCGTGCTTTCCAGGGAAAGGCTCAGAGCTCCGGTGTACGGGCCCTACTGGCTGATAAGCCCCTGCAGTGGGTGAAGGGCCTATGGCTGACCGAGAGGGCCCATGAAGCCTCCGACTGGAGATTAAGACTCAGGATAACGGATGTCTGGGTCCTCTCGGTTTGGCAGATAAAAAGCTTTGGGCTAACCGACAAGGGGGACTCTTGTGACATCTGACGGGAGAACCCTACTCACGGCATCGAATGGATGAGACTCGCCTGCGGTTGGCACGTATAGAAACCTGACCAGACGGGTAAGCCTCACCGGACGGGGAGATAGAAAAGGAAAACCCAACTGGGAGGACTCTCGCTGACATCTGAAGTGAGCACGCGCATCAGACGGGTAAGCCTCGCCAGACGGGGTTAAAAGGTGTGAGGGTAGTTTAGAGTTTTAGGCAGCGTTTGGCAGGAGGTTGAGACTCATGGCGTTGAGCAGTTATGCCTCACCAGCCGTCAAATGTAAAAGTAAGTTGCATGGCCAGGAGACTCTAGCCAGACATCCGAAGGGAGCACATGCATCGGACGGGTAAGTCTTGCCAACCGGAGAATGGAAAGGTAAGGTTGTCTAGCTGGAAGACTCTCGCCAGATGTCCGAAGGGATTACATGCATCGAACGGGTCTCCGGATGTAAGACGGAAAAGGTAAAGTTGTGTGGTCAGGAGGCTCTTGCCAGCATCATAATGGGGACTTCCTGATCACTTTATCTGCTGGGTAAGCCTCACAGGCCGTAGAGAGGAAAAGGTGCTTAGCTGCCGGCATCAAACTGGGAATCCTTTATGGCTGAAGGACGGAAAATGTTGTCTAGTTGGAAGGCTCTCACCCACGTCCGATAGGAGCTTAGCTCCTGGCATCGAACGGGTAAGCCTCGCTGGCCGAAAGACGAAAAAGGTAAGGTTGTCTAGCTTGGAGGCTCTCACCTTCATCCGATGGGAGCTCCAACTCCATGCATTGAATGGGTAAACCTCTTTGGGTGTAAGACGGAAAAGGTGATGTTGGGTAGCCAAGCAGTTCTCACCCACATCCAAAGGGAGCTCGAACTCCTGGCAATGGACAGGTAAGGATGTCTGGACAGGAGGCTCTCGTTGGCATCAGATGGGAGCTCAGGCTCCTGGCATAGAATGGGTAAGCATCGCTGGCCTTAGATTAGAAAAGGTAAGGTTCTTAGAAGCAAAGCTCTTGCCGGTGTTCGGTGGGAGCTTAATGTTTGCTGTATTGGTTGGTTACGTGTGGCAGGAATTTTTAATCATATATATATATTTATTAGTGGTGGGCCGTTATCGCCGTTAACGTGCTGCATTAACGCGAGACTCTTATCGGGCGGTAAAAAAAAAATAGAGACTCCTGAGTCTCTCAGCTTTTGCCATCAGTCTACGGAAGCGCTTACCAGATGGCAGCAAAGTGAAAATATGATTACTGGGGTGGATGGAGTCTTTGATGATTTTTGCAGCTCTACTTCTGCAGCGTTTGAGGTAGATGTCCTGCAGAGAGGGGAGAGCAGACCCTGAAATGCGCTCAGCTAAGCGCACAACTCTCAGCAGGGCTTTGCAGTCTTGACTGGAGCTGTTCCCATACCACACTGAGATACATTGAGTCAATACACTTTCTATAGCCCCAGAATAGAAAGTTTTCAGGATTGCTGGTGAGACCCTGAATTTCCTCAGCTGTCACAGATGGTACAGTCTTTGCCTGGCTTTATTAACCTGTGTTTGAATGTGAGTAGTCCAAGTCAGGTCCTCCGAGATGTTTACACCAAGGTACTTGAAGCTGCTCACCCTCTCCACAGGTGTCCCGCTGATCATAAGAGGTGCATAGGGCTCATGTTGTCTCTTCCTGAAGTCCACAATCAGTTCTTTAGTTTTGCTCACATTCAGAGAGAGACAGTTGTCCTGGCACCATGATGTCAATTTCTCTATCTCATCCAAGTATGCGGTCTCATTATTGTTGTGAATGATGACTTTCACCTTGATATTCTCGCTGACTCGCTGAGGACAGCCTAAAAAGATGCTCGGGACAGTTGACAGGCCACTGCTGCGCATCGTCACGAAAGCTTATCTTTCTCACGTGTTGTTAAGCCGTACCGCTTGTCGATTTAAACATTAAAGCATCCAAAAACTAGACGCGGAAAAGCTGAAAAGAGTAGCGCGTGCCGTAAGGTGCGCACGAGAGAGAGCCGCATATCACGGACAGCGACACTGAACCGAGCTCTCTTCTGCAAAGTTCACCTCGAAGTTCCTCCTGCACCCGAACGAACAAATGTAAATCGCAATTTGAACAAACAAAAAGATGTGAAAGAGCCCAATTCAACACCGCGGTGTTCTGGTGTTCAGGGCTCGCGCAGAGAAAGGCGTCTCAAAACACTAGAACATCGAATTTGCTTATTTTTGCTCTTGTGCCGACAAATACATACAAAATATGTCAAAATAATCACCTTGGAAATTATGCTTGAAAAAACTGTCAGTTATTTCTTAAAGGCAGGGTAGGTAAAACATGTATAAAAAACTTTTTTTCCAAATGTGTTTAAACTTTATTTATATATCAATACATAATTAAAATGTAAGTACTCTGAAAAAGAAAGTATAAAAATCGAGTGTCTGTAGACCTCTAACGACTGTTTTAAAGACAGCTCATTATTTCCATTCACACCACCCCCTCCCTTCTGGGCGCCTTCTAAAGCCACGCCCCCAAAACACATGAACGCGCGACTCCGACCACTGAGCTGGAAGACGCATTATTTACCTGAGATGAGCGGAGAGGAAGGAGCAGAGTGCATGTAGTGAAATCATGTCAGAATCACATGTAATAAAAATAACTTTATAATTATGAAGATAAACAAACAAGATGTATTTTAGTACTCACTATCAAGCTAGCATATTGATATTGGTAAAGTTTAAAATATATATTTTTTGATTCGCTAACGAGCTAGTTATCTATAAGGCAAAGCTAAAAACAGGTTGCATGATACACGTTTTTCCATTACCATCATTTACACTGTGATGAAGATGAATTTCGTGTAAGATTCATAACATATACGTTGTTCTGCATGTAAGAGTTTCCATGATGAAAGCATTGTTGACTCTGATGAGGACTAACGTTACACTCCAGAGACAAGTACCGCATCGCCAGCTCGAGGACAGGTCCGGGGTCGAGGGCGAAGCAGAGGAGGTCGTGCAAGAGGCCGTGCAACTAGGGTCCGAGGAAGTAGAGGCCGAGGACGGGGTGGTCGAAGTGCAGGGCAGGGCAAGGAGCACTTGAGTTCCCTCAGTTCCAGCCATCGCTGGAAAGGCACGCCGATATTAACTCGCGTTTTATTTCTTTGTTTATCCAAAGACTTTTTGTTCATTGCCTTTTCTTGTACTGTTACTGTCTTCCTTTTTTTGCCTGGTTTGCCTTCACTAACTGCATAGGCCGGTACAGTGAATTTTGCTTGCTGTTTCTCTGCCATTGTTTTGGTATTCCTAGGATCCGTGCCTCTTGAATTCCTCAAATCAAACGTGCGTACGCAAGTGGGCAGGTCATGTGTGGCAAAAGGGTGGTTGCCATGGTTGCGAGAGAGTGACAGTCGCCTAAGCCAATCCTATGTTTCGTGCCGAAAGGAAATAATGAGCTGTGTTTAATACAGATTAAACGGTCTAGAGTCACTCGATTTTTATACTCTTTTTATCAGAGTACTTACATTTTAATTATGCATTGATATAAATAGAAAGTTTAAACAAATTTGGAAGAAAGTTGTTTATAAATTTCTTACCTACCCTGCCTTTAAGTGAAAGTAAACAGTTGAGGAAAAAATGGGATGTGTATTATATTGGATGCGTTCATCGTCTCTTAAAGTGACCGCCCCTAATTTAGCTACTGGCTGCTGTAATGTTAATCCAAGAAAATGAAAATGAAAACCACTCACTGCTCTTGACTGAATTTCTTTGTAGTTTTAACAGTCAAACCAAAAATTATTCAGAAACCAGATATTATTTTTGATATATATAGCAAAACTGTAATAATGTGAGAAATGTTTAAGGTGTCTGAATAAATGTAGGTTTGATTGTATATTTCATTTTTACATTGAAGACTATCCAGTGCTATTATTTGGTTTCTGTACCTTGACACCTACAAACTTGAAAAAAAACTTAAACATTGGTGTGAAACAGGAGTAATGTTGTTTGCACCTTGTGCAATGTGGAATTAGTTTACAGCTTTTTCAAGCACGTTGTGATACATTTTGGAAACAGGAGATGAGCCCCTTTTCTAATGCACCACCTAGCTTGATAAACCCCTTCTCAAAGACTTACTGTTTGTCAATTTTATTTGGGTAACACATACTCTGAATGCCTTTGGCAGAATTCGAATGAGCCATTTTAATCTAGATTAATCTAGATTAATTTCAAGATCACAGTGAGATTAATGTAGATTAAAAAAATTAATCTATGCCCACCTCTAATGTATATACACAGTTTAAACTATCAATTATATAACAGATAGTATGAACATGTGTGTGCAGATAAGACACTTATTACATGTATAATCTAACCAAATAACATGATCGTAAGCAGTCTGAACAATGTCTCATTTTTCTTTTCTTTTTTTTTTCTGCTTAAATACTCACAACCTCGTACAAAAGGCCGCCGATTAAACAGCAGGAACGATGATTTAAGTCATTCAGCCATGGAAACGACATTTGAAAACAATCCTACGCGCAGCAAATCAAGAAGGGTCTTGAACAGTGATGGTGTTAACGAACGATTCAGCATCCGAAACCGAACCAAAGATTTTCTTAGTAGTGCCCTGGGTGACAAGAAGATGTGCAGGGAACAGCATTCTGAATCGAATACCAGGCTCCTTCAATTTCCTTTTCACTCCGTCAAACGATATTCGATGTGAGAGTACCTCAGCCGTGAAATCTGGGAAAAATGAGATGTGAACTCCGTCATATTTTAAAGGCGAGTGTTGCCGCGCAAGCCACAGGATTATCTCCTTGACCGGGTAATGATGTATCCTTGCGATCATATTTCGGGGACGCCCTCCTTTCGGGGGTAAAGGCCCGGTGCGATTTGCACGGTCAACGTTGATTCCTGCAGGAAAGTTCTCGGCTCTCAGGAGGTTCGGGATTAATTTTTCCACAAACTCAGTGGGGCGACCAGACTCCACGTTCTCGGGTAGGCCAACAATCTTAATGTTCTGAAATGACCATTGAAAGATCAGAAATGCGGCCTTCGTGCTCAGTTTTAACGATCTCAAGGTCCACGATACGCGAGGTGGTTTCAGACAGCGCTGTTTGCAGCTGAGATAGAGTAGCTTCCAGTGAGTTAAATCGATCGTTCATACCTTTATTCATAGTTTGAATGGCTGACAGGATAGCAGTTGAGTCCGTGGCCATGCCGCGATCGGTCTCGTGCTCAATAGACAACGGATTCTCGGCCAGATATTCAACTGCACTGGTTGGTGAGTCACCTTTCTTGGCCTTTGTCTTCTTCATCTGTTATATGTTGTTGAGCAAAATTTCGCGGTCAAAATAGTCAAATAATACTAGTTTTTGGAGGCTTGTTGAGAGAGCTTGACTAACTGTGTCTGCTGCAAGTTTCCTCTTCTTGACCAGATTAATTCACAAATGAATAATTAGGACATTCTAAAAGCTTAACGTGAAAGTATGTGGCTTTATGCATTAAAACAGTGTTTTAAAAAGACCAAACTCAGTAAACAAATTATTAATAAAGCATTCTACTCACAGACAAGCAGATATGAGTACAGAATACGAACACAAAGCGTTTAATTTCCACCCATAACCTGCTTTTCTGTAAATAAAATGTGTTATTAAAAATGTTTAATGAGTTTGGTCTTTTTAAAACATGTTTTATTGCATTATAGCAATATAGTATGGCATGTCCTTTATAAGAACTGACCATTGTTTTTTTCTACTTACTAGAAATGTGATCTTAATAGACTTGTAAAGTGTAATATTATCCTATATCTCGAAAAGGCTCCAGTAAAATGGTTTTATGTTCGGTATGGGATGTCTTCTTTAAGTACTGACCTTTAATTGTTTTTTTTTCATCATAAAAAAAGTGTCTTCTAAATCAATGAATGTTTTAATGCTTTGAAAGGTTGAAAATTATAGTAATACAGAACAGTCAAAGAAAACAATAAGCACTGCATGAAAAGAGGTGTATCTGTACTAGGAAACTCCTGTATACACCACTGATTTTCGGAAGTATCTACTAGTTCCACTGAGAGTAAACTTCCAATTTCACCAAGTTAGGAAACTCCTGTAATGATACCAATTCGGATGTATCTTGCTGAAGGGATATCCCGTGGTATATGCAGCCATTTGTTGCCATGGCAAGTAATCCCCTTTCACTTCACACCTTGACACACCTCTGCTGTCCTTATTGGTGTTTCTTTTCTCAACATTGATTGGTTGTTCAAAAAAAAACACACCCGAAACCCTGACAACTATTGGGACAGTGACCTGTCAATTTCCTGATACTAGTATTTGATTGGTCACGGTTTTCATTTAGCCCAACCCAAGCCCTCATAACATAGTGACTTGATTGGTTTTTGGCCAGCTATGTTAATAAACCATAACCACCCCACCCACTATACAACCCAACCCCCTCAAAAATGGAAAACAGAATGGATTCAGAATTTATTTTTATTAAAATTAAACCAAAACACTTAAAGCATTAAATATATAAATAAAGCATTAAATATATAAATAAAACTATAGGAACTGTACAGGGGAAAAAGTACTTTTATAAAATTTAACCAAACTCAAGCAATGTTATAACAGTTACAAAATATAAAACGAAAAATATGTACACCAAAAGTACTTTTATAAAATTTTACTAAACACAAGCAATATTATAACAGTTAGAGAATATAAAACTAAATATGTACACAAAGCAAAGTACTTTTATAAAATTTTACTAAATACAAGCAATATTATAAGTTACAGAATATAAAAGTAAATAAACTACTTAATATGTACACACAGCACAAAGTATTTAAAATGTAACCAAACACAGCAAACACAAACAATATTAAAAGAAAATAAGTTGCAGAATATGAAACTAAATAAATCTAACCTAATAAGTATACAAAGAATAAGATAAAATAGAGGAGAATAAGTGAAAATGTGCAGTTTGTGGTGCAATTATTAAAATTGCAAAACCAGTGCAGTTTAGTTAAAGTTGAAGAAAGGAAGGTCCATCATGTCCATTTCCATCAGCCTTAACATGCTGATGATGCAAAATAGTGTAGCGCATGTCTGCCTCCAATCTGCGATGAAGCTCCTCACAAAGTTCTGACAGTTGTGGGTTCCTGTGAGATGGAGACCTCACAATCCACACTGGCCTTCTCCTCGTCAGACATCAGCTCCACTGTTGCAGTCTGCCAAAGCTCTCTCATTGCATCGGTTTGAACAACCTTGGACCTGGAATCCAGCAACTGCAAAACACACAATGTGCTAACCACTAAAAACACCCAGAAATGTATCAAATTTAAAGGAATAGTTCACTCAAAAATGAAAATTCTGTCAATGTACTCACTCATGTTGTTACAAACCTGTAAATGTCTTTGTTCTGATAACTACAAAAGATGGAATGTTTATAATCCAACCAATCATGAGCCCCATTGACTTTAAAGTAGAAAAAATATTATGGAAGTGATTGGAGCTCATGATCAGTGTGATTTCAAACATTCCTAAAAATATTTTCTTTTGTGGTTATCAGAAGAAAATAACAGAATTTTCAATTTAAGGTGACCTATCCCTTTAAAGACAAGTTGATGAATTTCTACACTTACCCGTCTTTTCCTTTGTCGGTTTTTAGCTCCTGTTTTAATGGCATCTCTTAGCTGGGACTGTTCTGGCTGAGACAAATTGTACTTTCTCCGAAGTGTATCAAAGTATGTCTTGCAACATGCTGAATAAAAAGACAATTCAGATAAGTGACAGAAACTACACTATTGAAATCATAAGATGGACAAAATATAAGAGACTAAAATTATGGACATTAAAATTGTTAAACAAACATTTTAAAATTACCTTGTATACACTCAGGGTCTGCATCTGCAAAAGTTGTTTTCAATTCCTCTAGCAGATAAGTCATGACTGCTTGGTTACGAGGCGAACTTATTCTGTGTGGAAAGAGAGAAGTGTCTCATTAAATACATTTAAAAAGAATATGTAAAACCCCATAAACAGCATGGCCCACAAAGGCCAAATTAACATACCAGAAAAACAGCAGTCTTACCCAGTTTGTGGATCAAATTTATGTTTTTTTTTTTTTTACGAATTGTGAAGGCGCCTTACAGCTTCCTGTAACATTGAATGAAAAACGCTTTAATACATGCACATATAACGTTACATTGGCTGGAAACAAAAGTTTTCAACTTGACAAACTGTTAAAACGGCGGACAACTACAACAACGAAAGGGTCAAAAATAATTGTTTAGTCAAGGTGATGTATAATTTAACTGTTACTAATAGATATGTATAATAAAGGATAGATGTCTTACGACGGAGTCTCTAACCTGATCAACCTGGCGGCCATCTTACCACGGGGAGCTCGCTCGCTCACTCGTAGCATTGTTTTAATGGTGCATGTACATTTAAATGACCATAACTTGCTCAATTTTCTACCAATTTTCAAATGGTTACTATTATATTGTCCGCTAAAGTAAAACTCAACTTACCGCAAATGCCCACGTTGTGCGCCCTCTTTATCCTTTAATGTAATGGATCTTTCCTCGGTCTTTGTTCCTCTTGCGGTCTTTGCTCGTCAAACTTTCGCTCAAGAGCACAAAGACGCTGGATAGCATCTTAGAGAAGAAGAGCGTTTGCAGCTTGCTTCTCCGTCAAACCCTCAAGCTGACGAGACAAAGCGTTCTGACCGGAGATCAGCTGTTTCATAAAATCATTTATGCTCAGTGGGCTTGCTGCTGGTTGCAAAGCCCTATTACTCACCGGAGTAGTAAAATTCAGGTTTCTTTTACACGCCATCACAAACAATAGTCAGTTTCACCAAGTCGCAGTTCGCAAATAAATGACTTGTGAAAGACTTTTAGATTATGGACCTGTCTATTGATTTTCTTTGTTTCTATTTTAAAATATTTAATGAAATGTTAGGGTAGAATCATAATAACAATAGAAACAGTGAACTTCAATTCATGAGACATCAACAAAAACAAGCAGCTTTAAATTTCACTGACTTATGAATATGGTACTGAATTTATCAACATTCTAGCTAGCAAAATGTTGTTAAATGATGTTTTTGAAACAAAATGTATCAATTGAACTGCTTCTTTTATACAATGAATGCAGCATTGAGAGATACGTGCACAACATACTGACATAGGGCAGTTGGAGACATGAGTATCAAAGTGTTGGAAACATTTGTTGCATTCCTCTAGACTACATTAAACATGAAAAGTCAGAGACATAATTTTCACATATTAAAATGGTAATTGTGTCCATTGAATTTCAGTTAATTTGAATGATGCTAAGTTTCTTAAATAGACTAATTAAATTATATTAATAATAAACATATTTAGCAAACACAGTTTTTATGTTCCACAATACTGTATGTGCCGTCTTTACGAGACATTGTTACCCCCAACCCCCACGCACCCAGCTCTGAAAACAGAGAAGGCACCTCTACCTGGGGGTCATTAACATATAAAAAGCCCTTCACACCTCACACGCACCCCTCCTCAAAACCAGCTGTAAGGATTCCTGGAAACTTCCACCAGTTCCTATATACATCCACATACGTAAGGTTTCTGGATGTTTCACGAGTTTACCTCTGTGTATTACCTTTCCAAGCACTCTGCCTCATTTATCTGGCAAACCTACAGTTTAGCAGAAATTTCCCATCCCGTATTTGTCCGTATACAGCTCTTTTCATGCAGTGAAGTTACACGAATATTAGAGCAGATGGGCAAAAAAAGGTCATCATATATCAAATCTGAACGTGTAGATGAAAAGCGCGTTCACTCTTTGTTGTTCCTGCCATTACCGTAAGTATAGTAATACACGCGCATCTGAATTTCACACGGCTGGCTTGACGGTGTTTTTCTGAAGTGCGGCTGGCTTGACCGGTAAATATCTGAGCGGCTTTTCAGAGGTGGAGGAAGCTACATGTCCTGAAAGGATTTAAAACCGATGCCGAGTTAGCCACATTTCTGCTTGACAAGTAAGTATGCCTGCTTGGTTTGTTTCATTTTTTAAAGGGGGGGTGAAATGCTATTTCATGCATACTGAGTTTTTTACACTGTTAAAGAGTTGGATTCCCATGCTAAACATGGACAAGTTGTACGTTTGAAGATGTATTTTTGTTCC
Organism: Carassius auratus; assembly: GCF_003368295.1. Classification (NCBI taxonomy): domain Eukaryota; kingdom Metazoa; phylum Chordata; class Actinopteri; order Cypriniformes; family Cyprinidae; genus Carassius; species Carassius auratus. The sequence continues at coordinate 12,824,597 of NC_039250.1, forward strand.
AAAAATACTCCTTCCGGTTTGTCACAAGTTTTCTGAAAGTTTTTTTTCGAGTATGGGTCTGTGTGACGTTAGATGGAGCGGAATTTCCTTATATGGGTCCTGAGGGAACTTCTCCCGGAAGAGCGCACGCTCCCGTAGAGCAGAGCAGAGACATTCACTGATCAGAGCGAGAGCGAAATGTCACAAAAGAAGTGTGTTTTTGGTTGCCAGGGCAAGACAACCCTGCACAGATTACCAAAAAAAAAAAAAAAACAGAATTAAGGGACCAGTGGATGGAGTTTATTTTTACAGAGCATCAACAGAGTTGTGCAAGTGTTTTTGTTTGTTCCCTGCATTTCAAAGATGCTTGTTTTACAAACAAGGCCCAGTTTGACACTGGATTTGCATATCGTTTATTTCTTAAGGATAATGCAGTCCCAACGAAAAAGGGTCACGATCGTGTGTTGGAACTGCAGGCGGGGAGTAAAACTGCTTCAAATATCTCTGTGTTGTTAACTTAGCTATCGGCGTGTAAGCACATCAAGTAAACAACATGCGATGTTGTCATCAAACTGCACTTTCCACATGTACACCTTTAAAAAAAAAAAAAAAAGACGACAAAGTGGAACTTTTCCAAAACCGCTAAGCAAATATATACAGTTTCAATACATACCACATAGAGACGTCCTACTGTAGTCGTTTGTTTTGGATGATGTTTTTTTCCTAACGGTAATGTAACAGGTTACAGATGCTCTCAACGCAAAAGCCTACTCGAGCTCGAGATTCTTTAGCTCCGCCCACACGTCACGCCTCCAGCCGCTCGTGTTTTTCCGGGAAAAAAGGTACAGACTGTCTTTCTCTTATAAATATAATAAAACTAAAGACTTTTTGGAGTTATGAAGGATGCAGTACTACTCTATAGGTACTCAAGATTAACAGGATATTGAGTGAAAACAAGCATTTCACCCCCCCCCCCTTAAGAACTGTGTGCTGTGGAGGGAGGGCTCTAGCGCAGCAGAGAGCGAGGGGGAGTGACCTGTAAGCTGTGATCGTTCAAAATTTCAGGCTAAGTCAACGTTTTCTAAAAGTTTCCTACTGCAGCTTTCAGTGTTTTTTAAAAAAATGCAATCGATTGGTGATTCATAATTATCATCATCACTTGCTGACAATCGTTCATTTAAAATTGATGAGGTAAAAGGTCATTAAGTTTTGCTTAATTGTTGTGTGGTTCGCCTTACCTGTGAAGTGATGTATACTCATTTACCACATTTGATTTTAACCACAACATAATTTTACCACAACTATCATGTTTAAAATACCAATGCCGTAGTAAAGCATCAGTAATTTAGTGGTTATTGTGTTGTGTGTAGATACTGTAGTAAAACCATGGTGATATTTTGCAGGGCTGTGGTCGTTTCTTCGTAAGGTTTGTGCTTCTAATTATTGTTTTGAAATAAATCCATAATGTTATCTGCATACATACTTAAAGCATAATAGATAGATAGATATGCATGTTTTTTGTACAGTTATACTTTGTGTGGTAACAGCAGGGTGTTGTGGACAGACAGCAAAGCTTTGCAGGTGTCTGTGTGACCTGTCCTGCCTTTGATCTTTTGCTTGGTACAACCCTTTTTCTCTCTATGATTGGGAAATTCCCAGACTATGCCACAGACCCTAGCAGTCTCGCTGCCCAGCTGCCTCAGATGGTACCTGTGCCTTGTCCGGGATGGCTGCTGTCAGTTTAGACAAAGACGTACTGACACGGCTGCCGGAACTAAAGGCCAGGGTGACTTCTATCTATGGAACCATCCTGAAAATGGATTCCACTAAAAAGGTAAGGTAACATCACCATTAGTAGAGATAGGTGTAGGCTACATCACCCTTTTTTGTCTGTTACAAAATTATAATTTTATCAATGTAAACTGACAGGTCTTTCCAAGATAATTATTTTCATCCTATTTCACGTCACTTAGTAACTGGCTGCTGCGGTATGGATCACAGATGTGGGAAATGAGTTTGAGCAGGTCCTCATGTGTGTCCTCACTGAGGCAGAGGGTGACTGTCAGCTTCCCATGTGCTCGTGGAGCGGTACCGGAGAGCTGGAGAAGCTCCTGCCCAAGTCCTCTATGTGGACCGTGACTGTTGCTCTGCCACGGGGAAAGGAAAGGTAGAGGAATGTTTAGTTAGTGGGACCAGCTGCTTGTCAGGCTGGACGTGTGGCACTTCATGCGGAGATTTGCAAGAGGAGTGACCACAGACAGCCACCCGCTTTATGGCCCCTTCATGAAACGCCTCACCGGTTGCATCTTTGAATGGGATGCTTTGGATGTGGAGAGGCTAAATGAGGCCAAGCGGTCGACAGGCTGCCAGCCCACCCTTAAAGAACTGGCAAAGCATTGCCGCCGCCGCACTCGAGGGGCCCAGGAGACTGAGCAGCTCACTGAGAAGTTGCTTATAGACATTGATGGGGCTACGGGCACCATGGGCATCAAGCTCCTTGACCAGGAGAGGATGCGGGAGATCTGGCAGACCCAGCAGTGCCACATGCAGTGCATCCAGGATCCGCCAGGTGTATAGCTGTACAGGAAGACGGGACAGGTGACCAAGGATGGGGTCATTCTACATGTGTACCACTGTGCACGTGGCTCGACATCTCTGGAGTCATTCCACCTGCACTTGAGTCGCTTTGTACCAGGTTTGAATTGCTCAAAAATAGTGTTTGTTGTTTATTTGTGTGTTTGCACTCTATATGTAATTTTTTTCATGGAGGATCATTTCTGAATTTGTATTTAGGTACAAGTGCAAATGCATTGCATTTTCTAATGTACCTGTTGGAAGCACTGGTGCAGTGGAACGAAGCATGTGGGGTCGCTGCAGTTGAAGGTGCCAGCAGAGAGGAGATCTGTTATGGTGGCCAGCTGCTGCAGTACTGTAATGTACTGAGCCAGCAGCTTCTGGGTCTGAAATTGCCTCAGGATTACAATAGCCCCAGTGAATATACAGTAAATGTTCAATTAGACATTCTACTTTAGTTGTTTTTCACCAATGTGTTATCAAAACATCTACGTGATGCACTCTGTATTTCTATAGGAGAGCTCTTTGGTGTGGAATGTTTGTATTCCCAAACCAGAAGAGCGTTTGAGGAAGACTTAGGTGTAGATCCTGACATTCCAGATGGGATTCGGGATGAAGACCTACAGGGTGATCTGGAGAGTATTGAGGGGTTTGAGGATCTGTGCCTTGAGTCCACTGAATTTTTGGAAATCGAGGGCAATGACCTGCAGCCCCCTCAGGGACAGACAGTGGCCCTACAACCTCCTGATCAGCCCTCATCATCATCAGCAGCAGCTGAGTCTTCCAGTCCTGCCTCGGCCACTCAGAGCCAGGTAAATTATTACACATAGACTGTGTACACTGAGACTTTATGGTGTGTGTGATGTTGATATTTCATTTGGGGTTTATTTAGTAATAATGAATGGCTGTCTGAAAAATCCTTTAATTATGGTAAGTTTATTTGACATGGACAACCTAGCAGTTTATTAATTTCTTTCCATGTACAGATGGAGAGTGTGGGACCTGACAGCCAAGCTGGTTATGACCACGTCATTAGGCTGGCCGACAGTCTGGTTGACTTGCGCCATCAGGGGTTTGTCACTCAGAGTAAGTTGGATGAGATTGTTGTGCTGTGGAACAACCTGTCAGATCATGACAAGGGCACTCTCATCTATCCCCCCCACCACCGTGACAGAGTCCTGAAGGGTCGCTTCAAGGTCAGCCATTCGAAGACCAATGTGATACCCGGAACTGAAAGTCTGAAGAGGTATTGATTTTTTTTTTTTTCAGACTTAGTTATTATCATTGAACTTTTCTTGAAAGTTCTTTGTATCTTTGATATAATCATAACTAGTCTAGTTACCAATATTATCCACTTGTTTGACTGCTACCTGTCAAATTGTCTGATAACTGTACTATCCTCCTTGCAGATGCTTCCTTGGTGAAGGTGGACCAGCTCAGTGGCCCAGCACAAGCAGAGTAGTGGAAGCCATCTGCCTGGCTCTCTGCCGAATTTACCCTGCCGGTCAGACCATCGCTGGAGTCCGGGTAAACCGATGGGCTGCCATCCTAAGGGATTACAGGATGATCCGAGATATAGTCCTGGGCAGCCCCGGAATCATTGCTCAGACAAAATTAAAACTGTTTGAGCTAAACCAGCTCCATCTCCCAGGTTCAGTAATTAATAGTTTATTAATGTGTTTTCTTCTGTTTTCATATTCATAATTATTTTTACACGCATATACTTATTTTTGTATTTTCTGTATATAGGAACAATGCCCGAATAAAGAGTCAGGAGAGGGAGGTCTTGCAGCAGGACATTGAGCCTCTTACTGCTCCTTTGGTGGCCCCTGAACAGCTCCCACTGGTACTGCCAAAACTACTGGAAGCAATCCAGAATGGTCACTCATCCTTTGAGTTTTAAAATTCCGTACAGGCAGCACTGTGTTCTCGAGGGCCAGCTTCCACAATTGGGTTTGACACCAGTACCCCAAGTCCCTTCTGCCACCTCTGCGTCTGTACCTGCTGCTGCTGCTGCACATACAGCTACCGCAGCACCTGCAACACCCATACCTGTTGTGGGAGCACCTGTACCAGTTGCAACAGCAGATGAGAAGAGGGTTCCCAGGACCACATGGAAAAAAAAGAAGCTGGTAGAGGCAGCAGCTGCAGCTTAAGGTTTGGCCGCTAGGAAAAGAAAATTACCTCTGCAGTTCCTTTGGCAAAAGTGTTGGCAGCCTAAGACTAAAGAATTTGGCCACGGCCAGTTCAGGGGTGTCCACTTGTGCAAAGGTTTCTGGGAAGACTGTGTCACAATGGATGGAGGAAGTCAAGAGAGGACAGCCAAAATAATCGAGGAAACAATGATTATATCTTTAAGATTGTGTTTTGTTTTAGTTCATATACGTATGTATATACAAATAAACATATTTTTGCTTTTCTAATGTCTGTGTACATTTCTGCTTTATAAGATGTGTCCAGAAATGATAGTATACCAAGAATGAGTGACTCAAAAAGAATCTGAAAAATATTTAATGTATAATTCATGTATTTTACAATACCATAGTAAACTACAAAAAACTACATTTAATAGAAGTCAAAGTAGTTTAAATTAAAAAAAAAAAATTTCTTTTAAAATATGAACACAATACTATTTAAATCAACAATCGTTTAATATATTTAAAAATAATTTATTATACATTTAAATATATCATTTATGCGTAAAGTATGAACAAGAAATTGTATGAAATTAACATTAAAACTGAGGGTTTTTTTGTGATTTTCTTTTAGATTGATAATATTTAACATTTTGGATTAATAAGGATTAGGATTAGTATGAAAGCGTCTTTACCAAAAACAATTAAGTGCCTCATATTATAAAATATAAGTGTCCTGAATGCCATTGATACATATATAAACAATAAATTAGGTAACTGACCAAGAATAATTAAATGGAAACTAAAAATTGTAAAACATTATATTGTAAATAAACATTATATGTATTGCATATTAATCAATAATAATATCAATAATACTAATAAACATATCAATAAAGTGTATTTATATTTACATTTCTGCTCTAGTAGACTTTGGAGTATCTCAAGTTAATAGCAGACCACTCAGCATATATTTTCTATGCATACAACTGAAATTGTTAAATTTTATTCATGCAAAACCATGATAAAACCTTGATATTCAGCTCAAACAATTACCCATACATTATAAAATTAAAAGCTTTCTATGCTGGATTGTATATTTCAGATTGTGCTTATGTTTAGCTCTACGAAACTGAATAATTTAATACACATTTATTAACTTAAAGCTTATTTTAATAAAAGCTCTAATGTCCTTGCAAATGTGTACCGGTCACAACCTTATAATCACTGTCATAATACACTCAAAAAACTATGTTTGCATGTCGATTAAGACAGGATAATATTTATTGCACATAGAAATTTCAAAAAATATTTTTTAGCCTTTTTTTTGTCATTTTACTTTTAGTTTTTTAATAAACAAAATCAGAACAAACTTAACACTGTGGAGTAGGGCTGAAAAACTAAATTCGAATTTTTAACATATATTATCAAAATTCGAATTATATTAGAGTTTAAAATGCATAATTTTAGTTAGTAAAGAGAAGCTTTTTGCTACAAGAGGGCGCATCGAGCAAAATATTACTAATGTACGTTTAATAAATGCATTAGAATACATGACTGTTAAATGAATAATATTTAACAAAATGTTTATAAACCAATTATAATTAAGTTGCTTAAACAACTATAAATAAAACTGTGTCATGTGTGCATGCATAGTTTAATACAAAGCGCGGAAAGACCCATCACACAGAATACATTTTACATTTAAAAAAATGAGAGGCAGTGGGATGGGAAAAACCCACCATAAATTATCGAGTTATGTTTTTAAAAAGTTGAACAAACATTAATTTTACATTGCTTTCTAAACATCCAGCTCTCTTGTGTGAGACGCGAGTCCAACGGTGTCCCTACAAAATGCGCGAAATATGCAAGTACACCTGACTGCAGCATACAGGTATGTCTAATTTATTGAATCACGAGATGTTAGCTGCTGCAAGTTTAATCTTCTGGACCAGTCAAATTCACAAATTAATCATTGGGACATTCTATGGCCGCCTTATGCATTAAAACAGTGTTTTAAAAAGGCCAAACTCAGGAAATTATTAATAAAGCGTTCTATTCAGAGACAAGCAAATATGAGCATACATGCCAACCCTCACGATTTTTCCAGGAGACTCGAATTTCAAAGCCCCTCCCGAAAATCTCCCGGGCCGACCTTTCTCCCGATTTCCACCCAGACAACAATATTGCTACACCATCCGTCACTGGGCGCTGTTTCACACCGAACAATAATAAAGGTTACACCTCGAAGTCAAGTGCGGCAAATTCAGAATGGAAAAAGAAGCAGAAGAAGGGGAAAAGGAAGAAAGAAGAGACATGGCGAATAAAAAGAGAAAATACGCCTGCAAATTCCTAACTGAATGGATTGGGTTGGGTTGGGTTGATGTTATTGTACATAATATGTATGTATGTATAAATTATGTACAAATTAATTAATTATACTTTTCTTTACGTTTGTTTGTGTGTGTGATTATATCATATATAATCACACACACAAACAAATGTAAAGAAAAATATAATTAATTTATCACCCCGCCTTTTGAATATCTCCCTAATTCTGAGGTCTCAAGGTTGGCAAGTATGGATATGAGCACAGAATACGAATGCAATGTTTAAAGGGGTAGTTCACCCAAAAATCTAAACTGTCATTAATAACTCACCCTCATGTCTTTCCAAACCCATGAGACCTCGGTTTATCTTCGGAACACAGTTTAAGATATTTTAGATTTAGTCCGAGAGCTCTCAGTCCCTCCATTGAAGCTGTGTGTACGGTCTACTGTCCATGTCCAGAAAGGTAAGAAAAACATCATCAAAGTAGTCCATGTGACATCAGAGGGTCAGTTAGAATTTTTTGAAGCATCGAAAATACATTTTGGTCCAAAATAGCAAAAACTACGAATTTATTCAGCATTGTTTTCTCTTCCATGTCTGTTGTAAGAGAGTTCAAAACAGCAGTTTCTGATATCCGGTTCACGAAACGAATCATTCAATGTAACCGGATCTTTTTGAACCAGTTCACCAAATCAAACTGAATCATTTTAAATGGTTCACGTCTCCAATACGCATTAATCCACAAATGACTTAAGCTGTTAACTTTTTTAATGTGGCTCTCACTCCCTCTGAGTTCAAACAAACCAATATCCCGGAGTAATTCATTTACTCGAACAGTACACTGACTGAATTGCTGTGAAGAGAGAACTGAAGATGAACACCGAGCCGAGCCAGATAATGAACAAAAGACTGACTCGTTCTCAAGTAAAAAAATAAGAGCACGATGATCATAAAATTGTGTTAGTTACTATAGCAACAGATTACAGGTGTGTCCTTTCAGAATCATCCCTGGCTGGTAGAAATAAAAGTTTCTCTATTTCTTCACTTTAAAATATTTTCCTGAAATAAAAGGGAGGAAAAAAAGTCTATGCTTTGCAATGTAGTAAAGAAAGTTAAAGTTTCATAAAAATTAAATGGCAGACAGCAGACACATTTACTGCTGTGTCATTTATCAACTGCATGACAGATATATGTGACAATAATTGTCTTGTCATGTTATATAAATTAAAACCATACTGATACATCCTTTTCATAATCTGATATGACATAATTGATCTTTAAAAAATTATTTAATTCATAATTAATTCTTCTTTATCTGAAGACATGATCCTCCCACTGTGGGTAATCAACCCAATTAGCCTTTTTCACATGCAACCGGAAAATATGTCATGCAGGGTAAACTTATTTCCGCCACAGCTGAAACCCGGCGTTTCCACAGCATGGAGCGTTATTTCACTGCTTCTCTCTCAATGCTGCCGCAACTAGGATTCGATGGATGTTAAAAGAATAGTTGGACGACATTCAACAACTAAAGAACCAAGGCTGAGCAAGGGCTATAAATTCTATGTTGAGGAGTTTATTCACAATTATCAAGGTAAGCTGACAACTAGCTGACGCTAGCATCTGCAACATTATGAATGCTAACCATTTCGTATGTGTTCAGTCTCGAATGTTGTTGAACGGAAGGTGGTAGTGAGAGCAAGGTGTTATCGTTCTATGAGGAAAAATGAGGAGTCCCACACACTTGAGGTTGTATGTAAATAATATGCCTGTTGGCTTATGAGTTCATCAGATCAGCTATTACTGTTCTGATTGCCAACACAGTCTCACTCCCTACTCGTCAAATGTCTGACGCATGGTCAAGGGATCTGGTGTCACTTTTTTGACGCACTGGGTATACCTTTGGCATCATTTTTCAACATGCAGGTTAGTCCGATAGACTTCTATAGAACTCAACAGCGTTGAAATTTGACGTCTTGAATCAGCACACTGCAACTCGTTGTCTGCCTTGTATGGGTCGAGACTAAATAAATACAAATAAATAAAGAATAGGCTACAAAAATGATCTATGCCAGGGCAAGTCAAGTGGCGCCCCTCAGATCATTTTTATCTGGCTCTCCAACTGGTTTTTGATGTTTAAAATCCCTCACAATCTGATAAAGCTCTGCGCAAAGGTTTAGCATGTTCATCAGCAGTGAGTTTAACAACACTCAACTGAAGGTAAAACAGCATTTAGACGTGAGTTTAACAACACTCAACTGAAGGTAAAACAGCATTTAGACGTGAGTTTAACAACACTCAACTGGAGGTAAAACGGCATTCAGAGGTAAGTTTAACAACACTCAACTGCAGGTAAAATGGCATTCAGCGGTGAGTTTTACCAAAGCAACACTCAACTGCAGGTAAAACAGGATTAAAATGTGTGTTTAACAACGCTTCAAGGCGCGTGCAAGTAAGCAGTTGAAGAGTTTTTTTACAACCCATTGTCTCTTATCGCTTTTTCATAGTTTATCGCTTTGAAATCACGTTCAAGAAGTCTCATTCAGCACACATCACGATATTTGCCATCATCATGTGACAGGTTGGGTAAGTAGTCGTAAATATGCTCTTTAAATGCCAGTTCTAAAATGTATTCTGTCTCTTTATTAATCAGATTAGAACCGTATGTTTCCTCACTGTATTATATTGGTCATCCGCGGCTGTCTTTGAGTTTCATTGCGTTTAACTAAATGAACATGCCTGTTAACTGGGGTAAACTAGTGGAAATGCTAGTTTAATGTGTCACGTTATATATATCATATATTTGATTAATTTGTCAGAACAAGATCAATTACACTATTGATTACAGTCCTGTTTTTAACACAATTCATATGAATATAGCTTGTTATTAATGACTTGCTTTTAATAATAGATGCATTTAACATTTATCATTCATTCAGTCAATCATCGCATTGATTTTGGAGTTGTTAAAAAATCTGTGCATTTCAAACAGTTGAAGTTAATGCTGTATCTACCCCATCGAGATGAAAGGCCGTCTCTATACACCAGAATATGTGATAAAGGCCAGACAGTCTCTGGCGTAGATCATGCCTGTAACGGAAACCCTCTTCAGAAATGGCTTCAGATGGATCGCAGTCGTTTAAAGACTTCAGAGAATAACGGTATGTATTAAAGCAGAATATCTTATTACGTTTTATGTTTTGCGTTTATTCAATAAATTAATAAAACTTTTATCAACATTTACGGAGCAAGGATACGACGAAGGGGGCCTAACAGCATGGATTGATTCGATGGTACATGCATGGGATCAAGCATCCTTCAGCAGTTCTGAAAGTAAGGAGGTGACGGAGGAGTTACATCACGAAAATCCTCAGGAACTGTTCCGTGAATGTGACTTAAATAGAAGGCTTGATTATGATATGCTTTGCCGTGTTAATCGGCAGTTTGCACACTTTTCGATTTGAGCAGTCAAACGTTCTTCTATTGGGGGGCAGAAGAGATCGTTGCTATTGCACAAAGTGATGTGGTGTCGATTTTGAGGAACATTGTTGCGTGCCAGCAACAGCACAGTGAATCCTTACGTCATGTGGCTGAACTTTGGAGAATTTGCCACAAACAGCTATATAATGAATTTTGGCAGTTTCAACAGCACATGAGACACGAATGGTTGGGTGCAGCTATAAACAGCGATGAACAGGTCGGTGCAGGACCTTCTAATAATGATCCCTCAGGTTATGGTCCCACAGCTCCAGATATGGGTCTCAGTCAGCCTTACATAGATAAACTAGTGAGAGAAGGAGGTCGTGTGGGTGATTTTATGATTGTCCCAAGACCTCGATTTAATGGTTTAGAAATTTGCAGAACTTTAAGTTTTCGTGAAATAGCAACGGATGATTTTGCAGCTTATAATATATTTTTGCAGGATATTTTGAATGAGATTGTAGCGTTTTCCAGATTATTATCTGGTGAGTTTTTTTTTTTTTTTTACATACCTCTGCAAGGAGCAGGTCTCCCCACTGATATTAATGCCTTTCTAATGCCTGATAACAAATCATGACGTTAATGTATTTGTAGACCAAATCCAACGAGCCGTTCAAAGCAATATGGATGTGAGTTTTGATACCGCTTTAGAGTTATGTATCTCTGTAGCTTGAAACAAACAAGGTGGTGGTGCACGTAGGAAGCTGACAGACCTGGCTCATAATCAATTAATTCAGAAAAATAGAATGCATTTGGTTACCCCAAAAAATTTCACAGACAATGTGTTTTAGCATGTGCATAGTTCACTTTTTAAATCCACAATGTACCGACGCCGAATTGATGACAGTAGCCGGAAATATACATACTGATCTGGGTTACGATCCACAAGATAAAAATCCACAAGATTCTAAATTTGAAGCCTTTCTAGACCTGAAAATAGTTATCTTTCACAGATCGGATTCAGGTAAATTGGAAGTGTATAAAAATACAAATGAGATGCATCACAAGACATTGCATATGTACCTGCATGAAGATCATTTTTATGGTATAAAAAATCTGAAAGGTTTCTTAGGTTAGTCGTATGTTTGTGAGTACTGCTACCATTGAGTTAATGATCGTAGTGGACATTATTGCAAATTTACATACAATGTGTGCTCGAGCAATCAGTTCTACACTCGTTCTAAGAAAAGCGCTACAATGTGACGATTGTTTGAGATCTTGTACAGGGTGGCTGCGGGTCCTTAAAAAGTCTTACAATTTTTCCTTATTAAAGGCCTTAAAAAGTCTTAAAAAGACAAATTCAGATTCGATAGGTCTAAAAAAAAATTTGGTGACTTTACGACGGGGGAAAAATCTTCAGTTGGATGGACGAAATTACTTTTTACGATCATTGGACGAGACCTTTTTTCCTGCGGTAACGCAAGTTATTGCGTCATCAGAGAGACGTACCAGTATGTGGCTCAATGGCTCTCTCCAGGATGTTAGGTAGCAGGTTGAACTGAAATAGCGGCAATGGGTAAATGTAAGTTCAATAACAAATGGCTCGAGAATGAAGAATTCTCATGGTGGTTGAAGCCTGTGCCTGAAAATGTATACGATGCAAATATGTTGAAGACATTTTAAACTGGGTACAATGGGCATCAAAGCGGTGGAATAGCACGCGCAGAGCGGAAAGCACCGGGAGTTTGCGAGAGCCCGCAAGAAGAGTTCAATTGAAGGTTTCTGTTCCACTCTTCCGACTAGCAAAGATGTCACCACGGATGTTGAGAATTCCCATCCAACAACGCCATCATCTGACCTACGTCTATTTTCTGGCTCTACACCATCACTAAGAGCTGAGGTAATTTGGGAGCTGAGGACAGTAACAAGCCATCACTCGTTCAGGTCAAATAGCGGGATTTAGAGGTTTTCAAACAGGGCTCTGAACCGGTTCAAGGAACGAAAATGAAACCGGAAACGAAATATATTTTGACAGGAACAGAACCAGAACCAGAATTTTTTTAGTTCCGAACATAAATTTGAAATGGACATTAACCAGTTAATAACGTTATTTTATCATTCTGTTTAATATTTGAAATTTGCTGTCAACCAATCATGAATTCCAGGAGTACAGCATAAGCAAATGTGACTCTGAAGCCAGCGAGTGAAATGTCCGCTCAGCTGTGAATTCAGTCAAGTCTCAATGGCAATGCACCGCCTGCACGGACTACATTAGTAGTCGTAGTCTAAATTTTTTTTTTTTATTATTCTGTTTATTTTTAATTATTTATTTATTATGCTAAATATTTTAAATTGGTCTATTTTGTTATTGAGGAAAAAATTTGTTTTTGTTTGTTTAATGTTTGTTCAAAAGAAGGCATTCTTAAAGGCCGTGTTGCAAGGTTAATTTTTTAACGAATTTGTGCAATTTGCTTGTTGGTAATAAACATTTAAACTGTTATCCATTGTATTTTATGTTGTTGGATATCACAAAACGGAATATAATACTAAAAAATAGGTACTATCTTGCAGCGGTCTCCTTTCCCCCACAATGTATTGCATCACGTCACGTTGGGGAGAGAATTTACCAAAGCCCGCCTTGAGAGCATTGAGAGTGACTAGAGAGAGACGAGTAGTAGACGAGAGTATTCAGATTATAGATAAATAGATAAATACATAGATATATATAGATAGATAGGCTACATATATAGATAGATAGACAGACAGATAGATAGAGAGATATCGACCAACAGCGACCCAAACGCACTCGCTTCCCTACAGCACAAGCTTTGTTTTCATATATATATATATATATATATATATGTATGTGTGTATGTGTGTGTGTGTCATTATTGTGCACTGCTGCTCGTAGACTAGCTCCAGTGCTCATTGCTGCGTTGCTAAATGATAGCAACTCACCAGGACACTTCACCAACTCTCCACTCATTCTCCTCGGACCATGCATTACAGGCTTTGACGGACATCAGTTCTTGGCAATTCCTCATTTGCCCTCTCACGGCTGGCTTGATCGAAATTACACTGCTGCGGGCCATCATACATGTTGGCTCCTCCTCATCCCAGTCAGTCGCTATAGTTCTGATGCTGCGCGCGTTCCAGGCAGGTTTTTGAGCTCGTAATCACTATTTCATATCACTACTAACGACTTTGTACCGTTCCAGGCAAGTTACGCCAAACTTTCTGAGCGCAAGGAATTGTAACTAGATTATTTTTATTGCAACGTTGCATTGACCTAAAATCGTCTTTTCAACATGTACCACTTGCATAAACACTGCATCAGCAGGCAGTATTATTCGTAGGGGCTGTCATCGTTGTTTTGCGTGCTGTGTGACCTCGGAACTCGGAGTACATCGATCTAGTACAAGACACGAGTTCACTGGTGGGAAGTCACGGGTTTGATTGCTGTTCCAGTGCACTTTCACGGGCTTAAGGTTGGAAAAACACGGGTTATGGGTTGCCTGGAATGCGGCATCATACTAGACTGAGGCTACCTTTCCTCAACCTCTCCCCAACATGACATCATCACCGAGTTGCGTAAAAAAAAAAACGTTTATACCAAAAACTTAAAAAAATGTTTATTTAGCCCATTTTTTGAGACATTTTAAAAATTATATACATATCTTGAGTGATTTATGTACCCATTAATCGAAAGTGGTGGTTAACCTGCAACATGGCCTTTAAGTTGAAGGTAATGTTTACTGCATGTCAGTTTTTGTTACTTGTTGCAAGAGTGCAGGTAACAGCAGGTTGTTAAAGTGACCCCCTGTGTGGGTGTGGGGGACAAACATGAAAGATCATGGGGTTCACACCCGCTCAGGTATCTGTTCGATCCCTTTAAAAGAGTTCAGTGTACTGTAGATTACACACTTTTATTTTTTCGTCTTATCAATGAGGTGCTTGATGTATTGAATAGCTAGATCACACTATTGTGTTTGTGGGGTTTAACAGTGCTGTGCCTTATTGAACATGGATTTCAAAGCCAACTTTTGTAGAGAGGCCTCTGGTGAGTGTAGTGTAACCAACAGAACACTAGAGGGCACTCCTGTGGAGAAAAAGGTTAGAGAGTTGTAATGAGAGAAGAGGAATAAATGGATGTTCAACAACAGAGCTGTTTGCGTGTCCTGATGTTTCGCCTCCGAGTTTAAGATATAACCATCTGTTACATGGTGTCAGAAGTGGTTTCCACAACCTGAAAATAATGAAATAAGGAATTGAGGGAGAAAAGAATGCGATGTTGCACACGGACTGTAAGAACAAAGGGAATTGAAACAGTGCTCAAGTGCAATTGAAAACGGGCCAGTGGAAAAAAGAAAAGAAAAAAAAACGATCATCGGAGTAGTGCGCTCGAGATTAATAGAGTAAGTGAAAAGTCAAAATATGGATCAGATATTTTCACTGACACCTCCGGGAAGTTTCAACTTCGACGAGCCTAGTTCATGTCCACAGTGGATGCGCCGCTTTGAACGATTCAGAGTAGCATCGGGCCTTGCAGAAAAACCCTCCGCCTACCAGGTAAACTCTCTTCTTTACATTATGGGGGAGAAAAGTGACAATATATTAAATACGTTACCCCTAAGCGAGGAAGAGAAAAAGAGTTATGAAGAAGTCAAGAAGGCTTTAAGTGAGCACTTTATCGGCAGACATAATGTTATTTATGAGAGAGCGAAATTCAACAGCAGATTTCAACAGCCTGGCGAATCAGCAGAGAGTTTTATCACGGACGTGTATAAGCTCGCGGAACACTGCAGATATGGCGACCTTCATGAGGAAATGATCAGAGACCGTATTGTAGTGGGCATAAGAGATGCAAAGCTCTCAGAGAGACTGCAACTAGATCCAAATTTGACATTGGATAAAACAATAACTCAGGTCAGACAAAATGAGGAAATAAAACGTCAGCAGCCAATAATAAGACGAGAAAAGTCTGAAGTAAAAGAAGTTAACGTTGATGCAGTCGTAACAAAGAGAACATCTAAAGCAAAAATGACATTACAAAAAGCAGAGGGGACAGTGCAGAGAACGCAAAGTTTTTACAATGCGACTCCTAAAATAAAACCGATGGATTCCTGCAAGCGATGCGGAAAAAGTCCACAACACCCATGGAAATTGTGTCCAGCTAGAGAAGCGGAATGCAGAAAATGCAGAAAAAAAGGACATTTTGCTACAGTATGCCGGTCAGTTCAAAGACTCGAAGCGATCGTTGACAGTTCATATGATGAGTCTGCATTCTTGGGAACAATCCAGACCCAAAAACAAGAGAATATGTGGCAACAGAAAATACTGGTGAATAAAGAACCAATCACCTTTAAAATAGATACAGGTGCAGCAGTCACAGCTATTCCAGCATCTTTGTATTCAGCTGAAAAGCAAGGGAAACTCAAAGATTCCAAAAAGAAGATCCTGGGACCTAACAGTACTCCATTGAAAGTGATGGGTACGTTTAGTGCATGCCTGCAGAAGGACAAAAAGAGAATTTGGCAGGATATATATGTGGTAACGGATCTAGTGATGCCGCTGCTTGGACTGCCTGCAATTCAAAGCTTACAATTACTGCAACAGGTAGCCAACATACACAAACCTGGAGAGCAGTACAAGGCAATGTTCCCCAAAGTTTTCTCGGGACTCGGAAAATTAGAGGGCAGCTACAAGATCAAACTGTCAGAAGGAGCCGTCCCGTATGCTCTATCAGCCCCACGACGAGTACCGCTACCGCTCGTGGAGAAAGTAAAACTGGAACTCCACAGAATGGAAGAAATGGGAGTCATTCGACGAATCGAAGAGCCTACTCCCTGGTGCGCGGGTATGGTTGTCGTGCCAAAACCGAATGGCAATATCAGGATTTGCGTCGATCTCACACGGTTGAACGAGAATGTGTGCAGAGAAAGACACATACTGCCAGCTGTGGATGAGACTTTAGCACAGCTAGAGGGAGCAGCTGTGTTCTCCAAATTAGATGCCACATCTGGGTTCTGGCAAATACCCTTGCATGAAGACTCCGAGCCTCTAACAACATTCATTACACCCTTTGGGAGATACTGCTTTCGGCGTCTTCCTTTTGGGATATCTTCGGCCCCGGAGCATTTCCAGCTCAGGATCTCTCAGATCATTGCAGGAACGACTGGAGCTCTTTGTCATGCAGACGATGTCCTAGTGTTTGGAAAAGATCAAAAAGAACACAATGAGAGACTGCGTGAGGTGCTGAAGAAGTTTGAAGAAGCAGGACTAACACTGAATGATAAGTGTGTCTTTGCTGTTGATAGAGTGAAGTTCCTAGGCCATACCATAAGTGCTCAAGGGATCGAAGCAGACGAGGACAAGATTAAAGCCATCCTCAACATGCCTGAGCCAGAGAACGTGGAAGGTGTGAGACGTTTCATGGGAATGGTTAACTACGTCGGGAAGTTTTCACCTCATTTGCCGACTCTCACGAAGCCACTGAGAGACCTGTTAAGAAATGACAACACCTGGACATGGGATGCACAGCAGAAAGAAGCGTTTGCAAAAGTAAAGAAAGAACTCAGCTCACCAGCTATACTAGCACAGTATAGTCCGAACAGTGAGACTATAGTTTCAGCCGACGCTTCATCTTATGGTCTAGGTGGGGTGCTCATGCAGAAACAAAAAAATGGTGAGTGGAGGCCTGTCGTATATATCTCAAGGAGTCTAACCCCCACAGAGACACGATATGCACAAATCGAAAAAGAAGCTCTTGCGACAACATGGGCATGTGAGCGACTCAGTGCATATTTGCTTGGATTGGAATTTACAGTGCATACCGACCACAAACCCCTAATATCACTGTTGGGCAACAGACCAATTGATGATTTACCTCCAAGAATTCTTCGTTTCAGACTGAGGCTGCTCAGATACAAGTACAACATCATGTACGTTCCAGGAAAACAACTGGTCACGGCAGATGCATTGTCACGAGCGCCATCGGGACCTGAAAAATCAACAGAAAACGAAACATTGGAGGATTAGTGCAGAGTTTTTGTGGATCTCATAGTTCAACAAATCCCTGCAACAAAAACAAAACTGAAACAGATTCAGGAAATGCAGAATGAGGATCTAACCTGCCAACAATTAAGACAGTATACACAAAAAGGATGGCCAGACCATCAGAAAACGGTGTCGGAACATCTCGTGCCATACTGGTCTCATAGGGCAGATATTCACGTGCCAAACGGTATCCTACTGAAAGGAGAACGAATTCTGATTCCAAAACCCATGCAGAGAGAGATGCTCGAAAGACTTCATCAAGGTCATCAAGGAATGACGAAGTGCATTGCAAGGGCACAGCAATCTATATGGTGGCCAGGTGTTATAAGAGATGTAAGAGAGTTAGTGGAGAGATGCGACATCTGCTGTCAGCATTCCCAGCAGAAAACAGAGCAATTGATGCCAACACCTTTACCGGCGAGACCCTGGCAACGAGTCGCAGCTGATATCTTCCAATGGGAAGGAGGACATTATCTGGTGGTGGTTGACTATTTCTCGAGATATATTGAAGTTGCAAATTTGCCAAAACTCATAACAGCAACAACAGTGGAGAGGCTGAAGGTCATCTTTGCCAGGTTTGGAATCCCTGAAACACTGGTGACAGATAACGGTCCACAGTTTGCGTCATGTGAGTTCGCAGAGTTTTCCCGAGACTATGACTTCAAACATGTCACAAGCAGTCCACGTTACCCCCAGAGCAATGGAGAGGCAGAGCGAGCGGTGCGTACAGTTAAACAAATGCTGAGAAAGAACCAAGACCCTCAGAGAGCTCTTTTGGCCTACAGATCGACTCCATTAGCTCATGGGATCTCACCTGCAGAACTCTTGATGGGGAGAAGAATAAGGTCAACAGTTCCAGTTCCACCTAAATCTCTCACCCCAAGATGGCCTGACCTGAAAGTGTTCAGAAGAAAAGATAGGATGTTAAAAGAGAAACAACAGGAAACATTCAGATCTAGACACCGAGCGAAAAATCTACCAGTCATCATACCTGGACAGAAAGTGTGGATCAGGACATCGAAAACCACTGGAACGGTCCGGGGGGAAGCAGCAACGCCAAGATCGTATCAGGTAGAAACAGAGATGGGAACACTGAGAAGGAATCGAGCTCATCTTACTGTTCTTCCAGAACCAACTCAGCAAGAGGTCAACGTTACAGTGACAAGGTCAGGTAGGATTTCCAGTCCACCAGAAAGAATGGACTTATAAGATGAATTAGCATAGGTAGACCTGCTGTCAAGAAAAGGGCAGAATAACCCCTTCAGCAGAGTCAGGAATGCCCAGGTAGTCTACCCTGGCTTCCAGCTTAAGAAAGAAAGTTCAATGTTATGTTATTGAGATGTTTGTTCCCTGGAAAAAAAAAAAAAGAGAATATATAACCATGGGGATATAAGTATGTAGAATAATAATAATGAGATGTTGAGACTAAAAGGGGGGGATGTAGTGTAACCAACAGAACACTAGAGGGCACTCCTGTGGAGAAAAAGGTTAGAGAGTTGTAATGAGAGAAGAGGAATAAATGGATGTTCAACAACAGAGCTGTTTGCGTGTCCTGATGTTTCGCCTCCGAGTTTAAGATATAACCATCTGTTACAGTGAGCTTGTGCTCAAGCCATCAGTCGAGGCAAGAGCCCTGGCCGCTGCTTACAGGAAAACCCCCACCCCCCTGGATGGTCATGTCCTGCTTCCAGGGTCAAGGAGGAGGCCATGCATGGCTTGTGTGGCTGCTGCTGGAGGGGACACTGGAAATTTTTAACACCCTGCAGTTTGGCAAGTACCGTGGGAAAACCTTTAATTGGTTGCTATCTAATGATGTTGGATATGCAGCCATGGTGCTGGCCTCTCATCTGCGGGAGCGGGAGTGTGGAGGCTTGTCCACGGCTGCAGTAATGGGCAACAAAGATGCGTTGCTGCAGTATGCAGGCCTGTTTCAGGATGTCATCTTGTTTGCTTGTTATTGGATATTTTCTTGCTTTTACATATTGTAATGTAACATTTTTATGAATACGTGTTCTAATATTAACAGCGGTCATTTCTAGCTCGGTATCCACAGAGGAGCCATCAGATGCTGATTTGCTTGCTGCAGCTGCACACATAGAAGATGCGGGTGAGTCAGACATCGTTATGAATGGGTTTACATTTGTGGTTTTATTTTCAGAATACTGTTCTGCATTGTATAACGTTTTGTGATTCTGTATTATCAGCTTTCAGATGGATGCTTTTTAATTATTATTATTATTATTTATATATGTATATATATTTTTTTGCTTTTTAAATTCCATGGCAATTCCATTTACACTTTTTTTCCACCGCCGCAAAAAAATTCGAGAATCTACCTTTTTCACCCAATGCTGCCACACACAATTGTTTGTCATAGTCAGCTTATCTTTTTTGCACATTTTCATCTGTATATTTGGTGCATTTCCAATCATTAACTCTAACAATGTTTAACATTAGTTCTAACATCTACCAGTAGTAAATAGCAGCTGTATTAATCTCATGTAGTAGTGACTTGTAATATTACATGCAACAATAAATGTAACGTTGTCTTTTTATGGGTCTCCTTTACTTTTTCTGTTATGCTTTGCAGCTGATGGAAGCCAGTTGGTCAATCAGCCAGAAGCCCTGTCCTCCTCAGAGAGAGCTGCACCAAAAAAGCAGCCAGCCACCACTTAAGAAGTAAGACAAATCTTCAGATGGTATCTTAAAAGAAGCCTTCATGAAAGTAAACACTTTTTCTCTCTTACACCCACAGCTGCTGCTGCCTTAAGGTTGGAAGCAGACACTCCCAAAAGAGCAGCACTTGTGGGTCAGCAAGTTTCTCTTTAACAGAGACAAGTCTGGGAAGTTGGCGCTGAACAAAATCTGCATCTATGGTGGTCTCCCCCTGGCCCAATCCTCTATACTCTCAGCCTCCTTCTAAACCTGATGCCTTCCACAGCAGTCTGCTCCTCTGGGTTCCCTCCCTCATGTGGGCATACAACCTGCTGCGCTCCCAGCCCAACTGCCATCGCCTTGGGATCCAGCTAACAGCTTGTGGCATGTACAAGACAGGACCTAAACGGTTGGTACTTCATGGCGACTGAGTATCTTGAATGCCAGTCCTGCCAAAAGAAGCTAGCAGCCTGGTCGCGAGACATCCTGGACCAGTTGAAGCGCAACCACCATGAACAATTTCCTGCAATCCTAACCTAAAGGTATAATTTGTTTTTGTTTTTTTTAAGTCTTTTAACAAGATACCCCTTTATGGAACAAAAATATGTAGGCCTATGTGAATATACTGCAAAATATAATGTGATATATTATATAATACATTTCCATATATTGGAAACTAGTGTTCTTAGTTTGCAATGTATGCATACAGTATATTGTGACATATAAGTAAATATTGAGCTAACAATATTTAACAGTAGTAACACCTGATTTAGTGTTACGTATAGTGTAATTTTTATTTATTGTAAAATACAAATGTCCTGAACCTTTAATAATGACTGTACTGTAGGTCACCAAGAAGATAGCTGGTCATGCTGCTGGAACCGCTGCGTGGGTGACAGTGGAGGGGCCAAGGAGACGAAGGAGCTGATAGAACAGCTTCTAAATGACTTCATGGAGGCAATGGACACAATGGGAATCATGCTCTTTGACAAGGACAGGATGGAAGAGATCTGGCGGACACAGCAGCGCCACAACGACTGCATCCAGGACCCACCAGGTGTGCAGCTGTACAGGAAAATAGGGCGACTACAAGGGGAGGTTATTCTGCCCCAGTATTGTTGTGCACGTGGCTCAACATTAGGGCTGCACGATGTGTCGTTTAAGCATCGATATCGCGATGTATGAATCCACGATAGTCACATTACCGGATGTGCGATGTAGGCTGTCGTATTTGATCCGTTATTCATTAACTGTACGGGCCAGCTGCTCCCGGCCCTTTGACGAATGTGATTTGCGGAGAGCGCGCACGCGAGAGAGAAAGAGCCACGGCCGCACGCTCACCTTCTACAAACAACACGAGTGATGTCTTGCTCTCTCTCCCTCGCGCATATTAATCAATTGACACGATGGCGTCAATGTATAAATCATTTAAAATGAGAATGGAAGTGTGCTCACCCCATTTTTGTTCGTAAGAAAAATTTTGATTAGATTTCATATCGCACTATATATATCGCAGAAAAATAAAATATCGCAATGTAATTTTTTCCGAATGTCATGCAGCCCTACTCAACCTAGTCCTTCCACCTGCACCTAAACCGCTTTGTGCCAGATTTGCATTTTTCCTAAACAATATGAGTTGTTTGTTCATGTGTTTTCCATGGTGCTAACTTCTTTCTGCTTGCTTTTTCAGGAACAAGTGCAAGTGACCTTCATTTTCAGGATGATGTAAGTACATCATTCAGATGTACTTGATGGAAGGGCTTGTACAGTGGAATGAGGCTTGTGTTGTTGCTGCCATTGAAGGTGGAGGCAGAAAGGATATCTGCTATGGTGGCCAACTGCAGCAGTGCGCCATCATCCTGAGCCAGCTATTTATGGGCCTTAATTTGATAGAGGACTACACCAGCCCTGGCGAATACACAGGTAATATGTTTGTGCACACATGACACTTTTGTTGCAGTTACACCTGTATGAGTATGTGCTCCATGTGCTTATCACACTGTGATTGTCTACAGAAGAACTCTTTGGCGTGGAATACTTATAGTCCCAAACTAATAAAGCTTTTGAGGAAGACTTCGGAGCGGATCCTGATACTCCAGATGGGATTCAGGATGTAGACCTGAAGATTTATCTGGAGAGTGATGAGGGGTTGGAGGATGTAGACTTGGATGGTGAGCCCCTTGAAATCATGGAGCTCAGCCTCGATATCCCAGAACCCATTTAGAGATATTCAGATACAGTAGAGTCTTCCTTGCCAGAGCCAACATGTTGGTGAAGGGGCACTTCAAAGTCAGTCATTCTGTGACAAATGTGACCCCTGGAGCTGACAGTTTGAAGCGGTATGTGTCCATGTTTGCCAATCATTTTGTATAATTTCTATTTAATTTGTTTTTCATGTATTCATTACATTATCTATTTAACATTAATGTCTTTTTTTATTTCACAGCTGCTGCTTTGGTGAAGGCAGTGGACCTGCTCAGTGGCCTAATGCGAGCCGTCTTATGGAGGCAGCCTGTCTGCTGGCATACTTGCCAACCTTGAGACCTCAGAATTAGGGAGATATTGAAAGCACACACACAAACAAATGTAAAGAAGAGTATAATTCATTTATATGTACATAATTTATACATACATATTGTGTACAATAACAATTAAATCCGTTCGGCCACCGTGTTCAATGGAGAAGTCTGATCTAGAAATTTTGCAGGCAGCATATCCCTTCCCATTCGAGCTGTCCTAGATGAACGTGAATTATTTTTTCCATTCAGTTAGGAATTTGCAGGCATATTTTCTCTTTTTATTCGCCATGTCTCTTCTTTCTTCCTTTCCCCCTTCTTCTTCTTTTTCTGTTCTGAATTTGCCGCGCTTGACTTCGAGGTGAGTCTCGAATAACTTCTTTAGGGGCCGTTCACATATCGCACCTAAAAACGCGTGGAAAACGCTAGGCGCGACGCTTTCTCTTTCTTTTCCAAAGCGCTCGGGCAGTTTTGCCCCTGAGGCGTCTGCCTTTGCTAAGCAACCATGGCGTGCTCTCTCCATGAAGACACGGAAATTTCAGCAAAGGATAAATGAATTTGCAACACAAAAAATCGGTTGCAGTAGCTCTGCTACTAAATTTATGTCAAAATGGCAATCCATACAACTATGATCAGCTGTTCCTTCATCTTGGCTAAGCTTTCAACGTTGTTACGGAAAAGGATGAAGCTGATTGGTTAGTTCTTGTCACATGACCCGCGGTGCACTTGCGGCATTCTGAAAAGTTGAAACGTTTTTAACTCGATGCGATGTGGACGCGCCTGGAAAAAACGGCCGCGTCGCACCGCGTTGCTTCCATTATGAGCGATATGTGAACGGCCCCTTATTATTGTTCAGTCTGAAACGGCGCCCAGTGACGGATGGTGTAGCAATATTGTTGTCCGGGTGGAAATCGGGAGAAATTCGGGAGAAAGGTCGGCCCGGGAGATTTTCGGGAGGGGCTTTGAAATTCGGGAGTCTCCCGGAAAAATCGGGAGGGTTGGCATGTATGCCTGCTGGTCAGACAGTGGCTGGTGTCAAGGTAAACAGGTGGGCTGTCATTCTGCTTAACTACAGGATGATAACAGATGTAGTCCTGGACAGCCCCAGACTCATGGCTGGAACAAGGTTGAAGCTGTTTGCATAAAATTGTTCAGTTGTTGTCATATAACACCTTTCTCTGCATATTTACTAATTATTATATTTTCTTTACATAGGCACAATGCTCGGAAAGGAGGCAGGAAAGGGAGGTCTTGGAGCAGAGTATTCAGAACTTTACCATTCCCTTAGTGGCCTCTGAACCCCTCCCACCTGTGCTGTTTAAGCATAGTAGCTGTAAGCATAGTAGGCAACCGGTCCGGCGTGTGCACCAAGCCTATGAGTTCATAGGACAGCCTCCTATCAGCAGCTGTTGGCATGCCTGCTGCAGCACAGCATGCCCAAGGGCAGCATCTTCCTGTCCATATGTATTAAAAATACTGTTAAATGTATACATCTTACTTTTTCAAAATTAATTTATTTAAAAGAACATTGAAGATTTCACATTTAAGAATAATATTAAAGAACTTGTACCGCTTTAAAAATGTACATATGGTTGTTTATATATATTTTTAAGATTGATTAAACTAACACTTAGGATTAGTATGAAAGCATCTTTACAAACACAATAAACCTCCTCATAAATTGAAATAAATGTCATGTAATTATACTATAATTATAATAATATGCTATATAAATATAACAATACTGTTTACATATAATGTTATGGATGTAGGAAATATATATATATATATATATATATATATATATATATATATATATATATATATATATATATATATATATATTCTGTCAGAGAGCGTGAGTTTGTGGGAATTAAAAAAAAAAAAAAACCTCTAGAAGGATTTAATAGAGCTGTCCATGAGATTGACTGGGATCACATATGGTTGGGAACAAATTGTGAAATGGACTGTGAATCTTTTATGGTGACAATTGAGAGAACAATTAAAGATTTTAGCTGTAAAGTTGAACACTGTCACGGTGTCTGGTCTGTGTTTCCTGGGTCTCCACTAGTGGTCTCACTTCCCCATAGGCACCTCACCGCAGGCACTACAATTCCCACAAGGCCCTGTCCCTTCATCAGAGTAATTGTACACTCCTGTTAATTGCACTCAGGTGTCTTCACTTCATATTCATTACCCTGTTTTTTAAACTGGTCTGTTTCTGTTTGTTTCATGGAGTCCTTACTTTCTGTCACCTGGTTTCCTCGCGTTCCTAGTTTTTTGAGTTCCTGTTCCTGTTTGTTTGTTTCTGTTTTTGGACTGATGCTTGGTTATGACCCCAGCTTGTTTTGATTCTGATTTTGGAATTACCCAATAAATCTCACACTGCTCTTGGATCTCTCGTCTCCTGTGTTCCTGATCATTACAGAAGGACTCCATCATGTCTATATCCAGCGGTGTGGGACTTCGTGTCCGTACCCCAGCCAGTGTGGAGGAGCGGAGGGCGAGATTCCACAAATGAACCACCCTCCGTCAAGAGGGGAATGACATGGGTGTTCTGGACCCTGGCGGGTGGTATGGGATATAATGATGCGGCCCTGAAAGACCTTTTCAACCCCGGTCTGGATAACCCTGTGCCAGAAAGAGAAATGGATCAGCTGGACGCCTTTGATTTTTGGGGGTTCATTTTTTACCTACAACATCAGTCTCCGTGGGATACCCCAGCCACACCTGTCTCTCCCGGTGGGATGGGCGACTCTAGACTGGGGTGTACAGACCAGGAGGGCCGCCAGCCCAGTGCCACAGCACACGGTGGCCACCAGCCCAGCGCCACTTCACAAGATAGCCACCGGCCCAGAGCCA
This sequence comes from Carassius auratus, assembly GCF_003368295.1. NCBI lineage: Eukaryota > Metazoa > Chordata > Actinopteri > Cypriniformes > Cyprinidae > Carassius > Carassius auratus. Next base: position 12,850,125 of record NC_039250.1, read on the forward strand.
CAGCACAAGATGGCCGCATGTCCAGCGCCTGTGCACGTGATGACAGCCACGGTTGACCCTCCAGAGTCAAGTCAGGTTCCCGTTGACCCTCCAGAGTCAGGTCAGGTCACCGTTGACCCTCCAGAGTCGGGTCAGGTCACACTCCAGAGTCAGGTCAAGTCACACTCCAGAGTCAGGTCAAGTCACCGTTGACACTCCCAGGTCAGGACAAGTCACCATTGACTCCAGAGTCAGGTCAAGTTACCGTTGACACTCCAGAGTCAGGTCAAGTCACACTCCAGAGTCAGGTCAAGTCACCGTTGACACTCCCAGGTCAGGACAAGTCACCATTGACTCCAGAGTCAGGTCAAGTCACCGTTGACACTCCAGAGTCAGGTCAAGTCACACTCCAGAGTCAGGTCAAGTCACCGTTGACGCTCCCAGGTCAGGACAAGTCACCATTGACTCCAGAGTCAGGTCAAGTCACCGTTGACACTCCAGAGTCGGGTCAAGTCACACTCCAGAGTCAGGTCAAGTCACCGTTGACACTCCAGAGTCGGGTCAGGTTACCGTTGACCCTCCAGAGTCGGGTCAGGTCACTGTTGACCCTCCAGAGTCAGGTCAAGTCACCGTTGACACTCATGAGTTAAGCACTACCACAGTTAGACCTCAGGAGTCAAGTCAAGTCACCGGTGATCTTCGTGGGCAAAGTGAAGTCATCGACTATCTTCATGGGCAAAGGCAAAGTCACTTTGATATTCATGAGCAAAGTCAGGTCACCAATGATCTTCATGTGCAAAGTCAGGTCACCAATGTGTAGCCGCACTGGGTTGTACATAATTATTAACTCAAATGATATATAGGGAAGTTGAATAATTAATCAGGAATATGATTAATAAATATATCTCATATGACAGTTACATTAATATTATTGATTATGAAAAATAGCTCAATTGCATATATCAATAACTCATTACAGGGCTCTGTAATTTACTCATTAATATGTCAATATTCCACTCTTCATATCAATTATAGTGATATCTCTTACTGTAAATTACTGCAAATCAAACAGTGGTTTGTCCAGCAAACGGCCGTAAGATTTACTTATCAACTTTCAATAAAGTTATCACTTCTTATAATTCAAGGAAAATATTCTCTGGCCATGAAAACATTATCCTATCTTTATGAAATTGTTAACTAAAAAGTAAAGAGCGTGTAGCTAAAGATCAAACATTCCATTGACGTATGTGAGCGGTTCAGAGGCAATCATGTATATTGGCTTTTAATAATTCAACTAATAATACATCCAACTACAAATCACACAGAGTAAATACGCCTACGACAATACAGACAGTAAACTTTGTACAAGACATAACGGAATCCAAATGAGGGAGAGAGAGAGAATGAATGAGAGAGAAAGGACAAGAGAGAGAGAGAGAGCGTGATCACAGACTGAGCTCAGTTATGCCAACTCACAGACCGTAAACTTTGAAAGACAACAACGAATCAAATCATAGACAAACTTTAAGCAGCATTTAAATCTCCATAGAGAATGATACTTGCAAGTTTCTCTGTGTCTCTTTGTGTGCTGGAGCAGCGTGAGCGTGGTCTTTGTTGCTAAGCGTGTCTTCCGGGGGTTGCTGCGGAATCACGCTGTATTTGAAAGGTTTAATGTTTCAGATGTTTCAGAAAGCAATGTTTCAGAATTCATCTTCCTCGTGTGGAGAGGCGAATAGGCGAATAAACTTAGTAAAGAAAAGAGAAACACAAACAACGGAAATTAAAGCTCCCGAAGGAGCCATGAGAACGGCTGTCCTCTCAGCCTCCGTGCTAGCCTCTAGCAAGTTCGTAATTCCAGATTAATAAATTTTTCATTAATTTGCTTTATATAAGTGAGTCCGTCAAAGCATGACGATTAAATAAATATAAAAAATAACAAATAAATGATCAAAACATGAAGTTACATTCAAATACAGAATTACACACATTTAAAGTCTGATTAAAACACAATAAAACTGCAGATACTCCAATTTATATGGGGAACATCTAATGCACCAAAAAAGAAATACTTAATACATTGAGACCACATTGAAAAAAGTAATAGTTTAGGATACATTGAGAAAAAGGTACCGGTGAACGGGCTTTTTCCTGTCCTGTTGCCCAGTGGGATCATAAAGTTTTATGAGCTGGTCAGGGGTAGGGTTACAACCCATGGTTCTTTTTGAGAACATTCATGCTTAAAACATTTCCCATTTACAATTCAGCAACTTTAACCATTTACACAGGATTAACCATTTTTATGCAATACACAAACCTATTCAAAATACATCTTTTTAATAAAATGACGAAGGTAAAGAACGTTAAGAAAGGTTTGTTTGTGTGTATGTGCTTATGTGTGTTGTGGAATGTGTTTCGTTTCTTCATGTGCAAAGTCAAGTCACCATTGATCTTCCTAAATCCAGTCAAAAAACCATGGATCTACCAGAGCCTCTCCACGTCTCTGCTGAAAACGCATCAATCCCACTGTGGTGGCCTTCGGTGCCGCCCTGGTGGGCTCCTGTCCTGACCGCACGGCTGTGGTGTTCTTCTGCGCTGCCCTGGTGGGCTTCTGTCTCGACCACATGGCTGTAGTGGTCTTCTGTCTCGACTGCACGGTTGTGGTTGTCTTCTGTGCAGCCCTGGGAGGCTTCTGTTTCGACCGCAGAGATGTGGTGGTCTTCTGCGCCGCCCTGGTGGGATTCTGTCTCGACCGCATGGAAGTGGTGGTCTTCTGCGCCGTCCTGGTGGGTTTCTGTCTCAACTTCATGGCTACAGTTTGACCTTGCTCCACCCTGGATTCATGCCCTTTCGGCTTGCCCCTGGGCCCCTGAATTTTCATTTCTCTCATGGCCTTATGTTATGTTGTTGTTTTTATTTTTTGCACTTCCTGTCTCTGTTTCCCTCTGTTGCCTGGCCCTCCCCCACTCCCCCTGGTCCTCCGCCGGTCCACCTCCCTCCTGGTCTCTGTGTTCCTTGGTTTGTTCTTGTGTTCGGGTGGAGCATCTGGTAGCTGTTCCATAGAGGAGGGGGTAATGTCACGGTGTCTGGTCTATGTTTCCCTGGGTATCCACTAGTGGTCTCACTTCCCCATAGGCACCTCACCGCAGGCACTACAATTCCCGCAAGGCCTTGTCCCTTCATCACAGTAATTGCACTCCTGTTAATTGCACTCAGGTGTCTTCACTTCATATTCATTACCCTGACTTTTTTAACCGGTCTGTTTGTTTCATGGAGTCCTTACTTTCCATCACCTGGACCAAAGCAGATTTTTTTTTTTTTTTACTATAATAGAAAATGCAAAAAGGGATCCCAAAATAATTTGGAACCAAATGAAAAAACTTGTAGGACAGGACACAAAAACTAAACGACTTTTAGAAATTAAGATAAATGGAAAAATTATAAATAACACAATCAAAGTTGCCGATGGCTTCAATATTATTTTTTTTTTATTAAATCAGTATCCACTATTGTCCAAAGCTTACCATCTAAAAATCTAAATATTTGTCTGATAAATAACAGGCAGTTTTCAACAGGCCTATGTGAATATACCTAATATTATGTGATATATTACATAATACAGTGGAGGGGCCAAGGAGACGAAGGAGCTGATAGAACAGCTTCTAAACAACTTCATGTAGGCAATGGACACAATGGGAATCATGCTCTTTGACAAGGACAGGATGGAAGAGATCTTCCACAGCAGACACAGCAGCGCCACAACGACTGCATGCAGGACCCACCAGGTGTGCAGTTGTACAGGAAGATAGGGCAGGTGACTAAAGGGGAGGTCATTCTGCCCCAGTATCGTTGTGCATGTTGCTTAACATCCTTCCACCTGCACCTAAACCGCTTTGTGTCAGATTTGCATTTTTCCTAAACAATGTGAGTTGTTTGTTCATGTGTTTTCCATGGTGCTAACTTCTTTCTGCTTGCTTTTTCAGGAACAAGATCAAGTGACCTTCATTTTCAGATGTACTCGGTGGAAGGGCTTGTGTGGTTGCTGCCATTGAAGGTGGAGGCAGAAAGGATATCTGCTATGGTGGCCAACTGCAACAGTACGCCAACATCTTGAGCCAGCTTTTTATGGACCTTTATTTGCATTGTGAGTGTGTGTTTGTTTGTGGTTTTGTGTGTAAAAATAAAAACAAAAATGCAAAATTCTTAAAAAAAAAAAATGTCCTCCTTTCTTCTGTCAGCTATTTTTATTGGCTGAATAATTTGTGACATATCTGACAGGCCTGCGAATGAAACTGTGCACAAAAACACCACAGTAAATAAAAGGCAATAACGAGCAATGTGCGTTCACACAAATAACCGTTCATTTTTATGCTTCTATATTTCAATCAGGACCACTTCCGTCAAGTATATTTAATGACAATTATAATTGCATACAGTTATTGTTGGCGGTGTGGTTATGTTCTGGGCAACACTCCACACGCCTGTCCATGCAGCCATGCTTGGACAGAGCGGAGAGAGCAGCAAGACAAACCCCCCTGGGGTACAGAACAGAACCATTATAAGCATACATAATTACAATTCACAATTACATGAGTTGTAAACAAAATGTCATAGAGACTGCTTCCAATGAAGACACTGTAAAGAAAGAACAAGTGAAATCAGATTACAGGTTCATTTGGCGGAGTTGGGGTTGGAGGAGGGAGTTAATTGCAAGCAGCAATGCGATGGAGAGACACTGAATAATAAAAAATTTAAATAGACCGCAGGTCATAGGTGTGAAGACTGGATTGGTACACGTCAGGAACAGCTGACTGTCAGCTGATGCAAGCATGACTAACATGACCTGACTGAACTAACGCGATGCTCGATGTGCTGACAGACACTTATTACTTTGTTTTAAGGCTGAACGATTTGGGAAAATAATCTAATTGCGATTTTTTTTCCCAATATTGCGATTGCGATTTAATATGCGATTTGTTTTGTAAAGATTTTTTTTATGCTCTTTTTTCCCCAACAAAACGTAATGAATTATTTAAATATGACCAACACAATATTAGATGCATTTAGTGTGAAATGTTCTTTCCCATAGGCTGGGCCTATTTGTTATAATTAAATTAAAACATGTATGACTTGAAATAAATGACATTTTTATTGAACTGCTCGTTACAGAAACATCTATGGCTTTGCCACTGTGCATTTCAATAATTTAAACAAAGGTATGCGCACTTTGTAAACACTGTGTGCAAAATTTACAGTCTGAAGAAAAAATAATTAAAAATAATAATTATCTTACTGCTCCAAAGTCAGTAACATTTCACACAACTGCAACAGCATTTGCTTTGAAAATATTTAGTAAAATCAAAATAAATAAAGTTATAAATAAAAAAATGGAGAAATGCACTTTTAAATTAGACAAAAACTATTTGAATATTATAATTTGGAATAGATCAACCTCACTTATCAAGTACACAACAATAACACACCACACAGACTAAAGTTCACTACGAGTATGGCACTGCCAGCTATAATGATCCAACAGTTTTGTTCTAAGTGGCTCACAGGTTTTTTTGCTAAGAAAACCAGAATATTGACTTTTGCTGGCTTCAAGGATGAGCGAGTGCAAGTCACAATATTCCCTCCTGTGCTAAAAAGACGCTCTGAGGGAGCGCTTGTGGCAGGTACACAAAGATACTTGCGGGCCATGATGCACAACTGTGGGTAGCTGATCTTGTGCACCCTCCACCAAGCCAAGGTATCATCTTCTCCATCAATGGTAGGAGTCATCAGGTAATTGTTTAACTCTGCCTCTGTGACATCTTCAACAGGCAAAGAAGGAGAGGCTGCACTGGTCTTGAAAAAACTGCCAAGAGACCTCTTCGCCTTTTCCCCCAAGGGCTGTGCACTTTGAGGCATCTGAACAGTTTCAGTACGAGACCTCTTCTCCTATTAGATAAAAACAACAGCCATTAGTTTTCCAGTTAGATTTTACAGAAAAATTTTGTTTTTGTGAAATACATAATTATCATTTACCCGATGATATGTACGCTGTGCTAAGTCTACCATCTCTGTCTTCAGTCGGGTCTTGATAGCAGGGATGTTGTCAGTACTGATGTACTGTATTTTGAACCTAGGGTCCAGGAAACAGGCAACATCCAAAAGCTCCTGGATGTTTGGGTCTCCATATTTATTATTGAGGTATGCTAGGACTTGGGTTTTTATTGATTTAGTCAGGTCAGTGTCCTCAGCATCTTCAGCCAGGACTGATGTGGCAAAAAGGTGAAGAACTGGCTTGAGGTAGGAGATGCTCACATACTCCTCTCCAGAAAGAGCATCAGTAAGTTCCAGTAGAGGATGCAGTGCCTTGTGAATCGACTCCAACACATCAATATCTTGCCAGGTTGGGATGAGGGAGCGTGCATATCGATCTCCAGACAATACCTGAGAAATGGCTTTGGCCTGTTCAAGCACTCTAGCAATCATCATTTCTTTAGATCCTCATCTTGTTGGGCACTCCGTTATGAGGTTGTGCTCAGGGAGTTTGAGCTCCCTCTGTGCCTCCATCAGTGCTGCCTTCTTCTTCCAACTGTGGGAAAAGTGTCCCACCAGCTTCCTGCACAGTGCTGTTGCCCTTGACACTCTGTCATCTTTGAGTGCATTTTCTGAAAGAAATAGAAAGTAGTGTATTACACACAATTAAATTTGAGTTTTGTGATTCAAGGCTATCACTATTACACACTCACATTCTCTGTCATTCTAAAATGCACACATCCACACCCCTGTCCTCTCTCTCTCTCTCTCTCTCTCTCACACACACACACACACACACGCACACACACACACACACACACACACACTTTTTGTGTTTATTTAGAACATGTAAAAAAACAAAAACAAACAAAAAAACAAAAATGCAGGTGGCCATTCCACAACAGACATAAAATCAAAACATAATATTTCAATTTACATATTAGAAAAGGAGTGGGAGGAAATATTAATTTAATGAATCCCCAACTACACATAATTTATATATTTGTATCCAGCTTATTACTAATCGACGCATCTCTCTCTTTTGCGCGCACGCACACACACACACACACACACACACACACACACACACTCACACACACACACACGCGACATAACTTACCAATGGCAAGATGTAATCTGTGCCCAAAACACTGGAGCCTCGTCCATTCATTAAGCCGCGCAGCCAGAACCATATTTGACGCGTTGTCCGTCGTGATGCAGACGTGATTCTCCTCGTGGAGATCCCAGCTGACAAGCCCTTCTCTCAGGCCGGCTGCAATATTTTCCCCTGTGTGGTCGTCTGGGAAGTAGGTAGTTTGTAGGCAGCGAGCTCTGAGGTTGAAATCTTCATCAATAAAATGGACGGTAAGACTCTGGTAAAGCTCAGCTGTGCGGCTTGACCACATATCTGTAGTGCTAGCAAAAAACTCCACCGTTTTAACCTCCGCGGCGACTTTCTCTTTACACTTTTTGTACAGCTCCGGTATGGCAGTCTGACTGAAGTATGTACGGGAGGGTATATTGTACCGTTTATCAAGCGTATGTGTCAATGCCACGAATCCAGGCTTGGTCACCGTGCTGAGAGGCATCATATCTTTGGCTATGAACTCGGTTATTGCCCGAGTGATTTCCCCGTGCCGTTTTGAATTACGTTCATACGGAGTGACACTTTCGAACATTTCGGTCAGTGATCCCTGTCTTGAGGTATTTGGCCTGTCTGGCGCACTGGTGCTCGGCATTTTGGTCATACAACTGTCATACATTGATTTGTGGTATTTTTTTAAGTGCTGAAACAAGTTTGTAGTGTTACCCCGTGAAGTCGCAACGGGAGCACGGCATGCTCTGCATAACACCTGAAGCTGTGCAGCATCTTCTTTTTTGAAACCAAAATAGTTCCACACCACCGACGTGCTGTTCCTCTTTGAGATTAAAGTCGCAGCTGTGTCAGTTACTGACTGTTCCGTCGAGGCAGAGGCCATTGCGCTACAGGTTAAAGATGAACTGACAGGATGAAAAGTTGTTGCAGCCGAGTTCTCCGCTCTTTCGCTCGCGTCACGTGCCCACCTCAAATCGCGCACGTTGCGATTAAAAAATCGCATTTTCTCATATCGCGATATTATCGCAAATGCAATTAATCGTTCAGCCTTACTTTGTTTGAATGTTTCTTTGGTGCAGCATGGCACTGAGTTGTTAGAAAAGAAATGCGTAGTTACATCATTGCTTGATTACGCCAGGAACCGAAGATTGAGATTTTTGAACTGGTTCAATGAACCGAATTGTCTGAAAAGAACCGGTTCGCAGAAATGAATCGGAGTCGGACTTTGCATCACTATTACAGAGAAGATTGAGCAGGATCCGCCAAGAGCGATCTTTGGTTCTAATTGTTTCAAATGTTCTAATTTACGTGCACGCTGATTGGCCCGTCGGGATGTTCCAAGTTGCACCACAATTGGTCCTGATGCAAAGCTCCCCATTTTGGTAACATACTTTGGTAACTGTAAGTACTTTAAGCGATGTACGTCGTGTCAATCAGCTATGTAAATTTACGAGTAATTTAAGATGCAAATTGCTGATGTAAGAAATCTGTTTTCTGTAAAAGTTGAAGTGTCGCTTTTTTCCGTTAAGGTGTTATGAATTATTTTTGGTAAATACAGTAAATACCTTCTTACCTGCTCTTTAATGGGATTACATTTGTAGTTTAATAAAAGAATACCACGCTTTTGTACATTACATAACCTGTTTTGTTATTATTTATTATCAGCCTTCAGTTGGATTGTTTTGGAAACAGTAAGGTAGGAGGTGTACTGCACCTTCTGGTCGTGCGGGCTAAAGTGGCTTTCTTAGTCCTTTTTCTGCATTTAGTACAATTTTATGACATCTTTTTACACTTGGCTTTTTTGTACATTACATAACCTGTTTTGTTATTATGCATTATCAGCCTTCAGATGGATAGTTTTGGAAACAGTAAGGTAGGAGGTGTACTAGACCTTCTGCTCGTGCGGGCTAAAGTGGCTTTCTTTGTCCTTTTTCAGCTTTTAGTAAAATTTTACTATGCTTTTAACACTATGGCTTCTTTCCAACACCGCTGCGATTTTTGCACCCTGCTCACCTTTGCGCATTTGTCTTTTTATCAACGCACATTTATATTTGTCATTTCATGGTTTCCTAACTAACATCTAGCAGCAGTAGTAGTAATTGTAATAGTAAGTAACACTGACGACATCACTTCTATGTATCGCATTTACTTTTTTCTTTTATGCCACGCTGCTGATGTGACTCAACCATCCAGTCAGCTAGAACCTCTGCACTCTGCAACGAGAACTGCTGCACCAGAACAGCAGCCTCTGTCCACAGAAGAAGTAACTAAAATGCTCAAATGGTTAAATGATCAAAAATCAGCAGCAGAAAAAAAACAACATTTCTTTTTTTCTTCCCCTTTCAGCTATTGCTACCTGAAGGCTGGAGACAGACCCTACCCAAAGAGCAGCATTTGTGGGTCAGCAAGGCTCTTTTCACCAGAGACAAGTCTGGGAGGCTGGCGCTGACCAAAAACCAGCGTCTCTGGTGGCATCCTCCTGGGCCCCGTCCTCTGTATACACAGCCTCCTTCATCACCTTACAGCTTCTATCATGCCAGGCTTTTCCTGTGGATCCCTTACCGCTTGTGGTCATACCGGCTCCTGTGCTCACAGCCCAACTGTCGCCATCTTGGCTTCCCACTGACAGCGTGTGGGATGTACAAGACTGTCAGGAGGGTCTTGGATGTCAGTGGCTGGTACTTCATGGCTACAGAGTATCTTGAATGCCGGTCCTGCAAAAAAAACTGGCAGGCTGGTCACAGGATACTCTGAACCAGCTCGATCCTGTCCACAGGGAAATGTTTCCTGCGGTGTTGACCTACAGGTTGGCACACTGTTTTATTGTAAGTTTTAACATGAGAAAATGTCTTTCATGCTCTTCTGATATTGATCTGTTGTCTTTATTTATTTATTTTTATCATGCAGGCTGTCGTGTGATAAGGAGATTGTGAGGTGGATGCGTGGCGCTCATTGGGGAACAGTGCAACTTCTGTGCACCGGAGCCTATGCGTCAGGCACAGAGAGCATTGGATTGCCCAAACAACCTATTTCCTCTCTGTGATTTGGAAATTCCCAGACCATGACACAGACCCTAGCAGTCTCGCTAACCAGCTGCCTCAGATGGTACCTGTGCCTTGTCCGGGATGGCTGCTGTCAGTTTATGCCAAAGACGTACTGACACGGCTGCCGGAACTAAAGGCCAGGGTGACCTCTATCTATGGAACCATCCTGAAAATGGATTCCACTAAAAGGGTAAGGTAACATCACCATTAGTAGAGATAGGTGTAGGCTACATCACCCTTTTTTCTGTTACAAAATTAGAATTTTTGTAATGTAAACTGACAGGTCCATCCACTTTAATTCTTTTCATCCTATTTCAGGTCACTAAGAAACTGGCTGGTGAGGCTGCTGGCACAGCGGCATGAGTTTGGGCAGGTCCTCATGTGTGTCCTCACTGAGGCAGAGGGTGACGGTTTGCTTCCCATGTGCTCTAGACTTGTGGAGCGGTACCGTAGAGCTGGAGAAGCTCCTCCCCAAGTCCTCTATGTGGACCATGACTGTTGCTCTGCCACTGGGAAAGGAAAGGCGGCAGCAATGTTTGGTGAGTGGGACCAGCTGCTTGTCAGGCTGGACGTGTGGCATTTCATGCGGAGGTTTGCAGAAGGAGTGACCATGGACAGCCACCCGCTTTATGGCCCCTTCATGAAACGCTTCACCACTTGCATCTTTGAATGGGATGCTTCGGATGTGGAGAGGGTAAAGGAGGCCAAGCGGTCGACAGGCTGCCAGCCTACCCCTAAAGAACTGGCAAAGCATTGCTGCCGCCGCACTCGAGGGGCCCAGGAGACTGAGCAGCTCACTGAGAAGCTGTTTATAGACTTTGATGGGGCTACGGACACAATGGGCATCAAGCTCCTTGACCAGGAGAGGATGCGGGAGATCTGGCGGACCGAGCAACGTCACATGCAGTTTATACAGGACCCACCAGGTGTACAGCTGTACAGGAAGATGGGACAGGTGACCAAGGATGGGGTCATTCTACCCGTGTACCGCTGTGCACGTGGCTCAACATCCCTGGAGTCGTTCCACCTGCACCTGAATCGCTTCGTGCCAGGTTTGCATTACTCAAAAATAGCGTTTGTTGTTTATTTGTGTGTTTGCACTCTAGTTGTGTTTTTTTTTTCATCGTGATTATTTCTGAATTTGAATTTAGGTACAAGTGCAAATGCGTTGCATTTTCAAATGTACCTGTTGGAAGGACTGGTGCAGTGGAACGAGGCACGTGGGGTCGCTGCAGTTGAAGGTGCCAGCAGGGAGGAGATCTGTTATGGTGGCCAGCTGCTGCAGTACTGTAATGTACTGAGCCAGCAGCTTCTGGGTCTGAAACTGGCTCAGGATTACACTAGCCCCGGCGAATACACAGATATTTTTCACACAGACATTCTACTTTAGTTGTATTTCACCCATGTGTTATCAAAACATCAAAACATGTGATGCACTCTGTATTTCTACAGGAGAGCTCCTTGGTGTGGAATATTTGTATTCCCAAAGCAGAAGATCGTTTGAGGAGGACTTAGGTGTAGATCCTGATATTCCAGATGGGATTCGGGATGAAGACCTGCAGGGTGATATGGAGGGGGATGAGGGGTTTGAGGATCTGTGCCTTGATGAGTCCACTGAATTTTTGGAACTCGAGGGCAATGACCTGCAGCCCCCTCAGGAACAGACAGTGGCCCTACAACCTACTGATCAGCCCTCATCATCATCAGCAGCCGAGTCTTCCAGTCCTGCCTTGTCCACTCAGAGCCATGTAAATGATTACACATAAACACACTGTGTACACTGAGACTTTATGGTGTGTGTGATGTTGATATTTCATTTGGGGATTATTTTGTAATAATGAGTGGCTGACTGACTGAAAAAATCCTTTAATTTTGGTAAATTTATTTGGCATTGATAACAGAGCAGTTTATTAATTTATTTTAATGTACAGATGGAGAGTGTGGGACCAGATGGCCAAGCTGGTTATGACCACGTCATTAGGCTGGCCGACAGTCTGGTTGACCTGCGCCATCAGGGGTTTGTCACTCAGAGTAAGTTGGATGAGATTGTTGTGCTGTGGAACAACCTGTCAGATCATGACAAGGGCACTCTCATCTATCCCCCCCCCCCCCCCCCCCCCACCGTGACAGAGTCCTGAAGGGTCGCTTCAAGGTCAGCCATTCAAAGACCAATGTGATCCCTGGGACTGAAAGTCTGAAGAGGTATTGGTTTCTGTTTTTTTGTTTCTTACTTTGTTAGTTATTTTCATTCGATTCTCTTGAAAGTTCTTTGTATCTTGGATATAATCATAACCAGTCTCAAGACCAATATTATCCACTTGTTTGACCGCAAGCTGTTAAATAGTCTGATTAACTGTACTTTCCTCCTTTTTCACTTTGCAGATTCTTCCTTGGTGAAGGTGGACCAGCTCAGTGGCCCAGCACAAGCCAAGTAGTGGAAGCCATCTGCCTGGGTCTCTGCCGAATTTACCCTGCCGGTCAGACCATCGCTGGAGTCTGGATAAACTGATGGGCTGCCATCCTAAGGGATTACAGAATGATCCGAGATATAGTCCTGGGCAGCCCGGAATCATGGCCCAGACAAAATTAAAGCTGTTTGAGCTAAACCAGCTCACTATCTCTCAGTGGTAGGTTCAGTAATTAATTGTTTATTAATGTTTTTGCATCTGTTTTCATATTCATAATTATTTTTACACGCAAATACTTATTTATGTATTTTCTGTGTTTAGGCAAAATGCCCGAATAAAGAGTCAGGAGAGGGAGGTCTTGCAGCAGGACATTGAGCCTTTCACTGCTCCTTTGGTGGCCCCTGAACAGCTCCCACCGGTACTGCCAAAACTACCGGAAGCAATCCAGAATGGTCACTCATCCTTTGAGTTTAAAATACCACAGGATGCTTCCGGACAGGCAGCACCACATTCTCGAGGCCAGCTTCCTCAAGTGGGTTTGACACCAGCACCTCAAGTCCCTCCTGCCACTTCTGCCTCTCATCAGCTGCAGCTTAAGGTTTGGCCGCTAGGAAGAGGAAATTACCTCAGCAGTTCCTTTGCCAAAAGTGTTGGCAGCCTAAAACTAAAGAATTTGGCCACAGCCAGTTCAGGGGTGTCCACTTTTGTGCAAAGGTTTCTGGGAAGTCTGTGGCACAGTGGATGGAGGAAGTCGAGAGGAGAGACAAAATAATCGAAGAAACAGTTATTATATTGTTAAGATTTTGTTTTGTTAAAATGTTAAAATCAGCTTGTTTAGTTCCTAAAAAAATATTTGTGTTTTGAACGAACTGGGTGAGTAGATTGTTAAATGAGCCATTTACAAAGTTTTGTGTGAGTAATCACTTGCTTTATTTCTGAAGTTACCAGACGTTTCTTTTGATTGGCTCTGTCAATACATTTTGAAAGACTGTCACCTACTGGTTGTAGTAGTTTCCCATTTAAAGGTAGTCCATAAAATAATCTTTTTTTTTCAGCATTTCATATATATTTCATGTATTTGGCATTTCATATTGAAGACTTCACATATCAAATAAATACTCATTATTTATGCAGTTGTAATTGCAGTGTCACTTAAAGTGCTGCTTCTGTGCCAATTCTGGAGTTCTAAAATGTATTTTGCTAACATTGATTTCATTTGATTAATAAAAAAAGTTGTATCAAACTGTTTTTATTTTATTAAATGTACAGTACTAACATACAACATAAATGTAAACATTTTCTGTATTCCATTGTATTGAAAAAAAAAAAAAAACGAAATGGACAATTGAATATATAAATTATTTTTTATATTCAAAATTGTACAGAATTCAAGTACCATATTTTTCGGACTATAAGTCCCACCTAAGTATAAGTCGCATCAGTCTAAAAATACGTCATGACGAGAAAAAAAAACATATATAAGTCGCACTGGAATATAAGTCCGAAGACATTACCGTCTACAACCGCGAGAGGCTGTAGACGGTAATTTTTGCTATTGTTTCACTTCTCTTGGTTCATGCCAAATTAATTTTGATAAATAAGTCGCACCTGACTATAAGTCACAGGACCAGCCAAACTATGAAAAGTGCGACTTATAGTCCGGAAAATACGGTAATTAAATTCATATTGTTTCTTATTGTTTTATTATTATTATTTTTTTTTCAGAATCAGAATCATGCAGCCCTAACTGGTGCCCAAAGCCACACAGTTAACCCTGCCACCAGCAAGTCGCAGCCCACCATCGACAGCCTCTGAGAAATCCAAGAAATTAAATTCTTAATGCAGTGTTAATGCTTAGTACACTGAGAAGAGTTTCAATTTGCCTGACTTCATTACTATACAGATGAAGTACATGCATGACACATTTTAATTAGTTGCTTCATGACTGTTCTTGAGTTTTTCAAAGAGCCAGTTATTCAATCTCATTAAAAAAAAATTCTGATGACAATTTGGTCTGTTTCATTTATCTCTTAGTATCTCTGACATTTTGCTTCATTTTGTAGATAGGGTCACAGGGTTTTGTGGTCCAGGGTCACAAATGACTAAAGCTGATGGAGTAGGAGTTGTGGAAACGCAAATGGACCGGACACATGGAGTAGATAAAAACACAGCATCATCATCCCCAAAGATTTTAGGTTAGTTTGAATATTAACCTGATTGATGTATGTTGCTTTTTGTGTTTGAACAAACTCACTTCAGAAAGTTGAATCTTCATGAATTTCTTTGTTCTCAAAATAAAATAAAAAATCTTTTAAAAAATACCCTGGTCCCTGTTGACTCCAATAGTGACTCCAAAAAGGTGTTTTTTGTTTTGTTTTCATAGTATGGAAGTCCTGGGGGCACTGAAACTTTTTGTTTACCAGTATTTTTTCCAAATATAAGTTTGCATTCAACGGCAGAAGAAAACTCATAGAGGTTTAGAACAACAACAACAACAACATAACTTTATTTTTATTTATTTTTCTTAATAACTGTCATGAAAAAGGTATTGATTCTCTGTGTGATATGCTAGATCCACAAGGAAATGCTTTTTTATATCAGTCTAAATGTAATTTTCCTGTTGTCCATAAGGAATTTCTTACAATGATAAAAGTTTTCCAGAACAGTCTTGCTCATTTATTGAGATGTCATTTATCATTTGTAAAGGTTGTAAGAGTGAACAGGAATTGATGACCCTAAATGTAGTAATACAATTATAAGGAATGTGCTTGTTTAAATAAATAAATATATACACACACACACACACACACACACACACATACATGGAAATATTTTAGAAAAAATGCTGCTGAATGCAAATGCATGCTATATATAACAATAGTAGCTGGAATGAGGGACAGCTGGTTTTGATAAGCATCCTGGAACAAACATTGGTTGACCCTGCGAAAACGGTTAACATATGAAAAATCAGCTTAAACAACCAGCCAAAACTGTACAGATCATTAGGCCTTTCAATGATTAATTAAACAAAACCCACCATCAGAAAATTAAAACACTTTAAACAAAACAAGAACTGGTCCAGCGGCAAGGCAGGCACCTTAAAGGTTTAAACAATTGACTCGATGAGGAAAGACATTCTTGATCTACGAAAACAATTTTTTTTTTGTTGTTGTTGTTTTGTTTTTGTTTGTATGAGAGCAAGTGCACATAGGAGTGTCAGGGCTTTTTATGTCACATCACAGCCTACAGATCTAGTTGAACCTGTGGATGAATGAAAACAAAATAGGCGTTATATCTTATTTAACAGTAGAAAAATAGCAACACGTCAGCAGACATAGTCAATATAATACGTAATCGTCATAGTGTAGCAGTCACCGACAACTACATAACAACTCCTATAAACACAATTTGATTGTCTTTCAATGGGTGCTGGTTTGGCAGAGCGAGAAAATCAAGAATTCGTTGTTGGCACACTGCCAAGGACACAACATGCCTTTTTGATCAGACGTGTATCTCTTATAGATTTAACATTGTCCACTGCTCAATTTACAGCAAAATATAAGAATAAATATAAGTTTTTTTTTTATTTAAGGCTTACTAGAATACATCTTAAAATATAAATAGAGGTACAATTAGCATCAATCTACACTGAAAATGTATGGGAATATTTATATTTTGCTTAAAACCCACTTTAAACCATCATCGAGTGCTTGTAATAATTTCTGATAGAAGTAGATTTTTATTCTATAAAGGGGAGACATGCACTCTTTGTATGTTTTATAATGACTTTAACCCAACATTTCTCATTTGTCAGAATCATATTTTCTTTTATTGTTATTGTAACGGAGGCCAGTGAGTAGTGCTGTACAGGTAAACCTCACTCCCCGATCTCAAGAGACGCACTAGCAACAGACGCTAGTGGCTGTAGCCATTTAGCCTCCTTGTTAGTGCGTCTGCCTCCCATGCCGGAAGACCCGGGTTGATGAGTCCACTGAATTTTTGGAACTCGAGGGCAATGACCTGCAGCCCCCTCAGGAACAGACAGTGGCCCTACAACCTACTGATCAGCCCTCATCATCATCAGCAGCCGAGTCTTCCAGTCCTGCCTTGTCCACTCAGAGCCAGGTAAATGATTACACATAAACACACTGTGTACACTGAGACTTTATGGTGTGTGTGATGTTGATATTTCATTTGGGGATTATTTTGTAATAATGAGTGGCTGACTGACTGAAAAAATCCTTTAATTTTGGTAAATTTATTTGGCATTGATAACAGAGCAGTTTATTAATTTATTTTAATGTACAGATGGAGAGTGTGGGACCAGATGGCCAAGCTGGTTATGACCACGTCATTAGGCTGGCCGACAGTCTGGTTGACCTGCGCCATCAGGGGTTTGTCACTCAGAGTAAGTTGGATGAGATTGTTGTGCTGTGGAACAACCTGTCAGATCATGACAAGGGCACTCTCATCTATCCCCCCCCCCCCCCCCACCGTGACAGAGTCCTGAAGGGTCGCTTCAAGGTCAGCCATTCAAAGACCAATGTGATCCCTGGGACTGAAAGTCTGAAGAGGTATTGGTTTCTGTTTTTTTGTTTCTTACTTTGTTAGTTATTTTCATTCGATTCTCTTGAAAGTTCTTTGTATCTTGGATATAATCATAACCAGTCTCAAGACCAATATTATCCACTTGTTTGACCGCAAGCTGTTAAATAGTCTGATTAACTGTACTTTCCTCCTTTTTCACTTTGCAGATTCTTCCTTGGTGAAGGTGGACCAGCTCAGTGGCCCAGCACAAGCCAAGTAGTGGAAGCCATCTGCCTGGGTCTCTGCCGAATTTACCCTGCCGGTCAGACCATCGCTGGAGTCTGGATAAACTGATGGGCTGCCATCCTAAGGGATTACAGAATGATCCGAGATATAGTCCTGGGCAGCCCGGAATCATGGCCCAGACAAAATTAAAGCTGTTTGAGCTAAACCAGCTCACTATCTCTCAGTGGTAGGTTCAGTAATTAATTGTTTATTAATGTTTTTGCATCTGTTTTCATATTCATAATTATTTTTACACGCAAATACTTATTTATGTATTTTCTGTGTTTAGGCAAAATGCCCGAATAAAGAGTCAGGAGAGGGAGGTCTTGCAGCAGGACATTGAGCCTTTCACTGCTCCTTTGGTGGCCCCTGAACAGCTCCCACCGGTACTGCCAAAACTACCGGAAGCAATCCAGAATGGTCACTCATCCTTTGAGTTTAAAATACCACAGGATGCTTCCGGACAGGCAGCACCACATTCTCGAGGCCAGCTTCCTCAAGTGGGTTTGACACCAGCACCTCAAGTCCCTCCTGCCACTTCTGCCTCTCATCAGCTGCAGCTCAAGGTTTGGCCGCTAGGAAGAGGAAATTACCTCAGCAGTTCCTTTGCCAAAAGTGTTGGCAGCCTAAGACTAAAGAATTTGGCCACAGCCAGTTCAGGGGTGTCCACTTTTGTGCAAAGGTTTCTGGGAAGACTGTGGCACAGTGGATTGAGGAAGTCGAGAGGAGAGACAAAATAATCGAAGAAACAGTTATTATATTGTTAAGATTTTGTTTTGTTAAAATGTTAAAATCAGCTTGTTTAGTTCCTAAAAAAATATTTGTGTTTTGAACGAACTGGGTGAGTAGATTGTTAAATGAGCCATTTACAAAGTTTTGTGTGAGTAATCACTTGCTTTATTTCTGAAGTTACCAGACGTTTCTTTTGATTGGCTCTGTCAATACATTTTGAAAGACTGTCACCTACTGGTTGTAGTAGTTTCCCATTTAAAGGTAGTCCATAAAATAATCTTTTTTTTTTCAGCATTTCATATATATTTCATGTATTTGGCATTTCATATTGAAGACTTCACATATCAAATAAATACTCATTATTTATGCAGTTGTAATTGCAGTGTCACTTAAAGTGCTGCTTCTGTGCCAATTCTGGAGTTCTAAAATGTATTTTGCTAACATTGATTTCATTTGATTAATAAAAAAAGTTGTATCAAACTGTTTTTATTTTATTAAATGTACAGTACTAACATACAACATAAATGTAAACATTTTCTGTATTCCATTGTATTGAAAAAAAAACGAAATGGACAATTGAATATATAAATTATTTTTTATATTCAAAATTGTACAGAATTCAAGTACCATATTTTTCGGACTATAAGTCCCACCTAAGTATAAGTCGCATCAGTCTAAAAATACGTCATGACGAGAAAAAAAAACATATATAAGTCGCACTGGAATATAAGTCCGAAGACATTACCGTCTACAACCGCGAGAGGCTGTAGACGGTAATGTTTTCTATTGTTTCACTTCTCTTGGTTCATGTCAAATTAATTTTGATAAATAAGTCGCACCTGACTATAAGTCACAGGACCAGCCAAACTATGAAAAGTGCGACTTATAGTCCGGAAAAAACGGTAATTAAATTCATATTGTTTCTTATTGTTTTATTATTATTATTTTTTTTATCAGAATCAGAATCATGCAGCCCTAACTGGTGCCCAAAGCCACACAGTTAACCCTGCCACCAGCAAGTCGCAGCCCACCATCGACAGCCTCTGAGAAATCCAAGAAATTAAATTCTTAATGCAGTGTTAATGCTTAGTACACTGAGAAGAGTTTCAATTTGCCTGACTTCATTACTATACAGATGAAGTACATGCATGACACATTTTAATTAGTTGCTTCATGACTGTTCTTGAGTTTTTCAAAGAGCCAGTTATTCAATCTCATTAAAAAAAAAATTCTGATGACAATTTGGTCTGTTTCATTTATCTCTTAGTATCTCTGACATTTTGCTTCATTTTGTAGATATTAATTTTTTAATTTATAAAATATGGCATGGTATCGTGATACTACTTGGTATCGTGATACTTCCACTGGTATAGTATCGTAACATTTGTTTATGGTATCGTGACAACCCTACTTGTAGGTGGACAACTGAGATGCTGCAGTGCAAAGCGTGTAAGATTTGGCCAGCACTGAAGCTTGCCTGACCAGTATTTCGCTGGGTCATCGGTAAGGCTGATGTCCCCATCTGCCAGGTAGGCCTCCACATCACCTGATTGTAAATGTGTCCTCACTGGAATAGCCGATTTCCTTTTCTGCAGAAAAGACAAGACTGGCGTGCTGCTGGTGGCAGGTGTCTCTTCTGTGTTTCTTGCAGGTGTAGCCACAGGGTCACAGAGCTCCATCCTGAGGAGTAATGTCCTCTTCAGTGCATCCACATCAACATTGTTTGGAAAACAGCTGGCCTTATATCTGGGGTCAAGGAGAGTGGCAAGCAGAAATGTGGAGTTTGCAAAAGTTGGTTCAAAACGCCATTTTAGTTCTTTGCTCAGATTGGCTGCCAGTTTCCTTGCTGCTGTGTCTAACCTTTCTCTGGACTCAGCCGCAACATCTTGGCCCAGCCCCACTGTGGCATCCTGATCATCATCACCAGCCATGAACTGATCAGATTCATCCTCAGATGGAGCACAGGCCATGCAGGAGGGGGATGACCTCAGAGATGGAGGCGCTGTGTTTTGAGAGTGATCGTGTGACCTCATCAAAAGGACTAAGAACAGTGAGCATGTCTGATGCTAACCCCCACCCATTTGGATAGATGATTGTTGGAGCTTTACCCATGTTAGACTCATGTGTCATAATCTGTACAGCCCTGTGCTGCTCCACCAGCCGCTGGAGCATGTAGAACGTATAGACGGTTTCATCGGGCGCACGCGCCTGGACCTAAGTTAACTTCCGGTCTGGGTTATATTGGTCTGGCTGCGGTGCCATCTACAAACGCAGTTAAAGCCAAGGTGTTGAGTAGACTGAAGTTGGGCACAGGTGGTTGTGCTGCGGGATGTGTTTCCCATACATTTATTTATTTTTGGAGACTCGCCACAATTTTAAAACTGATCGATTTTCAAAAAGGCTTCGTTAAATAAACATGAGTAACGTAACATTACGTAACGTACTGCACGTTTAATAATAATAATTCCTGACATTTATGTTTAAATATCAAAACGAGGCACAGTTGTTTTTATATCGCTGTATTTCTGAAGTAGGACTTGCATGTTATATGCCTGATAAAGCAGCGTATGAGCGTACCAGCTCTGCTTTGTTTACAGCTGTTACTGGGGAAACCTCTATTTCTCGCGCTTTATGTCTATGCTTTAAAACATCTCCTGCTGGCAAAGAATGAATTTGCATTTTCATTAAGTCCACCTGATCCACGCAGCAAACATATTTTGTTTGTTATCAAAAAATATATACTCTAGAGGGACTTGACTGTTGTTATTGATTCTATTTGGAGTCTACCGGAAGTTAAGTTAGGTCCACAAAAGCGCTCACGCGCATTAACGTTTGTTTATGTTGATGCCGTTGAAACCGTCTATAGTTCCACCTTGTTTTTACATTTGTTATGAGCGTGTGCTGGGGGAGGTTCAACTGTGTTTGCAGCTCATGTAGTCTGTTGCTGGCTTTACTTGATCGATGAACATGGCCAGATATACTCCTGGCTTTGGAGAGAAGGGATGTCACAACCCTGTCCTTCTCCAGTGCTTTGATCACCACCAAGTGAAGTGTATGGGTTACGCAATGGATGTGTCCATATTCAGTCAAAGCTTTCACCATGTTCGCTGCATTATCTGAAACAACTAAACCGTATTGTGACAGACTGACCAACAGACTCTTCCCACTCTCTCATCTTTTCCTTAAGACAGGACAGAATGTTGTTTGCTGTGTGCTCAATTTCCAGCACACCAACATTTAGCAGCCCTGCTTTCCTCTGTACTGAAGCTTCGCCTACACGTTCACAACAGTGCCCAGTAAGACAGAGATATTAATGTGCGTTGTGATTGCTGGTCCAGAGATCTGTAGTGAGGTTGATGACACCTCCTTCAGCTGCCTTAAGTGACTGGACCAACTCCAGTCTCATTGCCTCATACAGCTCAGGCACTACAGTTCGACTGAAATAGTGCCTCAAAGGTATCTTATACTTGGGCTCTAAAAAGCCAACAAGTATCTTGAAGCCTGCCTCTCCTCTCCACCACAGAGAAAGGTTCAAGATTAGTGCAGATCATTTTACCAATCACCTCTGTAATTTGTTTTGACCGGGGATGGTTTGCTGAGAATGGCTGCTTTGCTTTGAGTATTGGTGAAGCGGAAAATGAATGTGAGCCCTTAGCACCACTTAAGCCCCTTTCACACTGCCATTCCGGCAAATACAGGGGTAAAGTGTTCCTGTAATTGTTCCCTGGTCGCTAGATTTGGCACTTTCACACTGCCAGTGATGACCCGGTATATGTGCGTGCTTTCACACACAACCCTAGAAGATCCCGTAACGACACGTGACATCAGCGTGTGACGTGTAATGTACGAGTCGACAACGCTTGACACGTTATACTTTAACTGAAGCAAGCAAACGATCTCGGCATCAGCGCAGAAAGTGAGGAACTAACTGATCTCTGCTTAATTACAGTTTGCACATATGTTTTCGTCGCGAATGTTGATCTTCCTTCAAAACAGCCGGTAAAAGAGTCGCGCGTCATCACTTCGATACGGAATTAGATCTGGCTTTTGTTCACACAGCGCTCGTTCCGGATCGATTACAGCAATGTTACTAGGTCCCCGACCCGGGTTCAATTCGGAAATCAATTCCGGGACGTGGTTGCTTTCACACAGAAGGCGACCAGGCAATGTTACGGGAATATTGCGGGTCCGACGTGCAGTGTGAAAGGGGCTTTAGCATCTCTACCTCTGTTTAGCTTGGACTTGCAAAGCTTGCAAATGGCTTTGGATGGATCATTTTCAGAAACAGCGAAAGAGTTCCATACTCAGTTGGGGAAAGGTGGGTGCTACTGCCACTGTTTTCATTGTCACTGATTTGACCCTCATTGTCCTGCAAGGTTAAGCAAACTCTGACTGGTGGTGCAGTGTCAACTGAAGTATTATCTTTTTCACTCATTATTCTGTTATCACTGATCATGAGAGAGGGAGAGTATTTGTGTGTGTGTTCATGTGTGTTAATTTGTAATTTTATTTATACCAAAACTACCTTTATTTTTGTATGAAATAGAGCAAGTGTCAGTGCGTTAAGTCAAAAACTGGTTAGAGCCCGCAGACGGTTTAAAAACAAAAACAAAAAAAACTCCCGATGACCGGCAGAGAGAGGGAGAAAGAGACTGCATGTGTCTAATTATTTTGTAATATAGATATAAGGTAGTTTTATATACCACAACTACCTTTATTTATTTTTTATTAAAGTGTCACTCAGTGCGTGAAGTCAAAAAACTGGTTAAAGTCAGCTAACGTTTAAAAAAGAAAAAAAAAATCTCCGACAGGCAGAGACGCAACGTGAGTCGCATTCTACCAAGCGCCACGTCTGAACAAACCCCACGTTTACCAAAACTCTACTGGTTAATAAGTACTTAATACAAACCAAAGTAAAAAACAAACCTGAAGCTGAAGAACACCTAAACGTTAACGGAAAAGACCCGCGAACCTGAGTGACTAAGGGAGAGACAGAAAGAGAGAGGGAGAAAACGCTGTTCTCTTCTCAGTGTTCTGTGTGTGAGTGAGCAGAGCGTGACACAGCAACACAATAAATCAGTATGTGTGTAGGGGAGGGGCACTGCCTATCACAGAACGCAGACATGATCAGCAACCCAATGAGAATTTTTATTTAATCCGAGCACAGATATTGACTCGTATTACTCGAATATTACTTGTACTCGGCAAAAGTGCTTTATCCGTACCGGATACTCGTTTCAGCCGAGTATCCGGCTCAACTCTAGTGAGTGAGTTTGGTCTGTTAATGAGTGTCTTAGAACATTAAACCACATTAAGTGCTTTCTTATAATGGTTTTCTATGGGGGGAACAGGCTCAACGTGTTTTTAAACGCTTTGTATTCATATTTAGGGCTCATCTGATTTTTTGTAGATAGTATACTTTATTAGTATGATGTTTAGTGAGTTTGGACTGTTAATATGACTGTCTTAAAACATTAAGCCACGTTAAATGCTTTCTTATAATGGTTTTCTATGGGAGGAAAAGGCTTAAAGTGTTTTTAAACGTGTTGCATTCATATTTAGGGCTCATCTGATTTTTTGTAGATAGCATACATTATTAGTATGGTGTTTAGTGAGTTTGGTCTGTTAATATGACTGTCTTAGAACATTATGCGCTTTCTTATAATTTTCTATGGGAGGAAAAGTCTCAACGTGTTTTTAAATGCGTTGCATTCATATTCAGGGCTCATCTGAGTTTTTGTAGATAGTATACTGTATTAGTATGGTGTTTAGTGAGTTTGGTCTTTTAATATCACTGTCTTGGTACATTAAGCCACGTTAAGCGCTTTCTTATAATGGTTTTCTATGGGAGGAATAGGTTGACCTGTTTTTATACGTGTTGCATTCATATTCAGGGCTCATCTGATTTTTTGTAGATAGTATACTTTATTAGTATGATGTTTATTGAGTTTGGTCTGTTAATGTGACCGTCTTGGTACATTAAGTCACATTAAACGATTTCTTATAACTGTTTTCTATGCGAGGAAAAGTCTCAATGTGTTTTTAAATGCGTTGCATTCATATTCAGGGCTCATCTGATTCATTGTAGATAGTATACATTATTAGTATGATGTTTAATGAGTTTGGACTGTTAATATGACCGTCTTAGAACATTAAGCCACGTTAAACATTTTCCTATAACTGTTGTCTATGGGAGTAAAAGGCTTAACATGTTTTTAAACGCGTTGCATTCATATTCAGGGCTCATCTGATTTTTTGTAGATAGTATACCTTATTAGTATGGTGTTTAGTGAATTTGGTCTTTTAATATCACTGTCTTGGTACATTAAGTCACGTTAAGCGCTTTCTTTTAATGGTTTTCTATGGGAGGATTAGGCTTTACCTGTTTTTATATGCCTTTCATTCATATTCAGGGCTCATCTGATTTTTTTGTAGATATTATACTTTATTAGTATGGTGTTTAGTGAGTTTGGTCTTTTAATATCACTGTCTTGGTACATTAAGTCACGTTAAACGTTTTCTCATAACTGTTTTCTATGGGAGGAAAAGGCTTAACGTGTTTTTAAATGCATTGCATTCATATTCCAGGCGCATCTGATTTTTTTGTTGATAGTTTACTTTATCAGTATGATGTTTAGTGAGTTTGGACTGTTAATATGACTGTCTTGGTACATTAAGTCACGTTAAGCGCTTTCTTTTAATGGTTTTCTATGGGAGGATTAGGCTTGACCTGTTTTTATATGCCTTTCATTCATATTCAGGGCTCATCTGATTTTTTTGTAGATATTATACTTTATTAGTATGATGTTTAGTGAGTTTGGTCTGTTAATATGACCGTCTTAGAACATTAAGTCACGTTAAATGTTTTCTTATAACTGTTTTCTATGGGAAGTAAAGTTTTAACGTGTTATTAAACGCGTTGCATTCATATTCAGTTTTTATCTGATTTTTTGTAGATAGTATACTTTATTAGTATGATGTTTAGTGAGTTTGGTCTGTTAATATGACCGTCTTAGAACATTAAGCCACATTAAGCCACATTAAGCGCTTTCTTATAATGGTTTTAAAGGGGAGGAAAAGTTTTAACGTGTTTTTAAATGCGTTGCATTCATATTCAGGGCTCATCTGATTTTTTGTAGATAGTTTACTTGATTAGTATGGTGTTTAGTGAGTTTGGTCTTTTAATATCACTGTCTTGGTACATTAAGTCACATTAAACGTTTTCTCATAACTGTTTTCTATGGGAGAAAAAGGCTTAA
The DNA here is from genome assembly GCF_003368295.1 of Carassius auratus. Taxonomy (NCBI): domain Eukaryota; kingdom Metazoa; phylum Chordata; class Actinopteri; order Cypriniformes; family Cyprinidae; genus Carassius; species Carassius auratus. Next base: position 12,875,479 of record NC_039250.1, read on the forward strand.
CGTGTTTTTAAATGCATTGCATTCATATTCAGGGCTCAATCTGATTTTTTGTAGATAGTTTACTTTATTAGTATGATGTTTTTTGAGTTTGGTCTGTTAATATGACTGTCTTGGTACATTAAGTCACATTAAACGTTTTCTTATAACTGTTTTCTTATAAATGTTTTCTAGGCCAAACTGTTTTCTATGGGAGGAAAAGTCTCAATGTGTTTTTAAATGCGTTGCATTCATATTCAGGGCTCATCTGATTCATTGTAGATAGTATACATTATTAGTATGATGTTTAATGAGTTTGGACTGTTAATATGACCGTCTTAGAACATTAAGCCACGTTAAACATTTTCCTATAACTGTTGTCTATGGGAGTAAAAGGCTTAACATGTTTTTAAACGCGTTGCATTCATATTCAGGGCTCATCTGATTTTTTGTAGATAGTATACCTTATTAGTATGGTGTTTAGTGAATTTGGTCTTTTAATATCACTGTCTTGGTACATTAAGTCACGTTAAGCGCTTTCTTTTAATGGTTTTCTATGGGAGGATTAGGCTTTACCTGTTTTTATATGCCTTTCATTCATATTCAGGGCTCATCTGATTTTTTTGTAGATATTATACTTTATTAGTATGGTGTTTAGTGAGTTTGGTCTTTTAATATCACTGTCTTGGTACATTAAGTCACGTTAAACGTTTTCTCATAACTGTTTTCTATGGGAGGAAAAGGCTTAACGTGTTTTTAAATGCATTGCATTCATATTCCAGGTGCATCTGATTTTTTTGTTGATAGTTTACTTTATCAGTATGATGTTTAGTGAGTTTGGACTGTTAATATGACTGTCTTGGTACATTAAGTCACGTTAAGCGCTTTCTTTTAATGGTTTTCTATGGGAGGATTAGGCTTGACCTGTTTTTATATGCCTTTCATTCATATTCAGGGCTCATCTGATTTTTTTGTAGATATTATACTTTATTAGTATGATGTTTAGTGAGTTTGGTCTGTTAATATGACCGTCTTAGAACATTAAGTCACGTTAAATGTTTTCTTATAACTGTTTTCTATGGGAAGTAAAGTTTTAACGTGTTATTAAACGCGTTGCATTCATATTCAGTTTTTATCTGATTTTTTGTAGATAGTATACTTTATTAGTATGATGTTTAGTGAGTTTGGTCTGTTAATATGACCGTCTTAGAACATTAAGCCACATTAAGCCACATTAAGCGCTTTCTTATAATGGTTTTAAAGGGGAGGAAAAGTTTTAACGTGTTTTTAAATGCGTTGCATTCATATTCAGGGCTCATCTGATTTTTTGTAGATAGTTTACTTGATTAGTATGGTGTTTAGTGAGTTTGGTCTTTTAATATCACTGTCTTGGTACATTAAGTCACATTAAACGTTTTCTCATAACTGTTTTCTATGGGAGAAAAAGGCTTAACGTGTTTTTAAATGCATTGCATTCATATTCAGGGCTCAATCTGATTTTTTGTAGATAGTTTACTTTATTAGTATGATGTTTTTTGAGTTTGGTCTGTTAATATGACTGTCTTGGTACATTAAGTCACATTAAACGTTTTCTTATAACTGTTTTCTTATAAATGTTTTCTAGGCCAAACTGTTTTCTATGGGAGGAAAAGTCTCAATGTGTTTTTAAATGCGTTGCATTCATATTCAGGGCTCATCTGATTCATTGTAGATAGTATACATTATTAGTATGATGTTTAATGAGTTTGGACTGTTAATATGACCGTCTTAGAACATTAAGCCACGTTAAACATTTTCCTATAACTGTTGTCTATGGGAGTAAAAGGCTTAACATGTTTTTAAACGCGTTGCATTCATATTCAGGGCTCATCTGATTTTTTGTAGATAGTATACCTTATTAGTATGGTGTTTAGTGAATTTGGTCTTTTAATATCACTGTCTTGGTACATTAAGTCACGTTAAGCGCTTTCTTTTAATGGTTTTCTATGGGAGGATTAGGCTTTACCTGTTTTTATATGCCTTTCATTCATATTCAGGGCTCATCTGATTTTTTTGTAGATATTATACTTTATTAGTATGGTGTTTAGTGAGTTTGGTCTTTTAATATCACTGTCTTGGTACATTAAGTCACGTTAAACGTTTTCTCATAACTGTTTTCTATGGGAGGAAAAGGCTTAACGTGTTTTTAAATGCATTGCATTCATATTCCAGGCGCATCTGATTTTTTTGTTGATAGTTTACTTTATCAGTATGATGTTTAGTGAGTTTGGACTGTTAATATGACCGTCTTAGAACATTAAGCCACATTGAGCGCTTTCTTATAATGGTTTTCTATGGGAGGATTAGGCTTGACCTGTTTTTATATGCCTTTCATTCATATTCAGGGCTCATCTGATTTTTTTGTAGATATTATACTTTATTAGTATGATGTTTAGTGAGTTTGGTCTGTTAATATGACCGTCTTAGAACATTAAGTCACGTTAAATGTTTTCTTATAACTGTTTTCTATGGGAAGTAAAGTTTTAACGTGTTATTAAACGCGTTGCATTCATATTCAGTTTTTATCTGATTTTTTGTAGATAGTATACTTTATTAGTATGATGTTTAGTGAGTTTGGTCTGTTAATATGACCGTCTTAGAACATTAAGCCACATTAAGCCACATTAAGCGCTTTCTTATAATGGTTTTAAAGGGGAGGAAAAGTTTTAACGTGTTTTTAAATGCGTTGCATTCATATTCAGGGCTCATCTGATTTTTTGTAGATAGTTTACTTGATTAGTATGGTGTTTAGTGAGTTTGGTCTTTTAATATCACTGTCTTGGTACATTAAGTCACATTAAACGTTTTCTCATAACTGTTTTCTATGGGAGAAAAAGGCTTAACGTGTTTTTAAATGCATTGCATTCATATTCAGGGCTCAATCTGATTTTTTGTAGATAGTTTACTTTATTAGTATGATGTTTTTTGAGTTTGGTCTGTTAATATGACTGTCTTGGTACATTAAGTCACATTAAACGTTTTCTTATAACTGTTTTCTTATAAATGTTTTCTAGGCCAAACTGTTTTCTATGGGAGGAAAAGTCTCAATGTGTTTTTAAATGCGTTGCATTCATATTCAGGGCTCATCTGATTCATTGTAGATAGTATACATTATTAGTATGATGTTTAATGAGTTTGGACTGTTAATATGACCGTCTTAGAACATTAAGCCACGTTAAACATTTTCCTATAACTGTTGTCTATGGGAGTAAAAGGCTTAACATGTTTTTAAACGCGTTGCATTCATATTCAGGGCTCATCTGATTTTTTGTAGATAGTATACTTTATTAGTATGATGTTTAGTGAGTTTGGTCTTTTAATATCACTGTCTTGGTACATTAAGTCACGTTAAGCGCTTTCTTTTAATGGTTTTCTATGGGAGGATTAGGCTTTACCTGTTTTTATATGCCTTTCATTCATATTCAGGGCTCATCTGATTTTTTTGTAGATATTATACTTTATTAGTATGGTGTTTAGTGAGTTTGGTCTTTTAATATCACTGTCTTGGTACATTAAGTCACGTTAAACGTTTTCTCATAACTGTTTTCTATGGGAGGAAAAGGCTTAACGTGTTTTTAAATGCATTGCATTCATATTCCAGGCGCATCTGATTTTTTTGTTGATAGTTTACTTTATCAGTATGATGTTTAGTGAGTTTGGACTGTTAATATGACTGTCTTGGTACATTAAGTCACGTTAAGCGCTTTCTTTTAATGGTTTTCTATGGGAGGATTAGGCTTGACCTGTTTTTATATGCCTTTCATTCATATTCAGGGCTCATCTGATTTTTTTGTAGATATTATACTTTATTAGTATGATGTTTAGTGAGTTTGGTCTGTTAATATGACCGTCTTAGAACATTAAGTCACGTTAAATGTTTTCTTATAACTGTTTTCTATGGGAAGTAAAGTTTTAACGTGTTATTAAACGCGTTGCATTCATATTCAGTTTTTATCTGATTTTTTGTAGATAGTATACTTTATTAGTATGATGTTTAGTGAGTTTGGTCTGTTAATATGACCGTCTTAGAACATTAAGCCACATTAAGCCACATTAAGCGCTTTCTTATAATGGTTTTAAAGGGGAGGAAAAGTTTTAACGTGTTTTTAAATGCGTTGCATTCATATTCAGGGCTCATCTGATTTTTTGTAGATAGTTTACTTGATTAGTATGGTGTTTAGTGAGTTTGGTCTTTTAATATCACTGTCTTGGTACATTAAGTCACATTAAACGTTTTCTCATAACTGTTTTCTATGGGAGAAAAAGGCTTAACGTGTTTTTAAATGCATTGCATTCATATTCAGGGCTCAATCTGATTTTTTGTAGATAGTTTACTTTATTAGTATGATGTTTTTTTGAGTTTGGTCTGTTAATATGACTGTCTTGGTACATTAAGTCACATTAAACGTTTTCTTATAACTGTTTTCTTATAAATGTTTTCTAGGCCAAACTGTTTTCTATGGGAGGAAAAGGCTTAATGTGTTTTTAAACTTGTTGCATTCATATTCAGGGCTCATCTGATTTTTTGTAGATAGTATACTTTATTAGTATGGTGTTTAGTGAGTTTGGTCTTTTAATATCACTGTCTTGGTACATTAAGCCACGTTAAGCGCTTTCTTTTAATGGTTTTCTATGGGAGGATTAGGCTTGATCTGTTTTTATATGCCTTTCATTCATTTTCAGGGCTCATCTGATTTTTTGTAGATATTATACTTTATTAGTATGATGTTTAGTGAGTTTGGTCTGTTAATATGACCGTCTCAGAACATTAAGTCACGTTAAACGTTTTCTTATAACTGTTTTCTTATTACTGTTTTCTAGGCCAAACTGTTTTCTATGGGAGGAAAAGGCTTAAGGTGTTTTTAAACTCGTTACATTCATATTCAGGGCTCATTTGATTTTTTGTAGATATTATACTTTATTAGTATGATGTTTAGTGAGTTTGGTCTGTTAATATGACCGTCTCAGAACATTAAGTCACGTTAAACGTTTTCTTATAACTGTTTTCTATGGGAAGTAAAGTTTTAATGTGTTATTAAACTCAGGGCTTATCTGATTTTTTGTAGATAGTATACATTATTAGTATGGTGTTTAGTGAGTTTGGTCTTTTAATATCACTGTCTTGGTACATTAAGTCACATTAAACATTTTCTTATAACTGTTTTCTTATTACTGTTTTCTAGGCCAAACTGTTTTCTATGGGAGGAAAAGGCTTAAGGTGTTTTTAAACTCGTTACATTCATATTCAGGGCTCATCTGATTTTTTGTTGATAGTATACCTTATTAGTATGGTGTTTAGTGAGTTTGGTCTTTTAATATCACTGTCTTGGTACATTAAGTCACATTAAACGATTTCTCATAACTGTTTTCTATGGGAGGAAAAGGCTTAAAGTGTTTTTAAATGCATTGCATTCATATTCAGGGCTCATCTGATTTTTTGTAGATAGTATACTGTATTAGTATGGTGTTTAGTGAGTTTGGTCTTTTAATATCACTGTCTTGGTACATTAAGCCACGTTAAGTGCTTTCTTATAATGGTTTTCTATGGGAGGAATAGGTTGACCTGTTTTTATACGTGTTGCATTCATATTCAGGGCTCATCTGATTTTTTGTAGATAGTATACTTTATTAGTATGATGTTTAGTGAGTTTGGACTGTTAATATGACCGTCTTGGTACATTAAGTCACATTAAACGATTTTATAACTGTTTTCTATGGGTGGAAGAGGCTTAACGTGTTTTTAAACACTTTGCATTCATATTCAGGGCTCATCTGATTTTTTGAAGATAGTATACTTTATTAGTATGATGTTTATTGAGTTTGGTCTGTTAATGTGACCGTCTTGGTACATTAAGTCACATTAAACGATTTCTTATAACTGTTTTCTATGCGAGGAAAAGTCTCAATGTGTTTTTAAATGCGTTGCATTCATATTCAGGGCTCATCTGATTTATTGTAGATAGTATACTTTATTAGTATGATGTTTAGTGAGTTTGGTCTGTTAATATGACCGTCTTAGAACATTAAGCCACGTTAAACATTTTCCTATAACTGTTGTCTATGGGAGTAAAAGGCTTAACATGTTTTTAAACGCGTTGCATTCATATTCAGGGCTCATCTGATTTTTTGTAGATAGTATACCTTATTAGTATGGTGTTTAGTGAGTTTGGTCTTTTAATATCACTGTCTTGGTACATTAAGTCACGTTAAACGTTTTCTCATAAATGTTTTCTATGGGAGGAAAAGGCTTAATGTGTTTTTAAATGCATTGCATTCATATTCCAGGCGCATCTGATTTTTTTGTTGATAGTTTACTTTATTAGTATGATGTTTAGTGAGTTTGGACTGTTAATATGACTGTCTTGGTACATTAAGTCACGTTAAGCGCTTTCTTTTAATGGTTTTCTATGGGAGGATTAGGCTTGACCTGTTTTTATATGCCTTTCATTCATATTCAGGGCTCATCTGATTTTTTTTGTAGATATTATACTTTATTAGTATGGTGTTTAGTGAGTTTGGTCTTTTAATATCACTGTCTTGGTACATTAAGTCACGTTAAACGTTTTCTCATAACTGTTTTCTATGGGAGGAAAAGGCTTAACGTGTTTTTAAATGCATTGCATTCATATTCCAGGCGCATCTGATTTTTTTGTTGATAGTTTACTTTATCAGTATGATGTTTAGTGAGTTTGGACTGTTAATATGACTGTCTTGGTACATTAAGTCACGTTAAGCGCTTTCTTTTAATGGTTTTCTATGGGAGGATTAGGCTTGACCTGTTTTTTATATGCCTTTCAGTCATATTCAGGGCTCATCTGATTTTTTTGTAGATATTATACTTTATTAGTATGATGTTTAGTGAGTTTGGTCTGTTAATATGACCGTCTTAGAACATTAAGCCACATTAAGCCACATTAAGCGCTTTCTTATAATGGTTTTAAAAGGGAGGAAAAGTTTTAACGTGTTTTTAAATGCGTTGCATTCATATTCAGGGCTCATCTGATTTTTTGTAGATAGTTTACTTGATTAGTATGGTGTTTAGTGAGTTTGGTCTTTTAATATCACTGTCTTGGTACATTAAGTCACATTAAACGTTTTCTCATAACTGTTTTCTATGGGAGAAAAAGGCTTAACGTGTTTTTAAATGCATTGCATTCATATTCAGGGCTCATCTGATTTTTTGTAGATAGTATACTTTATTAGTATGATGTTTATTGACTTTGGTCTGTTATTATGACCGTCTTGGTACATTAAGTCACATTAAACGTTTTCAACTGTTTTCTTATAAATGTTTTCTAGGCCAAACTGTTTTCTATGGGAGGAAAAGGCTTAATGTGTTTTTAAACTCGTTGCATTCATATTCAGGGCTCATCTGATTTTTTGTAGATAGTATACTTTATTAGTATGGTGTTTAGGGAGTTTGGTCTTTTAATATCACTGTCTTGGTACATTAAGCCACGTTAAGCGCTTTATTTTAATGGTTTTCTATGGGAGGATTAGGCTTGACCTGTTTTTATACGCGTTTCATTCATATTCAGGGCTCATCTGATTTTCTGTAGATATTATACTTTATCAGTATGATGTTTAGTGAGTTTGGTCTGTTAATATGACCGTCTTAGAACATTAAGTCACGTTAAACATTTTCTTATAACTGTTTTCTATGGGATGTAAAGTTTTAACGTGTTATTAAACGCGTTGCATTCATATTCAGGGCTTATATGATTTTTTGTAGATATCATACATTATTAGTATGATGTTTAGTGAGTTTGGTCTGTTGATATGACCGTCTTAGAACATTAAGCCACATTAAGCGCTTTCTTATAATGGTTTTCTATGGGAAGTAAAGTTTTAACGTGTTATTAAACGCGTTGCATTCATATTCAGGGCTCATCTGATTTTAAGTAGATAGTATACATTATTAGTATGATGTTAAATGAGTTTGGACTGTTAATATGACTGACTTAGAACATTAAAGTCACATTAAACGATTTCTTATAACTGTTTTCTATGCGAGGAAAAGTCTCAACGTGTTTTTAAATGCGTTGCATTCATATTCAGGGCTCATCTGATTTTTTGTAGATAGTATACTGTATTAGTATGGTGTTTAGTGGGTTTGGTCTTTTAATATCACTGGTACATTAAGCCACTACATTTTTTTGTAGATAGTATACTTAGATAGTATCTTAGAACATTAAGCTAACCCTTCCGCCGTAAACTCATCCCCAGCTTGCGTTGATGCACTTATATAGTTTGCCTTATGACGGCCATCTTCATACATTGTTTCAAAGTCAAAATAAATATAGTCTTGGCTATGTTCTCTAGGCTTGGCCGGTTGAAATAGCAACAGTGTTGATCTGCATACATCTGGATGGTGCACATTTGTGTGTTAATAGTTTATCACCAGACCATTTTGTTCTGTACGGTCAGTAACATTTATCACAGTATTTTATGTGATCACACTGAGACCTCGAACCGTCACTTTGTGTTTGTTTATGAATTTCATAACAGAAATCTACAGGGTGTCTACAGATTTTAACAAGTTAAATTTAAGACTTTTTAAGACCTTTTTAATACCGACTTGTTTGGAAATTAAGACCACCAAACCTGTGATGAAAACGCAAACATATACCTATTCACATACACACACACACACACACACAAAACAAAACAATAAATAAAATTTGTTACAGCAATAATATTTTATTACAGTACACAGTGAGTTTTTCACAGACAATATCCATAAACTAAACAATATGCAGGTCCATTTGCTTGCTTTTACTTGTCTGGTTCAGGCTTTAGTCAAACATGATCACAAAAGCACCACATCTATTGACCTCGGCAATAAGTTCTTTTTTTAAATATGGCGCCAGTCCAAACTTAGCTATATATCTGCTTTTGTCTTTTCCACACATAAACGTCTGCACAAGCCCAGAGTCTGGAAACATAGCTTTGAAAACAGGGCTTGAAAACGAAAAAAAAAAATTCCATCGGTTCACTCCGAGCAGAATCGATATTTTTATGTTTCTGTTCTGCGTTCCTCTGATATTATTACCTTTCTGAAACTGAGACAAAAGCAGATATATAGCTAAGTTTGTACTGGCGCCATATTTTAAAAAAAGAACTTATTGCCGAGGTCAATAGATGTGGTGCTTTTGTGATCATGTTTGACTAAAGCCTGAACCAGACAACTAAAAGCAAGCAAATGGACCTGCATATTGTTTAGTTTTTGGATATTGTCTGTGAAAAACTCACTGTGTACTGTAATAAAATATTATTGCTGTAACAAATTTTATTTATTGTTGTGTGTGTGTGTGTATAGGTATATGTGTGCGTTTTCATCACAGGTTTGGTGGTCTTAATTTCCGAACAAGTCGGTATTAAAAAGGTCTTAAAAAAGTCTTAAATTTAACTTGTTATAATCTGTAGACACCCTGTAGATTTCTGTTATGAAATGCATAAACAAACACAAAGTGACGGTAAGAGGTCTCAGTGTGATCACATAAAATACTGTGATAAATGTTACTGACCGTACAGAACAAAATGATCCAGTGATAAACTATTAACACACAAATGTGCACCATCCAGATGTATGCAGATCAACACTGTTGCTATATTCAACCGGCCAAGCCTAGAGAACATAGCCAAGACTATATTTATTTTGACTTCGAAACAATGTATGAAGATGGCCATCATAAGGCAAACTATATAAGTGCATCAACGCAAGCTGGGGATGAGTTTACGGCGGAAGGGTTAGCTTAATGTTCTAAGATACTATCTAAGTATACTATCTACAAAAAAATCAGATGAGCCCTGAATATGAATGCAACACTTATAAAAACAGGTCAAGCCTATTCCTCCCTTAAACCATTATAAGAAAGCACTTAACGTGGCTTAATGTACCAAGACAGTGATATTAAAAGACCAAACCCACTAAACACCATACTAATACAGTATACTATCTACAAAAAATCAGCTGAGCCCTGAATATGAATGCAACGCATTTAAAAACACATTGAGACTTTTCCTCCCATAGAAAACCATTATAAGAAAGCGCTTAATGTTCTAAGACGGTCATATTAACAGACCAAACTCACTAAAAATCATACAATTCAATTCAATTCAATTCAAGTTTATTTGTATAGCGCTTTTTACAAAATAAATCGTTACAAAGCAACTTTACAGAAAATTATGTTTCTACAATATTTAGTAGTAGCTAGTAGTTTGTGCACATTTGACAGGATTTTAGAAAAAATAATAATAATAATACAAGACGTAGTCAGCTAGACGATGAACTATCAATATTATTAAGTTATTATATGATTCAGTCACACATTTAGCAATAATTGTTAGTTCTGTTTGTTGATTCAAGGTTAGCATCATCTGGGGTCCTCCGAGGGTCAACATCATCTCTTCTCAGGTGTTCTGGATCCAGACTGGAGCTTGTTTAAATCCTAGTTACCACGGGATGTAAATCCCGTGGCGAAACATAGAAACAAAATACAGACATCATTAGCATAGCTGCTGATCCAACAAAGTAAAATTAGTTTAACCCAAGCTAATGAATAAAAATGCAACTTTGAACAGATGCAACTACACTCACAATTAAAAAGAAACATTATTCGAATGCTTGGCGAAAGAGATGTGTTTTTAATCTAGATTTAAACAGAGAGAGTGTGTCTGAACCCCGAACATTATCAGGAAGGCTATTCCAGAGTTTGGGAGCCAAATGTGAGAAAGCTCTACCTCCTTTAGTGGACTTTGCTATCCTAGGAACGACCAAAAGTCCAGCGTTTTGTGACCTTAGGGTGCGTGATGGGTTGTAGCGTGGTAGAAGGCTAGTTAGGTACGCTGGAGCTAAACCATTTAGGGCCTTATAGGTAAGTAATGATAATTTGTAACTGATACGGAACTTAATAGGTAGCCAGTGCAGAGACTGTAAAATTGGGGTAATATGATCATATTTTCTCGACCTCATAAGGACTCTAGCTGCTGCATTTTGGACGACCTGTAGCTTGTTTATTGAAGAAGCAGGACAACCACCTAGAAGTGCATTACAATAGTCCAGTCTAGAGGTCATGAATGCATGAACTAGCTTTTCTGCATCAGAAACAGATAACATGTTTCGTAGCTTGGCAATGTTTCTAAGATGGAAGAATGCAGTTTTTGTAACATTGGAAATATGATTTTCAAAAGACAAATTGCTGTCTAATATAACACCCAGATTTCTGACTGTAGAGGAAGTAACAGTGCATCCGTCTAGTTGCAGATTGTAATCTACAAGATTCTGTGTAGTGTTTTTTGGTCCAATAATTAATATCTCTGTCTTATCCGAATTTAATTGGAGAAAATTGTGTGTCATCCAATCTTTTACATTTTTAACACACTCTGTTAGCTTAGATAATTGGGAAGTTTCATCTGGTCTCGTTGAGATATATAGCTGAGTATCATCAGCATAACAGTGGAAGCTAATTCCGTATTTTCTAATAATATTACCAAGGGGCAACATATATATTGAAAATAGAAGGGGACCTAGGACGGATCCTTGTGGCACTCCATATTTTACTGATGATAAATGAGATGACTCCCCATTTAAGTAAACAAAATGGTAGCGATCGGACAGGTAGGATCTAAACCATCTTAGAGCCTGCCCTTGAATACCTGTATAGTTTTGTAATCGATCTATGAGTATGTCATGATCTATGGTGTCGAACGCAGCACTAAGATCAAGTAAGACTAGAAATGAGATGCAGCCTTGGTCTGACGCAAGGAGCAGGTCATTTGTAATTTTAACAAGTGCAGTTTCTGTGCTATGGTGGGGCCTAAAACCTGACTGAAATTCTTCATACATATCATTTTTATGCAGGAAGGTGCTCAATTGAGCAGACACAACTTTCTCTAAAATTTTAGACATAAATGGAAGATTTGAAATAGGCCTATAATTTGCCAGTACACTAGGATCTAGTTTTGGTTTCTTAATAAGAGGCTTGATAACCGCCAGCTTGAATGGTTTTGGGACGTGTCCTAAAGTTAACGACGAGTTTATGATATTGAGAAGCGTTTCTTCTGCTACAGGTAACAGCTCTTTCAGTAATTTAGTGGGTACAGGATCTAATAAACATGTTGTTGGTTTAGATACAGTGATAAGTTTATTTAGCTCTTCCTGTCCTATGGTTGTAAAGCGCTGCAGTTTATCTTTGGGTGCGATGGATGAAACTGAAGTGTTAGACGCTGTAGAATCTACATTCGCTATTGTATTTCTAATGTTATCTATTTTATCAGTGAAGAAATTCATAAAGTCATTACTATTTAACGTTGGTGGAATATTTGAATCAGGTGGCATCTGGTAATTTGTTAACTTAGCCACTGTGCTAAATAAAAACCTTGGATTGTTTTGGTTATTTTCAATGAGTTTGTGTATATGGTCTGCCCTAGCAGTTTTTAGAGCCTGTCTATAGCTGGACATACTGTTTTTCCATGCAATTCTAAAAACTTCTAAGTTAGTTTTTCTCCATTTGCGTTCAAGACTACGAGTTAATTTCTTGAGACTAATACTAATACTAATAAAGTATAATATCTACAAAAAATCAGATGAGCCCTGAATATAAATGAAACGCATATAAAAACAGGTCAAGCCTAATCCTCCCATAGAAAACCATTAAAATAAAACGCTTAACGTGGCTTAATGTCCCAAGACAGTGATATTAAAAGACCAAACTCACTAAACACCATACTAATCAAGTAAACTATCTACAAAAAAATCAGATGAGCCCTGTATATGAATGCAACGCATTTAAAAACACGTTAAAACTTTTCCTCCCATTGAAAACCATTATAAGAAAGCGCTTAATGTGGCTTAATGTTCTAAGACGGTCATATTAACAGTCCAAACTCACTAAACATCATACTAATAAAGTATATTATCTACAAAAAAATCAGATGAGCCCTGAATATGAATGCAACACGTATAAAAACAGGTCAAGCCTATTCCTCCCATAGAAAACCATTATAAGAAAGCACATAACGTGGCTTAATGCACCAAGACTGATATTAAAAGACCAAACTCACTAAACACCATACTAATACAGTATACTATCTACAAAAATCAGATGAACTCTTGAATATGAATGCAATGCATTTAAAAACACGTTGAGACTTTTCCTCCCATAGAAAACCATTATAAGAAAGCACTTAATGTGGCTTAATGTTCTAAGACGGTCATATTAACAGACCAAACTCACTAAACATCATACTAATAATGTATATGTGATACACACAAAGTGTGTATACAATTGTTTTTTTTGTTTTTTTTTTCACTGAAATCTGTATATTTTTATAAGTTCAACGATCATCTTATTTGTTTATGCAATGTGCAAATTAACGTATGTATATGGTTTACATGGACAAAGAAAAAGGACTCTTATTTTGATTTTCCGGCCCGGGAGTCGCGAACGGACTGGTGAACTGCGCAGGCTTCCTCATACCAACAGAAGAGCTGAGAAGGAGCAGACGTGACCCTCCCGGTCTTTTCATTTTATCCTGTTTTTACGAGTAAAAGCACGATACGTATAAGGAAAACCGTGAAATATAAAACAGCGATTGCACTAGTGTGATGTATGATGAATGTGAAGTGTTGAATTTGATTCATCTTATGACGTTTTGTTTTTCACAAACTATGTTATCTCTTTAATATAAGGAAAATGATCTAAACATGCTCCAGTGATCTTTATATCGATCTATATACATTTATTAAATGTGTTTTGGTTATAAAATGTTTATCTGTTCAAGTTAATGTGTAAAATAGAAAGTTGACCGTCTCTGAGAAGCTCACTCTGTTGCCGCGTTTGGCGCGCTTGGTGGTCACGTGACCGGGCGCTGAGGAAAGATTAGAAAAGCACACTGTATGTGTTCTTCCATTATAGATACTCGCTTGTGAGGGGAAAAAAGGTAGTAAATTGTGTTAATATTTAAAACATACACTATATATTTGCAATGTATAATATTTTTAAGTAGACTGTGGGTTAAGAAAAATACTTTTACACTGTAAATCGGTGGGAGACATATAAGCCTGAAAAAAGTTTTTATTTTTTACTTCAAATATTAGGCATAAAAAATATTGAGTTGTGTTGTACTGACTCTTGCATTTCCTAAAGTATATGTGGTCTTTTAGATTTTGTATTTGAAATTGGATTTATTCACCAATTTGTTGCATTCGTGTCTAAAATTGTCATATGGTGTCACATAAAAGTTATTCTATATAAAATGAAAATGGAATATACTCTGCCTAAGTAACTAATTTCAAAATAAATCGTTATCATTACTATCTTAAGATTAAACATTTATTTTGTGCAGATTCATTAGATTTTGTATTGTTTTTCTAAATCATAATGCAAATTAAGTCACCTCTTCTTCAGCCTTTCCAGATATTTTAGATTAATTATGTTAAACCCAGTTATAAATCTATGAAAATGCTTGTGACTCTTGCTGATACTATTTCTCTTGTGTTACACTGACTTTTTTATGATTTATAATTAAAGTATTTTTACTGGCACAATTCTGAATGTCACACCAAATTATATAGTGTCACGCTATATGATGAACAGCGCCACTCCACATTTGTCAACGCAAAAAACTGTATTTTATTTACATTCAATTAATTTAATTCAGTTAACATTAATAAGACAAAAAAAAAACATACTAACATTGTCTTAAAACTTTTTAAATGATAAGAAACTCAGAAATATGAGTAAATCAAACGCCATCTAATTTCAACAACATTCAACATGAATAATTTAAAATTAGAGGAGAGTGTGTGTTGTAACAAAAATTCTAATTGTTAACAATAAAAAACTAATCAATTTACAATTAGTTGAATGTTTTAGATTGAAAATTCATGATTTGAAATGGTCTAGAGTCAGCAGATTTTCTAATTTTAAATTAGATTGGAGGAAATTCCAATCAAACGGCCCTGCATACATAAAAGACTTCTTACCTAGCTCAGTTAGGGTAAAAGGAACAGAAAGAGTGTGAAAGTTTGCGAATGAAGAAAATAATTCTTGATAATTTTCTGTTGCATAAGACAACAAAGATAAGAAGGCAACAATCCCAAGATGGCTTTGTAAGTAATTAAGTACCAGTGCGTTTTTCTTCTGGTAGACAGAAGAGGCCAACCTACTCTGTGATTCAAGGTGCAATGATGAGTTGAGGATTTACAATTTGATATAAACCTTAGAGCACCGAGAGTGTGTGTTGTAACAAAAATTCTAATTGTTAACAATAAAAAACTAATCAATTTACAATTAGTTGAATGTTTTAGATTGAAAATTCATGATTTGAAATGGTCTAGAGTCAGCAGATTTTCTAATTTTAAATTAGATTGTAGGAAATTCCAATCAAACGGCCCTGCATACATAAAAGACTTCTTACCTAGCTCAGTTAGGGTAAAAGGAACAGAAAGAGTATAAAAGTTTGCGAATAATTCTTGATAATTTTCTGTTGCATAAGACAACAAAGATAAGAAGGCAACAATCCCAAGATGGCTTTGTAAGTAATTAAGTACCAGTGCGTTTTTCTTCTGGTAGACAGAAGAGGCCAACCTACTCTGTGATTCAAGGTGCAATGATGAGTTGAGGATTTACAATTTGATATAAACCTTAGAGCACCATGACTACATTTACAAGCTGTTAAAATTCGGGTTATGGTCGGGTTAAGGTCACTATTTGGGTTTCTGAAACATTCGGGATAACCCGTTTACATGCGTGAGCAGAGAGAGTTACTCCTGTATACATGGAATGTGTAATCAGTCGCCAATATCCCGATGTAAACGGCGACGCACGGTTAGCGTCTGGACGTAATACGCAATATGCATCATTTCCGATTCTTCTTCCTGTATCCAAAGACTCAAAAGACCAAGATTCCTTGCGAATAGAACATGCGCAGAACACACATTTTGATGGGGATGTGCCGAAACGCGTTTACAAGACCAAATATTCGGGTTAGAAAAGGGGTACCCCAGGTATAATTTAAAAACCGGGATATGAGCATATCCGGGTTTTTGCCGGTGTTTACATGGCCGTGCGCGACCGGGTTATTGCTAATTTCCCGGTTTTGAACGGGTTATTGGCTGCATGTAAACTTAGTCACTAATAAACGGCATCTAAGGAAGAGAGAAGATAAGAAGGTGCAAACTGATATACAACATCACCGTAATCAAGGACAGGGAGAAAAGTAGCAGACTAATTTCTTTTTTACATTAAAAGAAAAGCAAAACTTGTTCCTGAAATAAAACCCAAGCTTGATTTTCTGTTTATTCTTCAGTTGAGTGATATGAGAGCTAAAAGATAGGGCATCATCAACTATAATGCCTAGATATTTGTACTCTTACTAATTCAATCACTGTACCTTGAAAGGTCTGAAGAGATACTAAATTATTTTCAGTTCTTTTGAATTGGAAAATACCATATACTTTGTTTTATCAGTGTTCAGAACAAGTTTTAAACTGTGAAGCCTTAACTGAATTATGTTAAAGGCTGACTGAAGCTTAGACAAGGCTTGCTGTCCAGAGGAAGCGCTGCTATACATGACAGAATCATCTGCATAAAAATGAAAGTCGGCATCCTGAATGTCATAATCAAGGCTATTTATATCAATGGTGAATAAAAGGGGACCCAACACCGATCCTTGGGGAACACCTTTGGAAATCTCTAATTAATCAGATTCTTTACCTTCAGCTTGAAAACACTGGGTTCTTCTACTCAGATAGTTTTAAAACCAAGGAATAACGTGACTTGATAAACCAACAACCTTCAATCTGTGCAGCAATATTCCATGATCCACTGTATCGAAAGCCTTTGATAAATCAATCAAAAGCGAGGCAAAAAATTCACCATTATCCATTGACCCTACAATATCATTTAAAACTTTCAAAATAGCCGTTGTAGTACTGTGTTTATTGCGAAACCCAGATTGATTGATAGACAACACTCTGTTTGCATTCAAATAGCATGTCAACTGTTCACTAATAGAATAGATATTAGTAAAACCAGATACAGTATAAAACATACAATGTATCATTTGTCTATGAATTATACAATGAATCTTGAGACCTCCTGTTTCCTTGCATGGTCAGCATCTCGTCTTTCCCTTTTTGTCCTCTCTTTACCTGAGATTTCTGCCTGACAGACAAAACATTGCATCTTTTAATAGACAAAGCATTGCAAATATGGTAAAACATGGTTAAATTAAGTATAAAATTGAAAAAAAAATACATTAATTGTATGGGTAATTTAATGTTCACTATTACATTCATTGAATATGTTTTGAATAGTTATTGATTTATCATTTAAAAAGGTGTATGTAATATTGTTTGACAAATATATCATATGGTGTGACTTAGAAAAAGAGTCACACCATATGATACAGTGTAACACCATATGACATTTTGTTCAATTAAGCTAATCTCTTGGTTAACTAAAAACAGCTAGCTTATACTTAGCATGTAAATTGCCACATGGCAGGGATGATCTTTAAGAATTAATAAGTACAATTTGTATAAAAGTGTTTAATTTATATGTAAAAAATGTCACACCGTAAGACACAAAACATTGACCACTAGTGAGCATATCAGATAAAGAGCTTTTCAATTAAAAATTAAAAAGCCAGAACTCACTTCTTGATCTTTTAAACCCCTCCAGAGATGACACTGCAACTTCCTGGTTGAGTGTTGACGGTTGAGTGTTGACTTCTTCACCATAATGATGTCCAAATTATTGCCCGTTCAAAATATAAATAGCAGTGTCACACCATATGATGCCCATTTTACGGACAAAATGTATTTGCCCATAACTTGCTTTAAAATCATACAGAGACATCAACACTTTTTGTGTCTGTTGAAATAGCCTAATTCTGTTATTAAACTGTAAATGTATCAATTATTTATACTTTTCTGATAAATAATGTCATATTAGTAAGTTCACTTAAACCCCAGACAGTCACACCACATGACAAATTTGATGTTTAGATACAAATTTTAAGTAGAGGTCTTAAAACACCAACTACAGCTATGGTATGCTGTAATCATATCTTGTTAGAGGAACAACATGAAGATATATATTTTTAACAAATACTCATTTTTATTAGGTTATGACATCATGGACAGGTAGAATTGCATGTCATGTCTCCCACCCAAATATACATATATTGAGTAAATCTAATTCTAAGTTATATTGTCTTTATAAATATTAGTATTGATGTGTATGAAGAGGAGCTGTGAAGGAGCAGACGTGACTCTCCCGGTCTTTTCATTTTATCCTGTTTTTACAGGTACAGTAATCTGTCTGACGGGCCTCCAGAGGCGGGGCCTGCAACATATACTATCTATCTACAAAAAATCAGATAAGCCCTGAATATGAATGCAACGCGTTTAATAACACGTTAAAACTTTACCTCCCATAGAAAACAGTTATAAGAAAACGTTTAGCGTGACTTAATGTTCTAAGACGGTCATATTAACAGTCCAAACTCACTAAACACCATACTAATAAAGTATACTATCTACAAAAAAATCAGATGAGCCCTGAATATGAATGCAACATGTATAAAAACAGGTCAAGCCTATTCCTCCCATAAAAAACCATTAAAAGAAAGCACTTAACGTGGCTTAATGTACCAAGACAGTGATATTAAAAGACCAAACTCACTAAACACCATACTAATAAAGTATACTATCTACAAAAAATCAGATGAGCCCTGAATATGAATGCAACGCGTTTAATAACACGTTAAAACTTTACCTCCCATAGAAAACAGTTATAAGAAAACGTTTAGCGTGACTTAATGTTCTAAGGCGGTCATATTAACAGACCAAACTCACTAAACATCATAGGCCTACTAATAAAGTATACTACCTACAAAAATCAGCTGAGCCCTGAATATAAATGCAAAGCGTTTAAAAACACGTTGAGACTTTTCCTCCCATAAAAAACCATTATAAGAAAGCGCTCAATGTGGCTTAATGTTCTAAGACGGTCATATTAACAGACCAAACTCACTAAACATCATACTAATACAAATCTCTGCATGAAGTGCCACACGTCCAGCCTGACAAGCAGCTGGTCCCACTCACTAAACATTGCCGCCGCCTTTCCTTTGCCAGTGGCAGAGCAACAGTCACGGTCCACATAGAGGACTTGGGGAGTTAAAAAAAAGTTAAATTACAAAAAAAAGGCTAAAAAATAATTTATTTGTGCAATAAAAATGACCCTCTCTTAATGGACATGCAAAAAGTTTTTTGAGTGTCTTCTTATGACAGTGATTTTAAGTTTGTGACCGGTACACATTTGCAAAGACTTTACAGAGCTTTTATTAAAATAAGCTTTAAGTTAATAAACGTGTATTAAATTGTTCAGTTTCGTAGAGCTAAACATAAGCACAGCCTGAAATGTACAATCCAGAATAGAAAGGTTTTTATCATGGTTTTGCATGAACACAATTTAACTTTCTGTTGTATGCATAAAAAATATCTGCTGATTTAAATTGAGTGCTGTGGTCTGCTATTAACTTGAGATACTCCAAAGTCTACTTGAGCAGAAATGTAAACAAACACACTTTGATATTTTTTATTAATATTATTGATATTATTAATATATTTAATGCATATAATTTTAATTTACAATATGTTCTATCATGTACAATATGTATCAATGGCATTCAGGACACTTACATTTTACAATATATGAGGCAGTTTATTGTTTTTGTAAACTAATCCTAATCCTTATTAATCCTAAATGTTAAATATTATCAATAATCACAAAAAAAAATCAGTTTTAATGTCAATTTCATAAAAAATTGTTCATACTTTATACATAAATTATATATTTAAATGTATAATGAATTATTTTAAAATATATTAAACCGATTGTTGATTTATTTAGTATTGTATAATATTTAGATAGTATTGTGTTCATATTTAAAAAAACAAAACGTATAGTAGTATTGTTTATTTAAACTACTTTGACTTCTATTAAATGTATTTTTGTAGTTTACTGTGGTATAGTAAAATACATTAATTATACATTAAATATTTTTCACAGATTCTTTTTGAGTCACTCATTCTTGGTATACTTTAAGTTCTGGACAAATATTTAATAAAGCAGAAATGTACACATTAGAAAAAGGAAAACATGTTTATTTTTATGTACATATATGAACAAAACAAAACAAAATCTTAACAATATAATAACTGTTTCCTCAATTATTTTGTCTCTCCTCTCTTGACTTCCTCCATCCACTGTGCCACAGTCTTCCCAGAAACCTTTGCACAAAAGTGGACACCCCTGAACTGGCTGTGGCCAAATTCTTTAGTCTTAGGCTGCCAACACTTTGGGTAATTTCCTCTTCCTAGCGGCCAAACCTTGAGCTTCAGCTGCTGCGGCTGCCTCTACCAGCTTCTTTCACTGCCAAGCTGTGGTCTTGGGCACCCTCTGCTCATCTGCTCCCACAACAGGTATGAGCACTGCACCAACAGGTATGCGGTAGCTCTGGTAGATGTATGTGCAGCAGCAGCAGGTACAGACACAGAGGCAGAAGTGGCAGGAGGGACTTGAGGTGCTGGTGTCAAAACCCCTGGAGGAAGCTGGCCTCGAGAATGTGGTGCTGCCTGTCCGGAAGCATCCTGTGGTATTTTAAACTCAAAGGATGAGTGTCCATTCTGCATTGCTTCCGGTAGTTTTGGCAGTACCGGTGGGAGCTGTTCAGGGGCCACCAAAGGAGCAGTGAAAGGCTCAATGTCCTGCTGCAAGACCTCCCTCTCCTGACTCTTTATTCGGGCATTTTGCCTAAACACAGAAAATACATAAATAAGTATATGCGTGTAAAAATAATTATGAATATGAAAACAGATGCAAAAAGATTAATAAACAATTAATTACTGAACCTACCACTGAGAGATAGTGAGCTGGTTTAGCTCAAACAGCTTTAATTTTGTCTGGGCAATGATTCCGGGCTGCCCAGGACTATATCTCGGATCATTCTGTAATCCCTTAGGATGGCAGCCCATCAGTTTATCCAGACTCCAGCGATGGTCTGACCGGCAGGGTAAATTCGGCAGAGAGCCAGGCAGATGGCTTCCACTACTTGGCTTGTGCTGGGCCACTGAGCTGGTCCACCTTCACCAAGAAAGAATCTGCAAAGGAGTAAAGTACAGTTAATCAGACTATTTGACAGCTAGCGGTCAAACAAGTGGATAATATTGGTCATGAGACTGGTTATGATTATATCCAAGATACAAAGAACTTTAAAGAGAATCGAATGATAATAACTAACAAAGTAAGAAACAAAAAAACAGAAACCAATACCTCTTCAGACTTTCAGTCCCAGGGATCACATTGGTCTTTGAATGGCTGACCTTGAAGCGACCCTTCAGGACTCTGTCACGGTGGCGGGGGGGATAGATGAGAGTGCCCTTGTCATGATCTGACAGGTTGTTCCACAGCACAACAATCTCATCCAACTTACTCTGACAAACCCCTGATGGCGCAGGTCAACCAGACTGTCGGCCAGCCTGATGAGGTGGTCATAACCAGCTTGGCCATCTGGTCCCACACTCTCCATCTGTACATTAAAATAAATTAATAAACTGCTCTGTTATCAATGCCAAATAAACTTACCAAAATTAAAGGATTTTTTCAGTCAGTCAGCCGGCCACTCATTATTACAAAATAATCCCCAAATGAAATATCAACATCACACACACCATAAAGTCTCAGTATACACAGTGTGTTTATGTGTAATCATTTACCTGGCTCTGAGTGGACAAGGCAGGACTGGAAGACTCAGCTGCTGCTGATGATGATGAGGGCTGATCAGTAGGTTGTAGGGCCACTGTCTCTTCCTGAGGGGGCTGCAGGTCATTGCCCTCGAGTTCCAAAAATTCAGTGGACTCATCAAGGCACAGATCCTCATCCCCCTCCAGATCACCCTGCAGGTCTTCATCCCGAATCCCATCTGGAATATCAGGATCTACCCCTAAGTCCTCCTCAAACGATCTTCTGCTTTGGGAATACAAATATTCCACACCAAGGAGCTCTCCTGTAGAAATACAGAGTGCATCACATGTTTTGATGTTTTGATAACACATGGGTGAAATACAACTAAAGTAGAATGTCTGTGTGAAAAATACCTGCGTATTCACCGGGGCTAGTGTAATCCTGAGCCAGTTTCAGACCCAGAAGCTGCTGGCTCAGTACATTACAGTACTGCAGCAGCTGGCCACCATAACAGATCTCCTCCCTGCTGGCACCTTCAACTGCAGCGACCCCACGTGCCTCGTTCCACTGCACCAGTCCTTCCAACAGGTACATTTGAAAATGCAATGCATTTGCACTTGTACCTAAATTCAAATTCAGAAATAATCACGATGAAAAGAAAACACAACTAGAGTGCAAACACACAAATAAACAACAAACGCTATTTTTGAGTAATGCAAACCTGGCACGAAGCGATTCAGGTGCAGGTGGAACGACTCCAGGGATGTACACCTGGTGAGTCCTGTATAAACTGCATGTGGCGTTGCTCGGTCCGCCAGATCTCCCGCATCCTCTCCTGGTCAAGGAGCTTGATGCCCATTGTGTCCGTAGCCCCATCAAAGTCTATAAGCAGCTTCTCAGTGAGCTGCTCAGTCTCCTGGGCCCCTCGAGTGCGGCGGCGGCAATGCTTTGCCAGTTCTTTAGGGGTGGGCTGGCAGCCTGTCGACCGCTTGGCCTCCTTTAGCCTCTCCACATCCGAAGCATCACATTCAAAGATGCAAGCGGTGAGGCGTTTCATGAAGGGGCCATAAAGCGGGTGGCTGTCCGTGGTCACTCCTACTGCAAACCTCCGCATGAAGTGCCCCACGTCCAGCCTGACAAGCAGCTGGTCCCACTCACCAAACATTGCTGCCGCCTTTCCTTTCCCAGTGGCAGAGCAGCAGTCACGGTCCACATATAGGACTTGGGGAGGAGCTTCTCCAGCTCTACGGTACCGCTCCACAAGTCCAGAGCACATGGGAAGCAGATCGTCACCCTCTGCCTCAGTGAGGACACACATGAGGACCTGCCCAAACTCATTTCCCACATCTGTGACCCATGCCGCTGTGCCAGCAGCCTCACCAGCCAGTTTCTTAGTGACCTGAAATAGGATGAAAAGAATTAAAGTGGATGGTTAGCTGGTTAGCGAGACTACTAGGGTCTGTGGCATGGTCTGGGAATTTCCCAATCACAGAGAGGAAATGGGTTGTCTGGGCAATCCAATGCTCTCTGTGCCTGACGCATAGGCTCCGGTGCACAGAAGTTGCACTATTCTCCAATAAGTGCCCCGCATCCACCTCACAATCTCCTTATCACACGACAGCCTGCATGATAAAAATAGATAAATAAAGACAACAGATCAATATCAGATGAGCATGAAAGACATTTTCTCATGTTAAAACTTAAAACAAAACAGTGTGCCAACCTGTAGGTCAACACCGCAGGAAACATTTCCCTGTGGACAGGATCGAGCTGGTTCAGAATATCCTGAGACCAGCCTGCCAGCTTTTTTTGCAGGACCGGCATTCAAGATACTCTGTAGCCATGAAGTACCAGCCACTGACATCCAAGACCCTCCTGACAGTCTTGTACATCCCACACGCTGTCAGTGGGAAGCCAAGACGGCGACAGTTGGGCTGTGAGCACAGGAGCCGGTATGACCACAAGCGGTAAGGGATCCACAGGAAAAGCCTGGCATGAAACAAGCTGTCAAGTGATGAAGGAGGCTGTGTATAGAGAGGTCGGGGCCCTATTTTTACTAAAAGCTGAAAAAGGAGAAAGCCACTTTGGCCCGCACGACCAGAAGGTCTAGTAAACCTCCTACCTTACTGTTTCCAAAACCATCCATCTGAAGGCTGATAATACATAATAACAAAACAGGCTATGTAATGTACAAAAACATGGTATTCTTTTATTAAATTACAAATGTAATACCATTAAAGAGAAGGTAATTCTCACCTAGAACATCTACCTGTGCCACTGCAGCAAGCAGATCTTCATCAGATGGTTCCTCTGCAGAAGCTGAGCTGGAGGCGGCTACTGTTAAAGGGACACTAAGCAGGAATTACTCCCATCTAGTGGTGAAATTGTATTTTGCATTCAAACTAATTTTGCTCGCCAGCGCCTCGCTTTTTCAAATGCGCGTTGCATCTACGGTAGGCGATATGTACCAAAAAGCTTTGACAGGATGTCTTCTAATAGCACTTCGTCGAGTTTTCCTTCAGGTGAACAGGTGTGTTATTTCAAACAAA
Source organism: Carassius auratus (assembly GCF_003368295.1). Classification (NCBI taxonomy): domain Eukaryota; kingdom Metazoa; phylum Chordata; class Actinopteri; order Cypriniformes; family Cyprinidae; genus Carassius; species Carassius auratus. Next base: position 12,899,804 of record NC_039250.1, read on the forward strand.
CTGCAACATGACAACTAACAAACGAATGTTACAGTATGAATTACTGACTGTGGAAAACATGAAATATTGTAATTAGTAGTTATGTCTAATTTATTCGTTATATTTTCTGAATTATATGCATTGTTAGATATTAAAAAAAATATTGTAATATAGATTGTAACACTGACTTACCTGTCGAGAAGAAAACTGGCCACTTCAGCGTCTCTTTTGAAATCTTTATCAAGCATTAGCTCTTTCCACCTAGAAAAAGCTTCCCCGACATTAACTCTTGTTTTCTGTAATCTACGGTCACGTTTCCTTTTACGTTCTATTTTTGACTGTTTTGGCGACGATGTTTTCTTCTCCTGTGGCGCGGCATATGTATGGTCCATAATAAGAATGCAATCCAGACTTTTAAACTTGCCGGTGCAGTTTCAAGCGCCTCTCACTGCTCTGCACCTACGTTTCTGGCTCTGACCGAAAACGCGCTGTGGAAACGCGTTGGCTTAGTACTTTTTGTCCCTCTCTGCTATTATAGTTTTGTAAGATGGCGGAACTACATGGAAGCCTCCGTCGACCTACCCGTCCCATGTATATAAAGATAATAAATTCTTCATTTACGAGTATTAGTTTAAACATTGGCATAGGTATTTGTACACCATTGAGGGCATATTTATGAATAAAAATATTGATTTTAGATAATAAAATACCTAAAAAGTTACTTATTGTCCCTTTAATATAAGGATGAATGAACAGTGTTAAATCACATTTATTTATATAGTGCATAACAATACAGATTGTTTCAAAACAGCTTTACAGTATGCAAAAATACTGCAGAAGTCATTAAACATGAAACAAATTAAAATTACAATAACTACTAAGATAATGTAATAATTGTAATATATACCCTACAAAAACAAAACAAAAAATTGAGTTAGATTCATGCCTGGAGGTGCTGATTCTGACAGCATCTCAGCGTCTCTTCTCTGAATGTACTTCTTCAGAGTTTCCATCTTCGTTCCCGGTCTGGCTGTCTGCTTCCTCACCCACTTGATGAAACTGAAATGGAGGGACACAGAATTAGCTGAAGCCCCAAAACTACACAGTCTCTACTGTCTGCATCCTCTGTTACAGATGTGAACCCATACCCTTTTCTGTCGCCTCATAAAGGTCTTTAAAGGACAAGGTGGCAAAGTTGCCAATCCCAACAAGCACCTGATCTTCCTGGGCTGGTGTGCCAGTGCCCTCTCTGACCTGGCGCTCGCTGATGGCAGCCACCATGTCAGGAAACAGGCTGGCATACCACAGCAATACGTCCTTGTTTCCCATGACAGCAGATAGGGACGTGTCGCCGCCCTCACGCTCCCGCTGATGCACGGCCAGAACCAACAACATTGGAAAGCAACCATTTAAAGGTTTTACCCCGGTACTGGCCAAACTGCAGGGCGCTTTCACTCAGCACAATATACAGATGAAGATGTGCAAAAAAAGATAAGCTGACTATGACAAACAATTGTGTGTGGCAGCATAGGGGGAAAAAGGTAAATTCTCAAAGATGAGAAAACAAATTGCGGAAAAAAAGTGTAAATGGAATTGCCATGGAATTTAAAAAGCAAAAAAATATAAATATAAATAATAATAATAAATAACAATAATAATAATTAAAAGGCAAGAGAGGTAAAAAAAAAAAAAAAAAAGCCAGGGTATGGGCTGGTGTGATCAGAAGGTTTAATACACCTCCTACCTTACTGTTTCTAAAACCATCCATCTGAAAGCTGGTAATACAGAATCACAAAATGTTATACAATGCAGAACAGTATTCTGATATTAAAACCACAAATGTAAACCCATTCATAACGATGTCTGACGCACCCACATCTTCTATGTGTGCAGCTGCAGCAAGCAGATCAGCATCTGATGGCTCCTCTGTGGATACCGAACTAGAAGCGACCGCTGTTAATATTAGAACACGTATTCATAAAAATTATAATATACATTACAATATAAAATTACATTACAATATGTAAAAGCAACAAAATATCCAATAACAAGCAAACAAGATGACATCCTGAAACAGGCCTACATACTGCTGCAACGCATCTTTGTTGCCCATTACTGCAGCCGTGGACAAGCCTCCACACTCCCGCTCCCGCAGATGAGCAGCCAGTACCATGTCTGCATATCCAACATCATTACATAGCAACCATATAAATGTTTTCCCATGGTACTTGCCAAACTGCGGGGTGTTCTCGCTTAGCACTAGTTAACCATTTCCGGTGTCCCCTCCAGCAGCAGCCACACAAGCCATGCATGGCCTCCTCCTTGACCCTGGAAGCAGGCCGTGACCGTCCAGGGGTGGGGGTTTTCCTGTAAGCAAAGGGCTGTTGCCTCGACTGATGGCTTGAGCACAAGCTCACCAGGGGCCTCTCTACAAAAGTTGGCTTTAAAATCCATGCTCTATAAGGAGCAGCACTGTTAAAACCCACAAACACAATAGTGTGATCTAGCTATTCAATACATCAAGCACCTCATTGATAAGACGAAGAAATAAAAGTGTGTAATCTACAGTGCAATCAACTCTTTCCAAAGGGTCGAACAGACACCTGAGTGGGTGTGAACCCCAAGATCTTTCATGTTTGTCTCGACACCCACACAGGGGGTCACTTTAACACCCTGCTGTTACCTGCACTCTTGCAACAACTAACAAAGAAAACTGACATACAGTAAACATTACCTTGAACTTAAAGTAACCTTCAACATTAATGTCATACAATACACGTGAAAATGACAGTTCAAGGCAAAAAGAGAAAAAAAATAAGTATTTGTGGTTTTACTTAGAAAAACGTGTCATTGTTTTGGTACAGTACAATACTTTAACCATTTAAAGGTGAAGTAAAACCATGTTCAAATTAAACAACACACAAAACTACCAAACACTGCTACAAGTGTGATTGCATCATATAATGTTTGTTAATATTGTTCATCGTCTGGGTTGACTATATGTCTTGTATTCATTAAAAAAAAAAAATCTGTCATATGCATATAAACTTACAGTCACCACTGATAACCTACTACTAAATATTGTAGAAACTTAATTTTCTGTAAAGTTGTTTTGCAATGATTTGTATAGAGATCGCTAACACATGTGACCAACTGGGCGGCAACGTCATCGGAACGCAAAGAATTATGGGTATGTTTGGCCAGTTAACATGGTCTGGCATTGCAGGCTAGTGTTCTGGCATGAAAATAATGAATAATTCGCGTGAAAAACAGAATATAATCCTACAAAATGCAGCGGGCTAAAGAAAACATTGTCGGACCATAACGCATAAAACTAAATCCTAATGCAAAGATGAGATATGACGAGAAAATAAAGCGAATCAAAGGACTCGATCCTTACGAGCAGAGCGACTGGTCAAGGTAACACCCTCCAGCCCAAAAGAAGGGCATGTGAAAAGGCTGTGTTGTTGTGCTTTTGCAGACAGCTTGAAGAGCTTGATGACATGTTTGCTTGCAATAATCAGAACTGTCCTATACAGTGGTTCCGTTTAGACTGCGTGGGACTCAGCAGCGCACAAGCCAGAGAAGAGTCATGTGTGTCTGTGACTTATCACCCACAACCTACCTCATACACTTCCAGTTTCTCATCATTTCTATGGACTCTTTATAATGTAAATGTATTTATCTATATGTATTTACATGTTAATTTATTAATCTAAATCTATTTACATGTTAAATATGTAAAGAAACTGAAATTAAGTTGGTTGTTACTACTATAAGTTATGTAATTGTGTTTGCAACCATAGAACATTGATTTTGCACAATTCTTCCTTAATACAGATAAAGGAGGCAGAATTTCATTCAATCTGTGTATTTTATTTACAGACATGGCTAAAAAAAACATTACCTGTGAGAAGAGACATTACAAAATCCTTTGGAAAACAAAAAAACATTTACATATTAGATGTGAGCATAGTGTATAATTCTAACATGACGCCTTCACAACAATACTTGGACACACATTGGTCAAAGCACAGCACACAACCACAATTTTATCCAGCAAGTCTTCAGCTCAGTCTCATGACCGGTGTGGACAGTGTCCGGCGATGGAGGAGGATTCACAGGATCTTCCATCTCAAGTGCAGGTGTAGTGTCTGATAGTAACAATATAAAGAAATCGTGTCATATCACAACCTCTATTCCTAAGGAATCCAGATTAGCTTTACACAGGGGGCAACATACACTACTATTCAAATATTTGGGGCAGTAAGATTATTTTTATGTTTTTAAAAGAAGCATATTCTGCTCACCAAGGCTGCATTTATTTGATAAAAAAAAAACAGTACTGTTGTGAAATATTATGACCACTGACAACAACGTTTCTATGTTAATATATTGTAAACTAATTTATTCCTGTAATCAAAGCAGGTTCACACTCCCAACATTTCATGACGACACATTAGCGATCTCTATAGTAAAAAGCGCTATACAAATACACTTGAATTGAATTGAATTGAACAACAACAACCCGTCTGGCAAAAACATGATAACTAAACATTTTCCACATTAACACCGTTTAATCGTCAATAAGGATGCATCTAACTACTGTATTTACCAAAAATAATTCATAACACCTTAACGAAAAAAAGCGACACTTCAACTTTTACAGAAAACAGATTTCTTACATCAGCAATCCACAGCAATTTGCATCTTAAATTACTCGTAAGTTTACATAGCTGATTGACACGACATATATCGCTTATTGTACTTACAGTTACCAAAATATGTTACCAAAATTGGGAGCTTCGCATCAGGACCAATTGTGGTGCACGTAGATTGGAACATCCCGACGGGCCAATCAGCGTGCACGTAAATTAGAACATTTGGAACAGAATTAGAACCAAAGATCGGCCTTGGCGGATCCTGCAGGAACCCAATGGATCTTCTCTGTGGCCACCCTGTGCTGCCAGGGGCCCCTGAGAGCCTTCCATGACCTTGCACTTCATGGTAGTGACCTCAAAACTCTAACAGGGCCACCTGTTGGGTGGTAAGGTGCTCATGCATACTTAAAGTTAAGAAATCATCAATAGTGGAAAAATTCAGTGGGGTGGGCCTGGTAAACTGCCTGAGATTTGCATAAGTAGCCATGTGCTTCTGGGGTATGACATGCATATTAAACTTGCAGCGCTATTTCATACAAATAAAACATATGTAAAACATATAAAAATTATATATATATATATATATATATATATATATATATATATATATATATATATATCAAATATTAAAATAGCATTTATATTATATATAATATTGATTAATATTGATAAATATATATATATAATTTATATATGTTATAAATTATTTGTGGCGTAAAAACAAACGTTAGTGCTGGCTTTGTTGTTGAGATATTGAACATTATTTTTTTTTGGTCATGTTATGTCACTCTCCACCCCATGAATATTATTGTTTTATTTACAATATAAATTTTACAGAAATTTGAATTTATTTAAATTCTATTTCATTACCTAAAATGTGGTGTTTATACCATAGGTGTCAATGGCATTCTGGACACTTATATTTTAAATTAAGTGTATGTATATGTGTGTGTGTGTAATATATATATATATATATATATATATATATATATATATATATATATATATATATATGTGTGTATATGTATATATATATTTATATATATATGTATATATATATATATATATATATATATATATATATATATATATATATATCCTCTCTTAATGTACATGCAAAAAGTTAATAGCAGTGCTGTGGTCTGCTATTAACTTGAGATACTCCAAAGTCTACTTGAGCAGAAATGTAAACAAACACACTTTTATATTTTTAATTATCATTAATATATTTAATACCTATAATTTTTATTTACAATATGTTTTACAATTTTTTGTTTCCATTTAATTATTCCTCATCAATTACCTAATTTATTGTTTATATATGTATCAATGGCATTCAGGACACTTATATTTTACAATATATGAGGCAGTTTATTGTTTTTGTAAATATGCTTTCAAACTAATCCTAATCCTTATTAATCCTAAATGTTAAATATGATCAATCTTAACAAAAAAAGAAAAATCACAAAAAAAAATCAGTTTTAATGTCAATTTCATAAAAAATTTTGTTCATACTTTATGCATAAATTATATATTTAAATGTATAATGAATTATTTTAAAACATATTAAACTGATTGTTGATTTAAATAGTATTGTATAATGTTAAATTTAGATAGTATTGTTTTCATATTTAAAAAAACAAAACGTAGAGTATTGTTTATTTAAACTACTTTGACTTCTATTAAATGTATTTTTTTTAGTTTATTGTGGTATTGTAAAATACATTAATTATACATTAAATATTTTTCAAAGTTTTTTTGAGTCACTCATTCTTGGTATACTATAAGTTCTGGACAAATATCTAATAAAGCAGAAATGTACACAGACATTAGAAAAAGGAAAACATGTTTATTTTTATGTACATATATGAACTAAAACAAAACAAAATCTTAACAATATAATAACTGATTCCTCAATTATTCTTTCTCTCCTCTCTTGACTTCCTCCATCCACTGTGCCACAGTCTTCCCAGAAACCTTTGCACAAAAGTTTACACCCCTGAACTGGCTGTGGCCAAATTCTTTAGTCTTAGGCTGCCAACACTTTTGGTAATTTCCTCTTCCTAGCGGCCAAACCTTGAGCTTCAGCTGCTGCGGCTGCCTCTACCAGCTTCTTTCACTGCCAAGCTGTGGTCTTGGGCACCCTCTGCTCATCTGCTCCCACAACAGGTATGAGCACTGCACCAACAGGTATGCGGTAGCTCTGGTAGATGTATGTGCAGCAGCAGCAGGTACAGACACAGAGGCAGAAGTGGCAGGAGGGACTTGAGGTGCTGGTGTCAAACCCCCTGGAGGAAGCTGGCCTCGAGAACGTGGTGCTGCCTGTCCGGAAGCATCCTGTGGTATTTTAAACTCAAAGGATGAGTGTCCATGCTGGATTGTTTACGGTAGTTTTGGCAGTACCTGTGGGAGCTGTTCAGGGGCCACCAAAGGAGCAGTGACAGGCTCAATGTCCTGCTGCAAGACCTCGCTCTCTTGCTTCTCTATTCAGGCATTGTGCTTAAACACAGAAAATACAAAAATAAGTATATGCGTGTAAAAATAATTATGAATATGAAAACAGATGCAAAAACATCAATAAACAATTAATTACTGAACCTACCACTGAGAGATAGTGAGCTGGTTTGCTCAAACAGCTTTAATTTTGTCTGGGCCATGATTCCGGGCTGAACAGGACTATATCTCGGATCATTCTGTAATCCCTTAGGATGGCAACCCATCAGTTTACCCGGACTCCAGCGATGGTCTGACCGGCAGGGTAAATTCGGCAGAGACCCAGGCAGATGGCTTCCACTACACGGCTTGTGCTGGGCCACTGAGCTGGTCCACCTTCACCAAGGAAGCATCTGCAAGGAAGATAGTACAGTTATCAGACAATTTGACAGGTAGCAGTCAAACAGGTGGATAATATTGTTCACGAGACTGGTTATGATTATATCCAAGATACAAAGAACTTTCAAGAAAATAGAATGATAATAACTAACAAAGTAAGAAACAAAAAAACAGAAACCAATACCTCTTCAGACTTTCAGTCCCAGGGATCACATTGGTCTTTGAATGGCTGACCTTGAAGCGACCCTTCAGAACTCTGTCACGGTGGCAGGGGTGGGGGGTGGGGTGGGGGGGTAGATGAGATTGTTCCACAGCACGACAATCTCATCCACCTTACTCTAAGTGACAAACCCCTGAAGGCGCAGGTCAACCAGACTGTCGGCCAGCCTAATGACGTGGTCATAACCAGCTCTGCCATCTGGTCCCACACTTTCCATCTGTACATGAAAATAAATTAATAAACTGCTCTGTTATAAATGCCAAATAAACTTACCAAAATTAAAGGATTTTTTCAGTCAGTCAGCCACTCATTATTACAAAATAAACCATTACACACACCATAAAATCTCAGTGTACACAGTGTGTTTATGTGTAATCATTTACCTGGCTCTGAGTGGACAAGGCAGGACTGGAAGACTCAGCTGCTGCTGATGATGATGAGGGCTGATCAGGAGGTTGTAGGGCCACTGTCTGTTCCTGAGGGGGCTGCAGGTCATTGCCCTCGAGTTCCAAAAATTCAGTGGACTCATCAAGGCACAGATCCTCAAACCCCTCATCCCCCTCCAGATCACCCTGCAGGTCTTCATCCCGAATCCCATCTGGAATGTCAGGGTCTACACCTAAGTCCTCCTCAAACGATCTTCTGCTTTGGGAATACAAATATTCCACACCAAGGAGCTCTCCTGTAGAAATACAGAGTGCATCACATGTTTTGATGTTTTGATAACACATGGGTGAAATACAACTAAAGTAGAATGTCTGTGTGAACAATACCTGTGTATTCACCGGGGCTAGTGTAATCCTGAGGCAATTTCAGACCCAGAAGCTGCTGGCTCAGTACATTACAGTACTGCAGCAGCTGGTCACCATAACAGATCTCCTCCCTGCTGGCACCTTCAACTGCAGCGACCCCACGTGCCTCGTTCCACTGCACCAGTCCTTCCAACAGGTACATTTGAAAATGCAACGCATTTGCACTTGTACCTAAATACAAATTCAGAAATAATCACCATGAAAAAACATACAACTAGAGTGCAAACACACAAATAAACAACAAACGTTATTTTTGAGTAATGCAAACCTGGCACGAAGCGATTCAGGTGCAGGTGGAACGACTCCAGGGATGTTGAGCCACGTGCACAGCGGTACACGGGTAGAATGACCCCATCCTTGGTCACCTGTCCCGTCTTCCTGTACAGCTGTACACCTGGTGGGTCCTGTATAAACTGCATGTGGCGTTGCTCGGTCCGCCAGATCTCCCGCATCCTCTCCTGGTCAAGGAGCTTGATGCCCATTGTGTCCGTAGCCCCATCAAAGTCTATAAACAGCTTCTCAGTGAGCTGCTCAGTCTCCTGGGCCCCTCGAGTGCGGCGGCAGCAATGCTTTGCCAGTTCTTTAGGGGTGGGCTGGCAGCCTGTCGACCGCTTGGCCTCCTTTAGCCTCTCCACATCCGAAGCATCCCATTCAAAGATGCAAGCGGTGAGGCGTTTCATGAAGGGGCCATAAAGCGGGTGGCTGTCCGTGGTCACTCCTACTGCAAACCTCCGCATGAAGTACCACACGTCCAGCCTGACAAGCAGCTGGTCCCACTCACCAAACATTGCTGCCGCCTTTCCTTTCCCAGTGGCAGAGCAGCAGTCACGGTCCACATATAGGACTTGGGGAGGAGCTTCTCCAGCTCTACGGTACCGCTCCACAAGTCCAGAGTACATGGGAAGCAGACTGTAACCCTCTGCCTCAGTGAGGACACGCATGAGGACCTGCCCAAACTCATTTCCCACATCTGTGACCCATGCCGCAGTGCCAGCAGCCTCACCAGCCAGTTTCTTAGTGACATGAAATGGGATGAAAAGAATTAAAGTGGATAGACCTGTCAGTTTACATTTGAAAAAATTCTAATTTTGTAACAGAAAAAAGGGTGATGTAGCCTACACCTATCTCTACTAATGGTGATGTTACCTTACCTTTTTAGTGGAATCCATTTTCAGGATGGTTCCATAGATAGAGGTCACCCTGGCCTTTAGTTCCGGCAGCCGTGTCAGTACGTCTTTGGCATAAACTGACAGCAGCCATCCCGGACAAGGCACAGGTACCATCTGATGCTGATGGTGGTTAGCGAGACTGCTAGGGTCATTGGCATGGTCTGGGAATTTCCCAATCACAGAGAGGAAATGGGTTGTCTGGGCAATCCAATGCTCTCTGTGCCTGACGCATAGGCTCCGGTGCACAGAAGTTGCACTATTCTCCAATAAGTGCCCCGCATCCACCTCACAATCTCCTTATCACACGACAGCCTGCATGATAAAAATAAATAAATAAAGACAACAGATCAATATCAGATGAGCATGAAAGACATTTTCTCATGTTAAAACTTACAACAAAACAGTGTGCCAACCTGTAGGTCAACACCGCAGGAAACATTTCCCTGTGGACAGGATCGAGCTGGTTCAGAATATCCTGAGACCAGCCTGCCAGCTTTTTTTTGCAGGACCGGCATTCGAGATATTCTGTAGCCATGAAGTACCAGCCACTGTCATCCAAGACCCTCCTGACAGTCTTGTACATCCCACACGCTGTCAGTGGGAAGCCAAGACGGCGACAGTTGGGCTGTGAGCACAGGAGCCGGTATGACCACAAGCGGTAAGGGATCCACAGGAAAAGCCTGGCATGAAAGAAGCTGTCAGGTGATGAAGGAGGCTGTGTATACAGAGGACGGGGCCCAGGAGGATGCCACCAGAGACGCAGGTTTTTTGGTCAGCGCCAGCCTCCCAGACTTGTCTCTGGTGAAAAGAGCCTTGCTGACCCACAAATGCTGCTCTTTGGGAAGGGTCTGTCTCCAGCCTTCAGGCAGCAACAGCTGAAAGGGGAAGAAAAAGAGAAGTCATGTTGTTGTTTTTTCTGCTGCTGATTTTTGACCATTTAACCATTTGAGCATTTTAGTTACTTCTTCTGTGGACAGAGGCCGCTGTTCTGGCACAGCAGCTCTCGTTGCAGAGGGCAGAGGTTCTGGCTGACTGGATGGTTGAGTCACATCAGCTGCGTGGCATAAAAGAAAAAAAGTAAATGAGATACAGTATTGTTCAAAATAATAGCAGTACAATGTGACTAACCAGAATAATCAAGGTTTTTCGTATATTTTTTTATTGCTACGTGGCAAACAAGTTACCAGTAGGTTCAGTAGATTGTCAGAAAACAAACAAGACCCAGCATTCATGATATGCACGCTCTTAAGGCTGTGCAATTGGGCAATTAGTTGAATTAGTTGAAAGGGGTGTGTTCAAAAAAATAGCAGTGTGGCATTCAATCACTGAGGTCATCAATTTTGTGAAGAAACAGGTGTGAATCAGGTGGCCCCTATTTAAGGATGAAGCCAACACTTGTTGAACATGCATTTGAAAGCTGAGGAAAATGGGTCGTTCAAGACATTGTTCAGAAGAACAGCGTACTTTGATTAAAAAGTTGATTAGAGAGGGGAAAACCTATAAAGAGGTGCAAAAAATGATAGGCTGTTCAGCTAAAATGATCTCCAATGCCTTAAAATGGAGAGCAAAACCAGAGAGACGTGGAAGAAAACGGAAGACAACCATCAAAATGGACAGAAGAATAACCAGAATGGCAAAGGCTCAGCCAATGATCACCTCCAGGATGATCAAAGACAGTCTGGAGTTACCTGTAAGTACTGTGACAGTTAGAAGACGTCTGTGTGAAGCTAATCTATTTTCAAGAATCCCCTGCAAAGTCCCTCTGTTAAAAAAAAGGCATGTGCAGAAGAGGTTACAATTTGCCAAAGAACACATCAACTGGCCTAAAGAGAAATGGAGGAACATTTTGTGGACTGATGAGAGTAAAATTGTTCTTTTTGGGTCCAAGGGCCACAGGCAGTTTGTGAGACGACCCCCAAACTCTGAATTCAAGCCACAGTACACAGTGAAGACAGTGAAGCATGGAGGTGCAAGCATCATGATATGGGCATGTTTCTCCTACTATGGTGTTGGGCCTATTTATCGCATACCAGGGATCATGGATCAGTTTGCATATGTTAAAATACTTGAAGAGGTCATGTTGCCCTATGCTGAAGAGGACATGCCCTTGAAATGGTTGTTTCAACAAGACAATGACCCAAAACACACTAGTAAACGGGCAAAGTCTTGGTTCCAAACCAACAAAATTAATGTTATGGAGTGGCCAGCCCAATCTCCAGACCTTAATCCAATTGAGAACTTGTGGGGTGATATCAAAAATGCTGTTTCTGAAGCAAAACCAAGAAATGTGAATGAATTGTGGAATGTTGTTAAAGAATCATGGAGTGGAATAACAGCTGAGAGGTGCCAAAAGTTGGTTGACTCCATGCCACACAGATGTCAAGCAGTTTTAAAAAACTGTGGTCATACAACTAAATATTAGTTTAGTGATTCACAGGATTGCTAAATCCCCGAAAAAAAAATGTTTGTACAAAATAGTTTTGAGTTTGTACAGTCAAAGGTAGACACTGCTATTTTTTTGAACACACCCCTTTCAACTAATTGCCCAATTGCACAGCCTTAAGAGCGTGCATATCATGAATGCTGGGTCTTGTTTGTTTTCTGACAATCTACTGAACCTACTGGTAACTTGTTTGCCACGTAGCAATAAAAAATATACTAAAAACCTTGATTATTCTGGTTAGTCACATTGTACTGCTATTATTTTGAACAATACTGTACATAGAAGTGATGCCATCAGTGTTATTTACTATTACAAGATTAATACAATTACTACTACTGCTGCCAGATGTTAGTGCTACTATTTAACATTATTAGTGTGTTAAGATTAGTGATTGCAGCTGTAGCCACCCATTTAAAGATTGAAAACCATGAAATGATAAAAAGATGATGACAAACATAAATGTGCGTTGATAAAAAGACAAATGCTCAAAGGTGAGCAGGGTGCAAAAATCGAGCGGTGTTGGAAGGAAGTCATAAAGTGTTAAAAGGATAGTAAAATTTTACTAAAAGCTGAAAAAGGAGAAAGAAAGCCACTTTAGCCCGCACAACCAGAAGGTCTAATAAACCTCCTACCTTACTGTTTCCAAAACCATCCATCTGAAGGCTGATAATACATAATAACAAAACAGGCTGTGTAATGTACAAAAACATGGTATTTTTTTTTATTAAACTACAAATGTAATACCATTAAAGAGAAGGTAATTCTCATCTAGAACATCTACATGTGCCACTGCAGCAAGCAGATCTTCATCAGATGCTTCCTCTGCAGAAGCTGAGCTGGAGGCGGCCACTGTTAATATAAGGATGAATGAACAGTGTTAAATCACATTTATTTATATAGTGCATAACACAATGCAGATTGTTTCAAAACAGCTTTACAGTATTGCAAAAATACTGCAGAAGTCATTAAACATGAAACAAATTAAAATTACAATAACTGCTAAGATAATGCAATAATTGTAATATATACCCTACAAAAACAAAACAAAATTGAGTTAGATTCATGCCTGGAGGTGCTGATTCTGACAGCATCTCAGCGTTTCTTGTCCGAATGTACTTCTTCAGAGTTTCCATCTTCGTTCCCGGTCTGGCTGTCTGCTTCCTCACCCACTTGATGAAACTGAAATAGGAGGGACACAGAATTAGCTGAAGCCCCAAAACTACACAGTCTCTACTGTCTGCATCCTCTGTTAGAGTTGTGAACCCATGCCCTTTTCTGTCGCGGTCTGTCGCCTCATAAAGGTCTTTAAAGGACAAGGTGGCAAAGTTGCCAATCCCAACAAGCACCTGATCTTCCTGGGCTGGTGTGCCAGTGCCCTCTCTGACCTGGCGCTCGCTGATGGCAGCCACCATGTCAGGAAACAGGCTGGCATACCACAGCAATGCGTCCTTGTTTCCCATGACAGCAGACTGGTGGTGTCGCCGCCCTCACGCTCCCGCTGATGCACGGCCAGAACCATGGCTGCGTAACCAACAACATTGAATCAGAATCAGAATGAGCTTTATTGACAGGTATGTTTACACATACGAGGAATTTGTTTTCGTGACAGAAGCCCCGCAGTACGACAGAATGACAGCGACAGAACATAAAACACATAATAAAAGAATAAAAAATACAAATAAGTAGATAGTGAATGACAATATACAAATGACAATTGTAGGCAGGTATATTACAAAATGAAGTTATGTATGTACAGTATTGTTCAAAATAATAGCAGTACAATGTGACTAACCAGAATAATCAAGGTTTTTAGTATATTTTTTATTGCTACGTGGCAAACAAGTTACCAGTAGGTTCAGTAGATTGTCAGAAAACAAACAAGACCCAGCATTCATGATATGCACGCTCTTAAGGCTGTGCAATTGGGCAATTAGTTGAAAGGGGTGTGTTCAAAAAAATAGCAGTGTCTACCTTTGACTGTACAAACTCAAAACTATTTTGTACAAACATTTTTTTTTCTGGGATTTAGCAATCCTGTGAATCACTAAACTAATATTTAGTTGTATGACCACAGTTTTTTAAAACTGCTTGACATCTGTGTGGCATGGAGTCAACCAACTTGTGGCACCTCTCAGCTGTTATTCCACTCCATGATTCTTTAACAACATTCCACAATTCATTCACATTTCTTGGTTTTGCTTCAGAAACAGCATTTTTGATATCACCCCACAAGTTCTCAATTGGATTAAGGTCTGGAGATTGGGCTGGCCACTCCATAACATTAATTTTGTTGGTTTGGAACCAAGACTTTGCCCGTTTACTAGTGTGTTTTGGGTCATTCTCTTGTTGAAACAACCATTTCAAGGGCATGTCCTCTTCAGCATAGGGCAACATGACCTCTTCAAGTATTTTAACATATGCAAACTGATCCATGATCCCTGGTATGCGATAAATAGGCCCAACACCATAGTAGGAGAAACATGCCCATATCATGATGCTTGCACCTCCATGCTTCACTGTCTTCACTGTGTACTGTGGCTTGAATTCAGAGTTTGGGGGTCGTCTCACAAACTGTCTGTGGCCCTTGGACCCAAAAAGAACAATTTTACTCTCATCAGTCCACAAAATGTTCCTCCATTTCTCTTTAGGCCGGTTGATGTGTTCTTTGGCAAATTGTAACCTCTTCTGCACATGCCTTTTTTTTAACAGAGGGACTTTGCGGGGGATTCTTGAAAATAGATTAGCTTCACACAGACGTCTTCTAACTGTCACAGTACTTACAGGTAACTCCAGACTGTCTTTGATCATCCTGGAGGTGATCATTGGCTGAGCCTTTGCCATTCTGGTTATTCTTCTATCCATTTTGATGGTTGTCTTCCGTTTTCTTCCACGTCTCTCTGGTTTTGCTCTCCATTTTAAGGCATTGGAGATCATTTTAGCTGAACAGCCTATCATTTTTTGCACCTCTTTATAGGTTTTCCCCTCTCTAATCAACTTTTTAATCAAAGTACGCTGTTCTTCTGAACAATGTCTTGAACGACCCATTTTCCTCAGCTTTCAAATGCATGTTCAACAAGTGTTGGCTTCATCCTTAAATAGGGGCCACCTGATTCACACCTGTTTCTTCACAAAATTGATGACCTCAGTGATTGAATGCCACACTGCTATTTTTTTGAACACACCCCTTTCAACTAATTCAACTAATTGCCCAATTGCACAGCCTTAAGAGCGTGCATATCATGAATGCTGGGTCTCATTTGTTTTCTGAGAATCTACTGAACCTACTGGTAACTTGTTTGTCACGTAGCAATAAAAAAATATACGAAAAACCTTGATTATTCTGGTTAGTCACATTGTACTGCTATTATTTTGAACAATACTGTACATATATATTGTGTGCAAAATTTAAGTGTATACTAAGTATGTGTGTTAGATAAATAAAGTGTGTGTGTATATAAATATAAAGTGTAGTGTGTTCGCCGTTATTATCAGCTGTTCATAAGATGGATTGCCTGAGGGAAGAAACTGATCCTGTGTCTGTTCGTTCTAGTGCTCAGTGCTCTGTAGCGTCGACCAGATGGCAACAGTTCAAAGAGGGAGTGTGCAGGATGTGAGGGGTCCAAAGTGATTTTGACAGCCCTTTTTCTCACTCTGGACAAGTACAGTTCTTGAATAGATGGGAGAGTTGAACCGATGATTCGCTCAGCAGTCCGGACTACCCTCTGTAGTCTTCTGAGGTCAGATTTAGAAGCTGAGCTGAACCAGACAGTTACTGAAGTGCAGAGGATGGATTCAATGATGGTGGAGTAGAACTGTTTCAGCAGCTCCTGTGGCAGGTTAAACTTCCTTAGCTGGCGAAGGAAGTACAACCTTTGCTGGGCCTTTTTCACAATGGAGTCAATGTGAATGTCCCACTTCAGGTCCTGAGAGATGGTGGTTCCCAGGAACCTGAATGACTCCACTGCAGTCACAGTGCTGTTCATGATGGTGAGTGGGGAAAGTGCAAGGGGTTTCTCCTGAAGTCCAAGATCATCTCCACTGTTTTGAGGGTGTTAAGCTCCAGGTTGTTAAGACTGCACCAGACAGCCAGCTCTTTTACCTCCTGTCTGTAAGCAGACTCGTCACCGTCCTGAATGAGGCCGATGAGTGTGGTGTCGTCTGCAAACTTCAGGAGCTTGACAGAGGGGTCCTTAGATGTGCAATCGTTGGTGTACAGGGAGAAGAGCAGTGGGAAGAGAACACAGCCCTGGGGAGCTCCGGTGCTGATTGTACGGGTGCTGGATGTATATTTTCCCAGCCTCACTAGCTGCTGCCTGTCTGTCAGGAAGCTGTTGATCCACTGACAGACGGAGGTGGGCACGGAGAGCTGATTTAGTTTGGGCAGGAGGAGGTTTGGGATGATCGTGTTGAAGGCCGAGCTGAAGTCCACATACAGGATCCTCACATAAGTCCCCGGTCTGTCTAGGTGTTGCAGAACATAATGCAGTCCAATGTTTACTGCATCGTCCACAGACCTGTTTGCTCTGTAGGCAAACTGAAGAGGATCCAGCAAGTGTCCAGTGATGTCCTTCAGGTGGCCCAGCACCAGTTTCTCAAATGACTTCATGACTACAGACGTTAGAGCCACAGGCCTGTAGTCATTTAGTCCTGTAATTTTGGGTTTCTTAGGGATGGGGATGATGGTGGAGCATTTGAGGCATGAAGGGACTTCGCACAGCTCCAGCGATCTGTTGAAGATCTGTGTGAAGATGGGGGCCAGCTGGTCAGCACAGGATTTCAGACAGGCTGGTGTAACACAATCTGGGCCTGGTGCTTTTTTCCTTTTCTGCTTCCGGAAGACCTGGCGCACCGCATCCTCGCTGATCTGAATTGCAGGTGCCCCACCTGAGAGGGGGGATGCAGGAGGTGTGAATGGTGAGAGTGCTTGATTGGAGAGGTGTTCAGGATGGGTTGCAGGAGCTGTTAATGGTGTGAACGGTTGTTTGGAGAGGCATTCAGGGCTGGTTGCAGGAGTTGTGAATGGTGTGAATGGTTGTGTGGGGAGGCATTCAGGGCAGGTGATGGGTGTTCTTTCAAACCTGCAGTAAAACTCGTTCAGATCGTCTACCAGTCGTTGATTCTCTACAGTGCTGGGGGGTGGTGTCTTGTAATTGGTGATCTTCTTTAGACTTTTCCACACTGATGCGGAGTCGTTGGAAGTGAACTGAGTCCTTATTTTTTCAGAATAGTTCCTCTTTGCCACTTTGATCTCCTTTTCCAATGTGTATTTAGCCTGTTTATACAAGACATTGTCCCCCTTCACGTAAGCATCTTCTTTGGCCTGACGGAGCTGTCTGAGTTTTGCAGTGAACCACGGTTTGTCATTATTGTAAATTAGTTGAGTCTTTGTAGGAATACACATATCCTCACAGAAACCGATATATGATGTTACGGTCTCTGTGAGTTCATCCAGATCGGTGGCAGCAGCTTCAAAAACACTCCAATCAGTGAGGTCAAAACAAGATTGTAAATCCTGCTCTGCTTCATTAGTCCATCTTTTTACAGTCCTTGATACAGGTTTAGCTGATTTTAGTTTCTGCCTGTAGGACGGTATAAGATGAACCAGAAGGTGATCAGAACGTCCCAAAGCTGCTCGTGGAACAGAGTGAAAAGCATCCTTTATTGTGGTGTAACAGTGATCCAATATATTACTGTCTCTTGTGGGACAAGTAACATGCTGTCTGTATTTTGGCAGTTCACGGGACAGATTGGCTTTATTAAAGTCCCCGAGAATGATTAAAACAGAGTCCGGGTGTTGTTGTTCTGTGTCTGTGATCTGATCAGTGAGTTTCTGTAAAGCTGAGCTCACATGCGCTTGCGGAGGGATGTAAACACTGACCAGAATGAAGGAATGAAACTCCCGTGGCGAATAGAACGGCTTGCAGTTAATGAAGAGTGTTTCGAGATTTGAGCAGCACGTCTTCTTTAACACAGTTACATCTGTACACCACCGTTCATTGATGTAAAAGCATGTCCCACCGCCGCGCGATTTCCCAGTAGATTCTGCATCGCGATCCGCTCTAAACAGCTGAAAGTCCGGCAGATGGAGCGCGCTGTCCGGTATGGTGTCATTCAGCCAGGTTTCCGTGAAACAAAGGGCAGCAGAGTGTGTGAAATCCTTATTTGTCCGAGAAAGCAGAAGGAGTTCATCCGTTTTGTTGGGTAGAGAGCGGAGATTTGCCAGATGGATGCTAGGCAACGGTGTTCGAAATCCGCGCTTCCTGAGTCTGACGAGTGCTCCCGCTCGCTTCCCCCGTCTGCGCGTCCTGAAGCGCTTGATCAGCGCCGCCGCTCCTCCGATAACAACGTTCACTTAAACATCTGAATAATTGAAATCCGGAAAAACATCTTGTGGTGCGTTCTGCCGAATGTTCAGCAGTTCTTCCCTGGTGAAACTGATGGCAGGAATATAACTAAAGACATGACAAACTAACAAAAACACAAAAACATATGCAGAGCTCGTCACGGAGGCAGCCATCCTGTATCTTGCCTTTTAATTATTATTATTATTTATTATTATTGTTATTTATATATATTTAATTTTTTTTGCTTTTTAAATTCCATGACAATTCCATTTACACTTTTTTTCCACTGCCACAATTTGTTTTCTCATCTTCGAGAATCTACCTTTTTGGAAAGCAACCATTTAAAGGTTTTACCCCGGTACTGGCCAAACTGCAGGGCGCTTTCACTCAGCACAATATACAGATGAAGATGTGCAAAAAAAGATAAGCTGACTATGACAAACAGTTGTGTGTGGCAGCATTGGGCGAAAAAGGTAGATTTTCGAAGATGAGAAAACAAATTGCGGCAGTGGAAAAAAAGTGTAAATGGAATTGTCATGGAATTTAAAAAGCAAAAAAAAAAATATATATATAAATAACAATAATAATAAATAATAATAATAATTAAAAGGCAACAGAGGTAAAAAAATAAATAAAAGCCAGGGTATGGGCTGGTGTGATCAGAAGGTTTAATACACCTCCTACCTTACTGTTTCCAAAACCATCCATCTGAAAGCTGATAATACAGAATCACAAAATGTTATACAACGCAGAACAGTATTCTGAAAATAAAACCACAAATGTAAACCCATTCATAACGATGTCTGACGCACCCACATCTTCTATGTGTGCAGCTGCAGCAAGCAAATCAGCATCTGATGGCTCCTCTGTGGATACCGAACTAGAAGCGACCACTATTAATATTAGAACACGTATTCATAAAAATTATAATATACATTACAATATAAAATTACATTACAATATGTAAAAGCAACAAAATATCCAATAACAAGCAAACAAGATGACATCCTGAAACAGGCCTACATACTGCTGCAACGCATCTTTGTTGCCCATTACTGCAGCCGTGGACAAGCCTCCACACTCCCGCTCCCGCAGATGAGCAGCCAGTACCATGTCTGCATATCCAACATCATTACATAGCAACCATATAAATGTTTTCCCATGGTACTTGCCAAACTGCGGGGTGTTCTCGCTTAGCACTAGTTAACCATTTCCGGTGTCCCCTCCAGCAGCAGCCACACAAGCCATGCATGGCCTCCTCCTTGACCCTGGAAGCAGGCCGTGACCGTCCAGGCGTCGGGGTTTTCCTGTAAGCAGCGGCCAGGGCTATTGCCTCGACTGATGGCTTGAGCACAAGCTCACCAGGGGCCTCTCTACAAAAGTTGGCTTTAAAATCCATGCTCTATAAGGCGCAGCACTGTTAAAACCCACAAACACAATAGTGTGATCTAGCTATTCAATACATCAAGCACCTCATTGATAAGACGAAGAAATAAAAGTGTGTAATCTACAGTGCAATCAACTCTTTCCAAAGGGTCGAACAGACACCTGAGCGGGTGTGAACCCCAAGATCTTTCATGTTTGTCTCGACACCCACACAGGGGGTCACTTTAACACCCTGCTGTTACCTGCACTCTTGCAACAACTAACAAAGAAAACTGACATACAGTAAACATTACCTTGAACTTAAAGTAACCTTCAACATTAATGTCATACAATACACGTGAAAATGACAGTTCAAGGCAAAAAGAGAAAAAAAATAAGTATTTGTGGTTTTACTTAGAAAAACGTGTCATTGTTTTGGTACAGTACAATACTTTAACCATTTAAAGGTGAAGTAAAACCATGTTCAAATTAAACAACACACAAAACTACCAAACACTGCTACAAGTGTGATTGCATCATATAATGTTTGTTAATATTGTTCATCGTCTGGGTGACTATATGTCTTGTATTCATTTAAAAAAAAAAAATCTGTCATATGCATATAAACTTACAGTCACCACTGATAACCTACTACTAAATATTGTAGAAACTTAATTTTCTGTAAAGTTGCTTTGCAATGATTTGTATGGTAAAAAGCGCTATACAAATAAACTTGAATTGAACTGAACAACAATAACCCGTCTGGCAAAAACATGATAACTAAACATTTTCCACATTAACACCATGTTTAATCGTCAATAAGGATGCATCTAACTACTGTATTTACCAAAAATAATTCATAACACCTTAACGAAAAAAAAAGCGACACTTCAACTTTTACAGAAAACAGATTTCTTACATCAGCAATCGACAGCAATTTGCATCTTAAATTACTCGTAAGATTACATAGCTGATTGACACGACATACATTGCTTACAGTACTTACAGTTACCAAAGTATGTTACAAAAATGGGGAGCTTCGAATCAGCACCAATTGTGGTGCACGTAGATTGGAACATCCCGACGGGCCAATCAGCGTGCACGTAAATTAGAACATTTGAAACAGAATTAGAACCAAAGATCACGCTTGGCGGATTCTGCTCAATCATCTCTGTAATAGTGCTGCAAAGTCGAGAAGGGTCTGGTTGCAGACTTGCACTTGCACTCTTAGACTTGCATTCTCAGACTCGCACTCTCAGACACTTGTGTTTCCGCTAGCGACATCACTTGCAGTCTTTTTTTTATTATTATTTTGTTCTATTTATTGATAACTCTTTGTTTGAATATTTCAATATTTTTCAACAGTAGCCAGGTGGTGAAGAAAAGAAAAAAGAAACTAAATTACAATGTCACTTGCAATCGCTACATGCATTCTCAGACTTGCACTCTCAGTAACTTGTGCTTCCGCTAGCGACGTCACTTGCAATCTTCATTTTTTAATTTTGTTCTATCTATTTATAACTTTTTGTTTGAATATCTCAACATTTTACAACGGTAGCCAGGTGGTGAATACAAGAAAAATGAAACTAAATTACAATGTCACTTGCAATCGCTACTTGCACTCTCAGCTTCCTGTGACGTCGCTTGCAATCAACATAAATCGTGCATGTTGCCAATGGAGACAAGGTGATTAAACGATTAAAACTAAATTAGTAGGCCTACTACTATACACAAAGTCTTTCGTTAAGCGTTTTCCTACTGTAGAAAAAAACAAACACTTAATATGCATAATGTATTAGGATACGTTAAGTTCAATTAAAAGACCAAATTCTATATATATTGTTATTATTTAATGTACTACAAGGCAAGCAGATGGCAAACAGACTAAAGGCCAATTTATACTTCTGCGTCGGGTGTGCGTAGTAGGTACGACGTAGCATACGCATTGACGTGTACCATACGTCGTACCCTACGCCGTACCCTGACGCGCACCTCCTCAAAAATATAACTACGCGTTGCGACGACTGTGATTGGTCGGCTTGGTAGTATCACAATCTTCTGCACTCTGGACCGCCCGCCATTTATAAATTCCGAAATTCAGTGAAAATCCAACATGGAAATAGACCAAGTGACCGAGTGATTAATTGAAGAAGTGAGGAAATACAGCCATCTGTATGACTCCTCTTTGGGAGATTACAAAGACTGCCAGATGGCAGCGAATTCGTGGAGGGAGATTTCCTCCAACGTCGGTTTAGATGTAGCAGAGTGAGATGGAAGAACTCTCAAGACAAGTACGTTCGGAGGAGGAGGAGGAAAAAAATCCCAGCCTTTTATTTATTCCTATCTTGGCTGGCACCTCATGTCAAACATCGGCTTACGGAGTCAAACTTTGACGATAAGGTAAATAATGCACGGCCTTTTATGTACCTCTATTGTGTTTCGGTTAGCTAAATTAACTAGCAATGCTACCACATGGGGTATTGATTTTTTGCAAAAATAATATACCTGTGAGTCAAAAAGCATGTGTAATAAGTTATAATTATATGTAATGGGTTGTATTTACATAATATAATAGATTGTAATTTTATTTGGCTTACAGAAAATACAAATGCAACAATTTAGCATTTGCAATGTATGAATATGCAGTTATTATATCTCTATCTATCTCTGAATTAACAATGAATGCATCATCCTTTATATATAACTTATACTATTTGCTATTTCTTACATAATCACAGGATGGGAATGATACCAGCTCAAACTCCACTGGTTTATTGGATGTGAGACCTCCAGCCAACAGCGATGATGACCAATTACCAAGTGGTAGCCCCCATCACCAGCCATCTCTTCAGTCCCCCAGTCCAAGAATGGCACAAAAAAGGAAGAGAAAAGAAAAAGATGACTGGGTCCAAGTGCAGGTTGCTCGGTTGGAGGCTCAGTTGGAGGAACGGCGGGTGGAGCTTCAACAGAGACTGTGTCAAGGCAATGATGAGAGCAACCGGTTTGGACAAACTGTTGCAGATATGCTACGGAGGGTGCCGGAGGACCACAAAGCGCAGGCAATGTTCGACATGTCGAAGATACTTTTTGAGTGGCAGCAAAAAAAATAAACAATTGTGCCTACCATGACAACGTTCAATCTTTTAATTCTGCACATATGGAAATGCACTGTATCTGCAGTTTGCAGTTTTTTTATATAGTTTGCACTTTTGCATCCATTAATATTTTATCTTGTTTTACTATTTGTGGAGGGTATAAAGTTTGCACATTTTTGTATATAGTATGCACTTTTTATAAAAAAAAATACTGCTGTTTCCAAAAATGTGTGAAGGTTATTGCAAATAAACATTAACATATAGTTGCACATAGTGTTTGCTCCTTTGCATCTATTTTTAATATACAATTCAAGACCATTGCACCTGTTTTTTACTATCTTTTACATTAAACAATTTGTGTGTATAGTTTGAACCAATTATTTTTGTTACTGCTGTATGCATATTTTATGTTTCAGGTTACAGTAAATTAAGATCTTACAGTTAATTTATTTGTATAGTTTGCTCTTTTGCATCTATTTAATGTAAACAATTATAGACCATTGCACCTTTACATGATGTATTATCATATACATAGTTCGACCATTTGTATGTATAGTACAAATTAAAAAAAAAAAATCTATCCCTGCTGTTTGCAGATTGTATTGTGTAGGTTAATGTAAATAAAGGAACAATAACATGACTTTAAAACTGGGCTTTATTTAAATGGTTTCATGTCATTTATTGGTGCATTATATTTTACACCAATACAATTTACACAACAAGTTGACCAGGTAGGACAAGCACAGAAAATTCACCCTCTTTCTGTCTCAACTGGTTCACGAGTCGCACGTACTATCTCCTCCAACGCCTTCTCTCGTTTCTACCTTTTAGTTTTAGTAATTTAATAAAAATTAACAGTTTTTGGACCTCGATAAGCTCCAGCTCCAACATGAACCACACTCTTTCAGTCACCATTGGTCGTAGAAGCTCGCGAGGATCGAGGAATGTAAACACAGTGGAACCCGCTCGCGTCAACTAACATTTCGGCGGTGTAACTGCAGAGCAAAACAGACATACGCAGAAGTATAAATGCTCACGAAGGCGTCGCCAACGTGCATAGCCTACGGCGTACACTCGACGCAGAAGTATAAATCAGCCTTAAGTTGATAAAGACAATTCAGTAGGCCTAGCCTATATGTCTTGTTGTTGACTCAACGTACAGATCAGCAAATATGAACGTGCATTATGAAATGCATTAGGTAGGGATGATGACATAGCAACCACTCGCGGCGAACATTCTGCCTCAAAAATGTGTTCCAAACTGCGTTGTACTGTTAATATGTGTGTCATTCAATATCTACTCCTGGCCGCCTGGTGGGAGTATGTTTTTCCTGAATATGACGTTAACTATGTTTAGTGCAAGGCCCTGCAACGTTGGACACTTCGGGGTTTCAGCCCTGAGGTGTTTTCAGGTCACCGCGACTTTCGGAAAACTTACGTGGCTTTCAACCGGTCGGTGGGCTTCATCTAAGCTTTGGACACTACTGAAAGGTAGGTGGACATAAATACATAGCTTTTATCTTTGTACTGACGAAATTCCATCGAAATCCATAGAGGAGAAGGTATTTAACTAAATCGCGGAAATTAGGTAGTCAAATTTGTAGCCGCACTGGGTTGTACATAATAATTAACTCAAATGATTTATAGGGAATTTGAATAATTAATCAGGGATATGATTAAAATATATCTCATATGACAGTTACACTAAGTTTTATTGAAGATGAAAAATAGCTAAATTGCCTATACCAATAACTCATTACAGGGCACTGTAATTTACTCATTAATATGTCAATATTCCATTCTTCATATCAATTATGGTGATATATCTTACTGTAAATTACCGCAAATCAAACAGTGGTTTGTCCAGCAAACGGCCGTAAGATTAACTTATCAATTTTCAATAAAGATCACTTCTTATAATTCAAGGAAAAAATATTCTCTGGCCATGACAACATTATCCTATCATTATGATAAATTTAGTTTCTAAAAGTAAAGCTTGTAGCTAGATCAGGAATCTCATTGTCTCGTAATGTGAGCGTGTTAGACAAAGGCAATCACGAATATATATATGGTTTTTTAATAATTGAACTTATAATACATCAAACTACAAATCACACAGAGTAAATACGCGTACGACACTACAGACAGTAAACTTTGTACAAGACATAACGGAATCCAAATAAGGGAGAGAAAGAGAAAGAGAGAGAGGAGGGAGGTGAGAGAGAGACAGTGTGGTCACAGAATGAGCTCGGTTATGCAAACTCACAGACAGTAAACTTGAAAGACACCAATGATTCAAATCATAGGCAAACTTTAAGCAGCATTTAAATCTCCATAGAAAATGATACTTGCAGAGTCTCTCTGTGTGACGCGTGTGTGAGCTGCGCTGGAGCTTGGCGTGAGCTGGAGCAGCGTGGTAATGGGTGTTCGTTCATCTTCCGGGCTGCTGCGGAATCGCACGGTATTTGAAAGGTTTAACAAGGCAGTGTTTCAGAATTCGTCTTCCTCATGTGGAGAGGCGAATAAACTTAGTAAAGAAAAGAAACAAAAACAACGGAAACGAAAGCTTCCGAGGGAGCCATGAGAATGAGCCATGAGGCCTCCCGGCTGAGAGGGACGGCGATATTAGAGCGGCCCGAGGCGTCTCAGAGGGACGAGCGAAAGCGACGAGGGTCGCAGCAGGTTAGCAGCGTAAGAGTAAGAAGAAGAGAGGGTGGACCTTGTTCGGGCAGCTCTTATGGCTTGAGTTGCTTCACGCCTCTGTTCGCGTGAACAACCAATGAACGTCCGCGATCTGAAGCGGGAAAAAGTTCCTTTGTCTCTGTGGAAACACCCACCCTAATAACTTAGGCTCGTCAGATCTCAGCAGTGATAAAGCAACAAAAACAATACTATATACATTTAGACTACATCTGAGTACATTTTACCATTCTTTTTGTAAGAGTTAGCCTTCCTGTCCTGTTTCCCAGTGGGATCATAAAGTTTTACGACCTGGTCAGGAGTGGGGTTACAGAAACATGACTCTATTTGAGAAAGTTAAAATGAGGAGAAACATTTCCAATTTATAAACTAGTAAAATTATAATCCTCGCATGACAAGGATTAAACATTGTACGCACAAACATATTCAAAATACATATTATTAATTACTTTATTATTAAGAAAAGTTGGTGTGTGTGTGTGTTCAGGAATGTGGGGGGGTTTCGTGTCTCCTTTGAGGCTCGCACGGGTTGGACAGTGTTTTCTCTACTTCCTGTTGGCCTTCTGTAGCTAATCATAGCTCTGTGTAGCAGTTTTTATTTTATATTTTTTCTCTATAATCTTTCTTACTATCACTGTCTGTTTGTTTGTTTTTTAAGTTGTAAAATATAACTTAATTCACACCATATTTCTGATATTATCGATCAATCTTATCAGATTAACTTTGATCTTCACTCTTCCGTGACTGCAGTACACCTGCAAAGCGTTAGCACTCGTTAGCTTGTCATTAGCGTTTTCTTTTCTCCTCTCCTCTCCTCTCTCACGCTGCAGTTTTTCCACAAGTTCATCAAACAACCGCAGTAAGAATATTTCATCAAGCACGGTGAGTAATGGCTTCTCCTGCAATTGTTATTTGCACCTCTTGCCACATGTACAGTTTATCTATCTCTGTCGCTGATGAGGGATTCACATGTGATAAATGCAGGGAAATAGTTAGGCTGACAGAGAAGATTTCAGAATTAGAGACACGCATCCAAACTTTAATTGAGGACAGTAAGAATGTTAGGGCTCTAGATATGGCTTTGGATGCGTCTAGCTCAGGGACTCCTGTACATTGTCCGGTTCCAGCAGAGCCCCTGCAGCAGGGCAACTGGGTGACGGTGAGGCAGCGTAGTCGTGGGTCAAAACACCGCTCTTCTGTTCCGATCAAAACATTAAACAGGTTCTCCCCACTCAGTGATGCACCCACTGAGAAACCTGATGAAAGTGCTCTAGTTATTGGTGATTCTATTGTACGGAACGTGAATATAGAGACACCAGCCACCATAGTCACATGTTTACCGGGAAGCCAGAGCGCCTGACATCTTGGCAAATTTAAAAGTGCTGGCTAATGCTAAACGTAAATACAGTAATATTGTTATTCATGCCGGCGCTAATGATGTTCGACTTCGCCAGTCGGAGATCACTAAAAATAACTTTAAAGAGGTGTGTGAACTTGCAAGCACGATGTCAGACACTGTAATATGCTCTGGTCCCCTCCCTTCTTACCGTGGTGACGAGATGCATAGCAGATTGTCATCACTCAATGGCTGGATGTCTAAGTGGTGCCCACAGAATAACATAGGTTTCATAGACAATTGGACGAGCTTTTGGGGCAGACCTGACCTGTTTAAAAGAGATGGTCTTCATCCCTCCTGGGGTGGTGCTGCTCTTTTGTCTAGAAATATGGCACATAGTCTTAGTGTTTATACTTGACTAACTGGGGCCCAGGTCAGGAAGCAGACAGACTGGCTAAATAGACCGTCTGCTAGCTGCCTCCCGTCACAGAGGTCAGTTAATTCTCAGCACATAGAGACTCTTTCACCTAGATATCACACTATAGAGACTCTGTCTGTTCCCCGAACTAGAAAATACAAAAAACGTCCAAACCAAGTTAAGGTTAACAATTTAATTGAGGTTCAACAAATAAAAAACAAATGCAATATGGATAAACAAATGATAAAGCTTGGCTTATTGAATATCAGATCCATTTCTACGAAAACACTTTTTGTAAATAATATGATAACTGATCATAATATAGATGTGCTCTGTTTGACAGAAACTTGGCTAAAACCTGATGATTACATTATTTTAAATGAGTCCACCCCCCAAGATTATTGTTATAAACACGAGCCGCGTCTAAAAGGCAAAGGGGGAGGAGTTGCTTCAATTTATAACAACGTTTTCAGGATCTCTCAGAGGGCAGTATAACTCGTTTGAAGTAATGGTGCTTCATATAACATTATCCAGAGAAACCAATGTTAATGATAAATCCCCTGTTATGTTTGTACTGGCTACTGTATACAGGCCACCAGGGCACCATACAGACTTTATTAAAGAGTTTGGTGATTTTACATCCGAGTTAGTTCTGGCTGCAGATAAAGTTTTAATTGTTGGTGATTTTAATATCCATGTCGATAATGAAAAAGATGCATTGGTATCAGCATTTATAGACATTCTGAACTCTATTGGTGTTAGACAACATGTTTCAGGACCTACTTATTGTCGAAATCATACTCTAGATTTAATACTGTCACATGGAATTGATGTTGATAGTGTTGAAATTATTCAGCCAAGTGATGATATCTCAGATCATTATTTAGTTCTGTGCAAACTTCATATAGCCAAAATTGTAAATTATACTTCTTGTTACAAGTATCGAAGAACCATCACTTCTACCACAAAAGACTGCTTTTTAAGTTATCTTCCTGATGTATCCGAATTCCTTAGCATATCCAAAACCTCAGAACAACTTGATGATGTAACAGAAACTATGGACTCTCTCTTTTTTAGCACTTTAAATACAGTTGCTCCTTTACGCTTAAGGAAGGTTAAGGAAAACAGTTTGACACCATGGTATAATGAGCATACTTGCACCCTAAAGAGAGCAGCCCGAAAAATGGAGCGCAGCTGGAGGAAAACAAAACTAGAGGTATTTCGTATTGCTTGGCGGGAAAGTAGCATATCCTATAGAAAAGAATAAAACACTGCTAGATCTGATTACTTTTTCTTCTCTTTTAGAAGAAAACAAACATAGCCCCAAGTATTTATTCAATACAGTGGCTAAATTAACGAAAAATAAAGCCTCAACAAGTGTTGACATTTCCCAACACCACAACAGTAATGACTTTATGAACTACTTTACTTCTAAAATCGATACTATTAGAGATAAAATTGCAACCATTCAGCCGTCAGCTACAGTATCACATCAGACAGTGCACTATAGACCCCCTGCGGAACAGTTCCATTCACTCTCTACTATAGCAGAGGAATAATTGTATAAACTTGTTAAATCATCTAAACCAACAACATGTATGTTAGACCCTATACCATCTAAGCTCTTAAAAGAGGTGCTTCCAGAAGTCATAGGTCCTCTTCTGACTATTATTAATTCCTCATTGTCATTAGGATATGTCCCCAAAACCTTCAAACTGGCTGTTATTAAGCCTCTCATAAAAAAAAACACAACTTGACCCCAGAGAACTAATTATAGACCAATCTTAGAATCTCCCTTTTCTGTCCAAGATACTAGAAAAGGTGGTATCCTCACAATTATATTCCTTCTTAGAGAAAAATGGTATATGTGAGGATTTCCAGTCAGGATTTAGACCGTATCATAATACTGAAACTGCTCTCCTTAGAGTTACAAATGATCTGCTCTTATCATCTGATCGTGGGTGTATCTCTCTATTAGTTTTATTGGATCTTAGTGCTGCGTTTGACACAATTGACCACAACATTCTTTTGCATAGACTTGAACACTTTGTTGGCATCAGTGGAAGTGCATTAGCATGGTTTAAATCGTACTTATATGACCGCCATCAGTTCGTAGCAGTGAATGAAGATGTATCATATCGATCACAAGTGCAGTATGGAGTACCTCAATGCTCAGTACTAGGGCCGCTACTCTTCACGCTTTGTTACCCTTGGGAGATATCATCAGGAAACATGGTGTTAGCTTTCACTGTTATGCTGATGATACGCAGCTCTATATTTCCTCGCAGCCCGGTGAAACACACCAATTTGAAAAACTAATGGAATGCATAGTCGATATAAAAAATTGGATGACGAGTAATTTCTTACTGCTAAATTCAGAAAAAACAGAGGTGTTAATCATAGGGCCTAAAATCTCTGCTTGTAATAACCTAGAACACTGTCTAAGACTTGATGGTTGCTCTGTCAATTCTTCGTCATCAGTTAGGAACCTAGGTGTGCTACTTGATCGCAATCTTTCCTTAGAAAGCCACATTTCTAGCATTTGTAAAACTGCATTTTTCCATCTCAAAAATATATCTAAATTACGGCCTATGCTCTCAATGTCAAATGCAGAAATGTTAATCCATGCATTTATGACTTCAAGGTTAGACTATTGTAATGCTTTATTGGGTGGTTGTTCTGCACGCTTGGCAAACAAACTACAGCTAGTCCAAAATGCAGCAGCAAGAGTTCTTACTAGAACCAGGAAGTATGACCATATTAGCCCGGTCCTGTCCACACTGCACTGGCTCCCTATCAAACATCGTATAGATTTTAAAATATTGCTTATTACTTATAAAGCCCTGAATGGTTTAGCACCTCAGTATTTGAATGAGCTCCTTTTACATTATACTCCTCTACGTCCGCTACGTTCTCAAAACTCAGGCAATTTGATAATACCTAGAATATCAAAATCAACTGCGGGCGGCAGATCCTTTTCCTATTTGGTGCCTAAACTCTGGAATAACCTACCTAACATTGTTCGGGAGGCAGACACACTCTTGCAGTTTAAATCTAGATTAAAGACCCATCTCTTTAACCTGGCATACACATAACATACTAATATGCTTTTAATATAAAAATCCATAAAAAGATTTTTAGGCTGCATTAATTAGGTAAACCGGAAACACTTCACATAACACCGTACTTTCTACATCATTAGAAGAATGGCATCTACGCTAATATTTGTCTGTTCCTCTCTTGTTCCGAGGTCACCGTGGCCACCAGATCCAGTCTGTGTCCAGATCAGAGGGTCACTGCAGTCACCCGGATCCAGTACGTATCCAGACCAGATGGTGGATCAGCACCTAGAAAGGACCTCTACTGCCCTGAAAGACAGCAGAGACCAGGACAACTAGAGCCCCAGATACAGATCCCCTGTAAAGACCTTGTCTCAGAGGAGCACCAGGACAAGAGCACAGGAAACAGATGATTCTTCTGCACAATCTGACTTTGCTGCAGCCTGGAATTGAACTACTGGTTTCATCTGGTCAGAGGAGAACTGGCCCCCCAACTGAGCCTGGTTTCTCCCAAGTTTTTTTCTCCATTCTGTCACCGATGGAGTTTCGGTTCCTTGCCGCTGTCGCCTCTGGCTTGCTTAGTTGGGGTCACTTCATCTACAGCGATATCATTGACTTGATTGCAAATAAAAACAGACACTATTTAAACTGAACAGAGATGACATAACTGAATTCAATGATGAACTGCCTTTAACTATCATTTTGCATTATTGAGACACTGTTTTCTAAATGAATGTTGTTCAGTGCTTTGACGCAATGTATTTTGTTTAAAGCACTATATAAATAAAGGGTATCGTAAATAATTTGAGTCCAGCCAGGCTGGCGCCAGGCCAGGCATTTAGTGTAAAAAAGTTTCATGTTATATGCCTGAATTTAACCGATGAATCGATGACCTGCATATGCGTTACACATTTGTGGCAGGTAGATTAGCGAACGCCCTGTCAGATGCACTGCAGGCCTCGTTCAAAAAAAAAAAAAAAAACATAGTCTGTATTTAACTCATTCTCACAGTGTTTTTCTTGAATTTATTACTGATGCTATGTAGTTTAACATGTATATCATGGTCTTTCTGACATAACTTGTCAAAATGGTAACATAGTTTACATCACTTCGAGTTAGATTACTGAGGACTAGCCTGTAACTCTGTCTAAATTAATAGGCTAAGAACACTTGATATGACCATAAGCCTGGCAAAATACAACGTGGATATGACAAAGTGAACAAGCATAGTATTATTTAGATCTTTTATGCACTTTTTCATGTATCATCTAGATGAATACAGCAAATCTGTGCACATAATTTAAAAGTGGCATTGGATCTGTGAATGTGATCAAAAAGTTATGCTTGCTTGTTGTCTGTTAATTTTTTTCACTCTTTTATCCGAAATATCCTGCTACACATGTTGATTAAAAAATGTTATGTCCAATTTCCTTGAATCATGTAGATTATGTAGACTTACAAACATGTAAGAGGCTTCTCCAAGTTTATTAGGCTTCTGGTGCTGTTTATGTTAGAGAAATCCAGTGTTAATCTATGTTTGTTTAGTTGAGGGTCTCGTTAGCCTAATATTGGATGTTATTTCCTTACAGCTAATTATGAAAAGGAGAAAGGGGCCCAACACAAAGCCAGGTCTAGCCAGACAGCACCTCCTGGACAAGTACTGTGATGTACCATCTTCTCATTTTATACAAAATGGACATATTCTCTATCTTTACATCACAGTTGGAGAATCCACCAGAACTGCAACTGCAAGAGAACTTATTAGATACATACCAGAAATGACTGAAGATCAGGCGAAAACTAAAGTGAAGCTGCTTGTTGAAAAAACTTTAACAAAATACAGAAAGCTAACTAATGAGCGAGAATTTAGTCAGTTTGAAGTAGTATGTAGCCAGAAATTTTGTGGAGTCTCCACTACCACCACAGTTCCCTGCACAAAGTCTCCTTCTGCTGAAAAAGTTCTGAAACGTAGTCCTTTGAAGACAAGACAGGTTGCTAGGACCAATTGTCCTTCTTGTACCAGATATAAGGAGTCTCTAAAAAACATGAGGCAGAAACATCTGCAGATGCAGAGAAGCAAGTACCTGGCAATTAAGACACTGAGAGCACGGCAGAAAAATAAAGGAACAATAAGGATACTTAATCAGAAACTGAAAAGAAAAGAAAAGCAAATATCCGACTTGAAATATCGAGGCTGAAACCATCGCTAAATTAAAAAAGCAATACGAAGTGAAAGCAAGAAGTCATATGCGACTGAAGAAATCCCTTACACACATGAGGAGAGAGGACAAATAAATTGCTGTTGGATGTGGAACAAAGATGCTGCAGAAGAAATAATTAATTCAATGGACAGTGAGATTCATGATCTTCAGGTCGAAAACCTTCTTTTGGGAGAAAAATCCAGGATTTGGAAAGTGAAAAAAGCTTACAAAAACAGATGCAAAGTTATACTCAAATGAAATGTGATTGATGGTGTTTGATGCGATATCCAATCAGGTGTCCACTGCCAACATCCACAATTTGATTAAAAAGTTCGGGCTGCGCTTCAAAATTAGTTTAAGTGATGTGCCAAAAAGGGCTACTGTGGAAGCCATGACCAGAGAACTGGGGGCAATAAGTGACCTCCAGACTGCCGATGCACTTTTAGTGAACTCACAATTTACCCTGGGTTTTGATGCAACCACACAGGAGGGAATCCACTTAAACAGCATACATTTCACCATCAAATAACTGTTATGTTGTTGCTGTAGATGAACTTCCAGGAGGCACTGCTGAGGATTACCAGATCCATATTTGTGACTCCATCAGTAACCTTGCAAATGTCTACTGTAATTTTTCTGAGGCAGACTACGAAATCATTCTTCAAAAAATGCTAGAGAATATATCAAACACGCTCACTGACCGCTGTGCTGCCAATCATGCGGCCATTCGTTTAGTCTGTGCATCTTGGAACAAGGCCTTGAATGAGCTGAATTGCAACCTTCATCCTCTGGAAACAATCACTTCAAAGACAAATAGTGCTCTGAAGGAGATCGAGAAATCTATGGGGATTACTGGGAAAATCAAGGGGAAAGAGTGCATTGGGGCCAACATTGTGGTTCAGATGAATAAAATGAGGTACATGGATGGCAAGGGTGACCCTCGTGGCTTTAAGACCTTTCTGAATGACAAAAATCTCCCTCTCTGTCTCATACCACGCTACAGAGGTAATCGACTGCACATTCTTTTCCATATATGTGGGATATTCTCAAGTCATCATGCTGCACTAAAGTCATATCTCAGTGTAGGAACATCCTGTGGAAGCCTGCGTGCTAGCATACTGGAAGACTTCAACTCTACAGCTGGACAGGTTGAAATGCAAGTTCTGGGTTTGCTTGGGAAGTTACTGACTGGACCCTGGATGACCAAATTCTACACTGGTGCAGATGACCAAACTGATTACATTAAAGGTATTGAAATTATCAAAGAGACCGTGCAGAAACTGAAAGATCAACTACACTCACCTGCTGAATTCCTCACTCGCACAACAGACCTCTTTGAAATCAGCTGAATGCTTCAGACAAAATTGTGAAGTGCCGGAACACTGTCTGCTCACCCAATCGCTAGATTGTAGGCAGAGGCTGCCACAATCCGATTGTTGGCTGCTGTTCTCTTGAATGTGTGTAAATGTGTGTGAATGTACAGGTGCTGTTTTGTTTGTTAGACACGTTTCCGATTTGTTTATTTATTTATTTTAATTTTTTTCCTTTTCCCACTACCCGGTGGGTTGTAAAATATTGGTGTTAGTGAACTCATTGTGACCACCGGCTAGCAGTTTCTTTTTTCTGTTGTTGTTTGTTCCTTCCCCCTCCCTATTAATAGTCTTGGGGTGGATTGGGCCCATAGGATAGACAGGCTTATCAGGTTCTAGTCTGGTTTCCTTAGTGTTTCACCCGTTTTGAACTGATGTGTGCAGTGTAGTGCTGTGATGTGTGTATCAAGTGGCATGATTGCTGTGGTTATGTAGGCTGAGTTTGTAGTGTTGGTTCTACCATAAAAGTGGTGTGGTTTAGTTCACTTGTGGTATTGAAACCCAGGCTTGGTCCAGCTTGTCCTATGGCTTATCCCTATGTAAAATTATGTATTTGTTATTTATTGACAACCAAAAGCGACTGAATTTTAATTAAAGAAAAAATAAAGA
Organism: Carassius auratus; assembly: GCF_003368295.1. Lineage (NCBI taxonomy): Eukaryota > Metazoa > Chordata > Actinopteri > Cypriniformes > Cyprinidae > Carassius > Carassius auratus. The sequence goes on from NC_039250.1 coordinate 12,934,417, forward strand.
TTGTATCTTTCTACTTTGCTAAACAAAGCCTGTGCATGTGCTATTTTTGTAACAGAGTCCCCTCGCCATTACAGATTGTGTCCAAGGGGTGGCGTAGTTAGCATTGCCATAGCCCTTCTGGGGGCTGCATATATGGAAAAATGCTTAACGCGAAACTTTGCACGTTGCGTTTATTCACCACCACTGCTTCTTGTCTCCATTGGCAACAAGCACGATTTGTGTCGATTGCAAGTGTCGCAGGTAGCAGAGAGTGCAAGTAGCGATTGCAAGTGACATTGTAATTGATTGCAAGTGATGTCACTAGCAGAAGTGCAAGTGTTTGAGAGTGCAAGTCTGAGAATGCAAGTCTAAAGGGGTGGTCACACTGCACTTTTCGTTCCATTGACTTCCATTCATACGCATGCGAATGCAGCAGACCGTAAACGCAGGCTCATGCAAAAAAATGTGCTTCATTCGAAAGTTAAAGTTTGGTGAACTTTGACCTGCGAATTCGCATCACGTGAAGTCGTGTGACCAGTAGATTATCGATACGTCACTGCGTGACCTCTCTGTACAGAAATAAAAAAATGAAGGAAGTGCTAATTTTATGCACAGTTTCATTCGCAGGCCTGTCAGATATGTTACAAATTATTCAGCCAATCAAATTAACTGACAGAAGAAAGGAGTACATTTTTTATTTTTAATAATTTAATAATAATTTAATAATTTTATAAATTTTTGTTTTTATTTTTACACACAAAACCACAAACAAACACACACTCACAATGCAAATAAAGGTCCATAAAAAGCTGCCTCAAGATGTTGGCGTACTGCTGCAGTTGGCCACCATAGCAGATATCCTTTCTGCCTCCACCTTCAATGGCAGCAACTGCACAAGCCTCATTCCACTGTACAATCCCTTCCATCAAGTACATCTGAAAATTAAGGTCTCTTGCACTTGTTCCTGAAAAAGCAAGCAGAAAGAAGTTAGCACCATGGAAAACACATGAACAAACAACTCGCATTGTTCAGAAAAAATGCAAACCTGGCACAAAGCGGTTTAGGTGCAGGTGGAAGGACTCCAATGATGCTGAGCCATGTGCACAACAATACTGGGGCAGAATGACCTCCCCTTTAGTCACCTGCCCTATCTTCCTGTATAGCTGCACACCTGGTGGGTCCTGGAAGCAGTCGTTGTGGTGCTCCTGTGTCCGCCAGATCTCTTCCATCCTGTCCTTGTCAAAGAGCATGATTCCCATTGTGTCCATTGCCTCCATGAAGTCGTTTAGAAGCTGTTCTATCAGCTCCTTCGTCTCCTTGGCCCCTCCACTGTCACCCACGCAGCGGTTCCAGCAGCATGACCAGCTAGCTTCTTGGTGACCTACAGTACATGATAAGTATTATCATTATTAAAGAAACAGGAAATTTTTATTTTACAATAAAAAAATTTTTTAAACTATATGTAACACTTAATCAGGTGTTACTACTGTTAAATATTGTTAGCACAATATTTACTTATATGTCACAATATATGCACCTCCTGATTTTGCCAAGTCCTCATTGTCCTGAGACCAATATTTTTGGTCAATATTCTACTGGATGCAACGAAACGGAAATGGGCAATGGCAAAGTGATGTAACTTTATATGCTAACAACAGAAATATTAAGAAAATTTGTGGTGGCTGCAGTCCGAGCGCTAAACCGGCAGAAAATAAGCTTGCAATACGGCCACTATTAAGTTGCTGCCTTTTTATAGTTTGGCACACTATAAAAAATTGTGGATAATGATTTAATAAAAAAATTATTGAAGCCATAAGCAACTTTGATTGTGTTATTTATGTAATATATCACATGTAATATATCACATTATATTATGCAGTATATTCACATAGGCCCATTGAAAACTGCCTGTTATTTATCAGACAAATATTTAGATTGTTAGATGGTAAGCTTTGGGCAATAGTGGATACTGATTTAATAAAAAAAATATTGAAGCCATCAGCAACTTTGTGTTATTTATCATTTTTCCATTTATCTTAATTTCTAAAAGTCCTTTCGTTTTTGTGTCCTGTCCAAGTTTTTTCAGTTGGTTCCAAATTATTTTGGGGTCCCCTTTTACATTTTCTATTATAGTAAAAAAAAAAAAAATCTGCTTTGGCCTTTTGTATAGTTTTAACAACCTTATTCCTCAGTGTTGTGAATAGATTTTTAGCACTAGCTGACTTGGTTTTTATTGCATTTTTTAAACGCACGATCCCTCTCTTTCATTAGTTTGAGTATGTTCATGTTCATCCAGGGAAGTATATTTTTATTGTGTTTGTGTTTAACTTTAAAGCTAAAATCTTTAATAGTTCTCTCAATTGTAGCCATAAAAGATTCACAATCCATTTCACGATTTGTCCCCAACAATGTGATCTCAGTCAATCTCATGGACAGCTCTATTAAATCCTTCTTTTGGCGTTTTTTTTTTTTTTTTAATTCCTACAAACTCACGCTCTCTGACAGAATAATATATAAATATTTCCTACATTCATAATATTATATTTAAACAGTATTGTTATATTTATATAGCATATTAATATAATTATAGTATAATAACATGACATTTATTTCAATTTATGAGTATGTAAAGATGCTCTTATACTAAAACTAAGTGTTAGTTTAATCAGTCTTAAAAATATATATAAACAACCAAATGTACATTTTTAAATCAGTACAAGTTTTTTAATTATATTCTTAAATGTGAAATATTCAATGTTCTTTTAAATAAATTTACTTTGTATATATATGTAATATTATTTTTAATACATATGATATTTTACCTGGTATACAGTAGGGGTTCCAAAATGCACAATAAATATAAATATCTAATAAAACAGACATATAATGAGAAAAGGGCTATCTTTATCAATATTAAATATATAAAGAAACTACACAATATAAACACTGAAACTATATAAAACTCTTCAATTATGTAACTTTATATACATATGCCATAAAGAGTTTTTTTGTCCCCTTCTCATCTCCTCAATCCACTGCTCCACAGTTTTACCAGTTGACTTGGCACCAGTTGAAGTGGGCACCTCGGAACCGACTGTGGCCAAACTCCTTTGTCTTTGGTTGGCCACACTTTTGGCAAATGTATTGTACAGTTTGTTGTTTTTTTTGGGGAGTAGCACCTTGTGCTGAAGCTTCTTCCGCTGCCTTCCTCCACTGCCAAGCTGTGGTCCTTGGCACCTTTGGACCAGGAGGTGTAGCAGGAGGTTCAGCAATAGCTGCAGTGTTTGCAGCTTGAAGCAAGCGGGTAGGATCAGAGACTGCAAAGCCCACTTGGACAGGAAGATGCTGCCCTTGGGCATGCTGTGCTGCAGCAGGCATGCCAACAGCTGCTGATAGGAGGCTGTACTATGAACTCATAGGCTTGGTGCCCATGCCGGACCGGTTCTGGATGCTTAAACAGCACAGGTGGGAGGGGTTCAGAGGCCACCAAGGGATTGGTAAAGTTCTGAATACTCTGCTCCAAGACCTCCCTTTCCTGCAACTTTTTAAAAGCATGCCTATGTAAAGAAAATATAATAATTAGTAAATGTGCAGAGAAAGGAGTTATATGACAACAACTGAACAATTTTATTCAAACAGCTTCAACCTTGTTCCAGCCATGAGTCTGGGGATGTCCAGGACTACATCTGTTATCATCCTGTAGTGAATCAGAATGACCGCCCACCTGTTTACCTTGCCACTGTCTGACCAGCAGGCATACATGCCAACCCTACCGATTTTTCCGGGAGACTCATTAATTTCAAATGCCTTCCCGAAAATCTCCCGGGCCGACCTTTCTCACGAATTTCTCCCGATTTCCACCCGGACAACAATATTGCTACACCATCCGTCACTGGGCGCCATTTCAGACTGAACAATAATAAGGGGCCGTTCACATATCGCTCATAATGGAAGCGACGTGGTGCGATGCGCCCGTTTTTTCCAGGCGCGTCCGCACCGCATCGAGTTAAAAACGTTTCAACTTTTCAGAGAGCCGCAAGTGAACCGGGGGTCATGTGACAAGAACTAACCAATCAGTTTAATCCTTTCCCGTAACAACGTTGAAAGCTTAGCCAAGATGAAGGAACAGCTGATCATAGTTGTATGGATTGCAATTTTGACATAAATTTAGTAGCAGAGCTACTGCAACCGATTTTTAGTGTTGCAAATTAATTTATCCTTTGCTGAAATTTCCGCGTCTTCATGGAGAGAGCACGCCATGGTTGCTTAGCAAAGGCAGATGCCTCAGGGGCACAACTGCCCGAGCGCTTTGGAAAAGAAAGAAAAAGCGGCACTCCTAGCGTTTTCCACGCGTTTTTAGGTGCGATATGTGAACGACCCCTAAAGAAGTTATTCGAGACTCACCTCGAAGTCAAGCGCGGCAAATTCAGAACAGAAAAAGAAGCAGAAAAAGAAGGGGGAAAGGAAGAAAGAAGAGAGATGACGAATAAAAAGAGAAAATATGCCTTCAAATTCCTAACTGAATGGAAAAAATAATTCACGTTCATCCAGGACAGCTCGAATGGGAAGGGATATGCTGCCTGCAAATTTTCTAGATCAGACTTCTCCATTAAACACGGTGGCCGAATGTTTTTAATTGTTATTGTACACAATATGTACGTATAAATTATGTACATATAAATGAATTATACTCTTCTTTACGCAGGGCTCTCAAGTTTTGAACTGAGTTCAGAGTGAGATTTTGGCGGCGGCCACGATGGCGGCAGGGGTTTGATGGGGACGGGTGTCTGATCTCATAAATGACACATATTCTTACAAATAAAATAATATTTATTTAATTCAGTATTTATTTTTGTGTGTGTATGTGTGTGTGTGAGAGAGAGAGAGAGAGAGAAAATTGGTCAGTGTTGTTTATTGTAGGCGTTGTTAGCTGGTTTTGAGGCCAGGGGTTGGTGGCTCCCATTTGAAGCACTGTGGTTCCAGGCCAGCCATTTTTACTGTCATGATGGATGACAGGGTTCCATCAGGTGCTAAGCTGTTCCTGGTTTTGGTCTTGTTTAATCCCACCATGGAGAAAACCTTCTCAGCATTGAATGAGGGAGCACTAACACCAATGTAGCTATTTTAGAAAGCCTCCCTGCTTATGTCCCTCACACCTTGATGGACACAGGAGTTCTCGTCTGCAGACTAAGCACCAGTAAAAGAGCTGGTGGTTCTCATTGTGATGAATGGCCATTGGGTTGACTAATCCTTCTTAAAGGAACACCTATAGGTGGCTGCTCTACTTCACCATCTCTTTTTGCCTGTTTCCAGTGGGTTCTCCGCTGTTTCCTCTATGGTGTCCTCCACAGTCTCTTCCATGGACCCATCTTCTACTGGCACCCTTACTTCCTCCTCCACTGGCTCCTCCACTGTCTTCTCCACAGTCTCCTCCTCTAACCTAGCCACCTTTTTAGGGAGCTGATCTTTTAGAGCAAAGCATGAAAGAATGCTCATTTGCCTCTTCCCTGACATCTTTGAAATAGACGAATGCAATAATCAATATTATACATTGGATAAAATATAATGAAATAGCCTAGGCAAAACGTTTTCAAAATGGGGACCAGGATGTTGTGCAGTAAAAATAAAATTCAAACTATTATGGGTACTGCCATACAAGTATTATGGATAGGTCTATTATAGAAGTCTTTTTATATAAAACTGTCAGAGTAGCCCCACATCCTCTTCAACGTGTAAAGTTAGCTATAAAAAAAATTATAGTGGACTAATAATAGGCGCAAAAGCTATGGCCGACCACGTATGATAGCCAAAATTGCGTGCGTGTCGGGGTCATAATAACCATCAGACCAAAACATATCTTAGACTGTTTAGAAAAAATGTAAAATTCATATATTGATAAAAAAAAAAACATATAGTCAAAATCGTGGTCATTGTCTTGGCAAGTCAATGGAGTTGGACAATGACTGGGGGTGGAGGGGTTGGGGGTTAGGGCACACTTATGTCTGGACACATGTATTCCCCAGCAATGGTGAGATGACTTACTCTACTCATAGGATGTTCTTCTTCTCCCACGTTGATCAGTCTGTAGAAATTAGTTCGGCAAGATGTAAATAATTTAAAATCTGACAGCCGCTGTCCTCTTCTGTAACCGTTACGTTACATACTTCATCGAGTGTCTGAATCTGTGTAATCTGATCCTGTGAAAATCTTACTCAGATACAGCAATGCTATTTTCTGATTGGCTGATCGTTAGCTATATTTTTTTATTTGATTAGCTGGTACGTGTCAGGGCCTTCGGGGAACTCACTTGATTCCTCTACCTGTTTCACTGTTTAAAAAATAGCGCCACAACTTAGCGTTATCTTCGTAATGTCTCTGCGTGAGAAATACAAGGTGTGGCGTGTGAGCGTGTAAACGGATTGAAATGCATGGGTCTCACGCCCAATGCGCGAGACTTGAGAGCCCTGTTTACGTTTGTTTGTGTGTGTATCCTGAATCCCATCTGGAGTATCAGGATCCGCTCCGAAGTCTTCCTCAAAAGCTTTATTAGTTTGGGACTATAAGTATTCCACGCCAAAGAGTTCTCCTGTAGACAATCACAGTTTGATAAGCACATGGAGCACATACTCATACAGGTGTAACTGCAACAAAAGTGTCATGTGTGCACAAACATATTACCTGTGTATTCGCTAGGGCTGGTGTAGTCCTCTATCAAAATAAGGCCCATAAAAAGCTGGCTCAGGATGATGGCGCACTGCTGCAGTTGGCCACCATAGCAGATATCCTTTCTGCCTCCACCTTCAATGGCAGCAACAACACAAGCCTCATTCCACTGTACAAGCCCTTCCATCAAGTACATCTGAAAATGAAGGTCACTTTCACTTGTTCCTGAAAAAGCAAGCAGAAAGAAGTTAGCACCATGGAAAACACATGAACAAACAACTCACATTGTTTAGGAAAAATGCAAATCTGGCACAAAGAGGTTTAGGTGCAGGTGGAAGGACTCCAAGGATGTTGAGCCACGTGCACAACAATACTGGGGCAGAATAACCTCCCCTTTAGTCACCTGCCCTATCTTCCTGTACAGCTGCACACCTGGTGGGTCCTGCATGCAGTCGTTGTGGCGCTGCTGTGTCCGCCAGATCTCTTCCATCCTGTCCTTGTCGAAGAGCATGATTCCCATTGTGTCCGTTGCCTCCATGAAGTCGTTTAGAAGCTGTTCTATCAGCTCCTTCGTCTCCTTGGCCCCTCCACTGTCACCCACGCAGCGGTTCCAGCAGCATGACCAGCTAGCTTCTTGGTGACCTACAGTACATGATAAGTATTATCATTATTAAAGGTTCAGGACATTAAAAATTACACTATATGTAACACTAAATCAGGTGTTACTACTGTTAAATATTGTTAGCATGTCGCAATATACTGTATGCATACATTGCAAACTAAGAGCACATGTTTCCAATATATGGAAATGTATTATATAATATATCACGTTATATTTTGCAGTATATTCACATAGGCCTACATATTTTTGTTCCATAAAGGGGTATCGTGTTAAAAGACTTAAAAAAACAAAACAAATTATACTTTTAGGTTAGGATTGCAGGAAATTGTTCACGGTGGTTGCGCTTCAACTGGTCCAGGATGTCTCGCGACCAGGCTGCTAGCTTCTTTTGGCAGGACTGGCATTCAAGATACTCAGTCGCCATGAAGTACCAACCGTTTAGGTCCTGTCTTGTACATGCCACAAGCTGTTAGCTGGATCCCAAGGCGATGGCAGTTGGGCTGGGAGCGCAGCAGGTTGTATGCCCACATGAGGGAGGGAACCCAGAGGAGCAGACTGCTGTGGAAGGCATCAGGTTTAGAAGGAGGCTGAGAGTATAGAGGATTGGGCCAGGGGGAGACCACCATAGATGCAGATTTTGTTCAGCGCCAACTTCCCAGACTTGTCTCTGTTAAAGAGAAACTTGCTGACCCACAAGTGCTGCTCTTTTGGGAGTGTCTGCTTCCAACCTTAAGGCAGCAGCAGCTGTGGGTGTAAGAGAGAAAAAGTGTTTACTTTCATGAAGGCTTCTTTTAAGATACCATCTGAAGATTTGTCTTACTACTTAAGTGGTGGCTGGCTGCTTTTTTGGTGCAGCTCTCTCTGAGGAGGACAGGGCTTCTGGCTGATTGACCAACTGGCTTCCATCAGCTGCAAAGCATAACAGAAAAAGTAAAGGAGACCCATAAAAAGACAACGTTACATTTATTGTTGCATGTAATATTACAAGTCACTACTACATGAGATTAATACAGCTGCTATTTACTACTGGTAGATGTTTTTATATAGATGCATTTAAATAAAGAAATATAATGGTCTTTCTTTTACTGTTTCTTTAGGTAGTAGCGAATACAGAGCCAGTAGTTTGTGTTGAAGGCCAGGAGCCTCTTACTGCCTCCATGCTGGCGGCTGCACCATTAAAAGAGCAGAAACAACTCCTGGGTACAGGATGTGCACAGATGGTCACTTAAAAGTTAAAGTTGTGAGCAGTTTGAATCATGTTATACCACCTGCTAAATGAATAATACTCTTCATAGAGGGTGTAGTGGCGACACATTAGTGTCTGTTTAGTTTGAAGCAGCATATAGTTATCATATGGCTTCAGAAAGCTTGGAATAAAGCACACAATTTATGTACCACATCATAACATGAGGAAAATGAACAAATTGTTTGCATCCCATACAGGCGAGCGGCTGTATCCACTTATCCAGGCCTTGCATCCGACTCTTGCAGGAAAGATTACAGGCATGCTGCTGGAGATCGACAACTCTGAACTACTGCACATGCTCGAGGCTCCAGAATCCCTGCACTCCAAGGTTCACAGGCATAAAAAAAATTTACTCATCAATCAGTCTAAGACCATATTTTGTTGGATCATTGTGCTTTTTTGTACTGTGTAGGTTGAGGAGGCTGTAGCTGTGCTTCAGGCTCATCAAGCCAAGGAAGTGTCTGCAAAGTAATGGAGCTCTGTAAAACAAGTAATCTGCTTTCATTCTTAATATTTGGCCTAAATTGTGTACAATGCCAATTTATAGTACATGCAATTGTCACACACAATTTTATTTTGCAGGCATGCACACTGAATGTCTGTGAAAGTTGTTCCAGAGAATGGAGAAAAAGTAAACAGCACTTCAGAGTCATGCTATTTAATGCATTGTTCGCAGATTACAAATGTCCTTTTTGCACTCCACAGCGTTAAGTTTGTTCTGATTTTGTTTATTATAAGAAAAAAAATAAGTAAAATAACACACAAAAAAAGGCAAAACATTTTTTAAATTTCTTTGTGCAATAAAAATCCTGTCTTAATGGACATGCAAATAGAGTTCTTGAGTGTCATCTTATTACAGTGATTGAGTTTGTGTTTAAAATTTCTCCAGATGTATTGTAAAATACATGAAGTATGAAATATTTTTGATATTTATCAGATTTTTATATACTGTAAGCACTGCACAATATCTAATAAAGCAGAAATGAACACAGACATTAGAAAAAGGAAAATATGTTTTATATATATATATATATATATATATATATATATATATATATATATATATATATATATATATACACCTAAATGAATGAAAACATATGACATTTTTATTATATATCATATAAAATTACTTATTCAAAACAAAAATAAACATCTTTAGAATATATAAATCGTGTCCTTGTCTATTTAGTCTTTCCTCTCTTGACTTCCTCCATCCACTGTGCCACAGTCTTCCCAGAAGCTTTTGCACAGAAGTGGACACACCGGAACTGGCTGTGGCCAAATTCTTCAGTCTTTGGCTGGCCACACTTTTGGCAGAGGAACTGCTGAGCTATTTGTCGTTTCTTAGGGTTTAAACCTTGAGCTGCGGCTGCCTCTGCCAGCTTCTTTCGCCGCCATGCTTTGGTCCTGGGCACCCTCTTCTCATCTGCTGCTGCAACTGGTACAGGTGCTCCTTCAACCGGTATGGGCATGGCAGATGCTGTGGTAGATTTATGGGTAGCAGCAGGAACAGACGCAGAGGCAGGTATGGCAGAAGTGGCAGAAGGGACTTGAGGTGCTGGTGTCAAACCCACTGGAGGAAGCTGGCCTCGAGAACGTGGTGCTGCCTGTCCGGAAGCATCCTGAGGTATTTCAAACTCAAAGGATGAGTGTCCATGCTGGATTGCTTCCGGTAGTTTTGGCAGTACCGGTGGGAGCTGTTCAGGGGCCACCAAAGGAGCAGTAAAAGGCTCAATGTCCTGCTGCAAGGTTGTTCCACAGCACAACAATCTCATCCACCTTACCCTGAGTGACAAACCCCTGAAGGCGCAGGTCAACCAGACTGTCAGCCAGCCTAATGACGTGGTCATAACCAGCTTGGCCATCTGGTCCCACACTCTCCATCTGTACATTAAAATAAATTAATAAACTGCTCTGTAATCAATGCCAAATAAACTTACCAAAATTAAAGGATTTTTTCAGTCAGTCAGCCACTCATTATTACAAAATAAACCTCAAATGAAATATCAACATCACACACACCATAAAATCTCTGTGTACACAGTGTGTTTATGTGTAATAATTTACCTGGCTCTGAGTGGACAAGGCAGGAGAGTAAGACTCAGCTGATGTTGATGTTGATGTTGATGAGGGCTGATCAGGAGGTTGTAGGGATGCTGTCTGTTCCCGAGGGGGCTGCCCTGAATTACATCTGGAATGTCAGGGTCTACACCTAAGTCTTCCTCGAACGCTCTTCTGGTTTGGGAATACAAATATTCCAAACCAAAGAGCTCTCCTGTAGAAATACAGAGTGCATCACATTGATGTTTTAATAACACATGGGTGTAAAACAGCTAAAGTAGAATGTCTGTGTGAATGATACCTTTAAATTCACCAGGGCTGGTGTAATCCTGAGGCAGTTTCAGACCCAGAAGCTGCTGGCTCAGTACATTACAGTACTGCAGCAGCTGGCCACCATAACAGATCTCCTCCCTGCTGGCACCTTCAACTGCAGCGACCCCACGTGCCTCGTTCCACTGCACCAGTCCTTCCAACAGGTCCATTTGAAAATGCAAGGCATTTGCACTTGTACCTTAATACAAATTCACAAATAATCACCATGAAAAAAAAATACATTTAGAGTGCAAACACACAAATAAACAACAAACGCTATTTTTGAGTAATGCAAACCTGGCACGAAGCGATTCAGGTGCAGGTGGAACGACTCCAGGGATGTTGAGCCACGTGCACAGCGGTACACAGGTAGAATGACCCCATCCTTGGTCAACTGTCCTGTCTTCCTGTACAGCTGTACACCTGGTGAGTCCTGTATAAACTGCATGTGGCGTTGCTGGGTCCGCCAGATCTCCCACATCCTCTCCTGGTCAAGGAGCTTGATGCTCATGGTGTCCGTAGCCCCATCAAAGTCTATAAACAGCTTCTCAGTGAGCTGCTCAGTCTCCTGGGCCCCTCGAGTGCGGGGGCGGCAATGCTTTGCCAGTTCTTTAGGGGTGGGCTGGCAGCCTGTCGACTGCTTGGCCTCCTTTAGCCTCTCAACATCTGAAGCATCCCATTCGAAGATGCAATGGTGAGGAATTTCATGAATGGGCCATAAAGCGGGTGGCTGTCCGTGGTCACTCCTACTTCAAACCTCCGCATGAAGTGCCACACGTCCAGCCTGACAAGCAGCTGGTCCCACTCACCAAACATTGCTGCCGCCTTTCCTTTCCCAGTGGCAGAGCAACAGTCACAGTCCACATAGAAGACTTGGGGAGGAGCTTCTCCAGCTCTCCGGTACCGCTCCACAAGTCTAGAGCACATGGGAAGCAGACCGTCACCCTCTGCCTCAGTGAGGACACGCATGAGGACCTGCCCAAACTCATTTCCCACATCTGTGACCCATGCCGCTGTGCCAGCAGCCTCACCAGCCAGTTTCTTAGTGACCTGAAATAGGATGAAAAGAATTAAAGTGGATAGACCTGTCAGTTTACATTGAAAAAAATTCTAATTTTGTAACAGAAAAAAGGGTGATGTAGCCTACACCTATCTCTACTAATAGTGAAATTATGCACATTTGTGTCTACTTACCTTTTTAGTGGAATCCATTTTCAGCGAGATTGCTAGGGTCTGTGGCAGTTTCCCAATCACAGAGAGGAAATGGGTTGTCTGGGCAATCCAATGCTCTCTGTGCCTGACGCATAGGCTCCGGTGCACAGAAGTTGCACTGTTCCCCAATGAGCGCCCCGCATCCACCTCACAATCTCCTTATCACACGACAGCCTGCATGATAAAAATAAATAAATAAAGACAACAGATCAATATCAGAAGAGCATCAAAGACATTTTCTCATGTTAAAACTTAAAACAAAACAGTGTGCCAACCTGTAGGTCAACACCGCAGGAAACATTTCCCTGTGGACAGGATCGAGCTGGTTCAGAATATCCTGAGACCAGCCTGCCAGCTTTTTTTTGCAGGACCGGCATTCAAGATACTCTGTAGCCATGAAGTACCAGCCACTGACATCCAAGACCCTCCTGACAGTCTTGTACATCCCACACGCTGTCAGTGGGAAGCCAAGACGGCGACAGTTGGGCTGTGAGCACAGGAGCCGGTATGACCACAAGCGGTAAGGGATCCACAGGAAAAGCCTGGCATGAAACAAGCTGTCAAGTGATGAAGGAGGCTGTGTATAGAGAGGTCGGGGCCCAGGAGGATGCCACCAGAGACGCTGGTTTTTGGTCAGCGCCAGCCTCCCAGACTTGTCTCTGGTGAAAAGAGCCTTGCTGACCCACAAATGCTGCTCTTTGGGAAGGGTCTGTCTCCAGCCTTCAGGCAGCAACAGTTGAAAGGGGAAGAAAAAGAGAAGTCATGTTGTTTTTTTTCTGCTGCTGATTTTTGACCATTTAACCATTTGAGCATTTAAGTTACTTCTTCTGTGGGCAGAGGACGCTGTTCTGGCACAGCAGCTCTCGTTGCAGAGGGCAGAGGTTCTGGCTGACTGGATGGTTGAGTCACATCAGCAGCGTGGCATAAAAAAAAAAAAGTAAATGAGATACATAGAAGTGATGCCATCAGTGTTATTTACTATTACAAGATTAATACAATTACTACTACTGCTGCTAGATGTTAGTGCTACTATTTAACATTATTAGTGTGTTAGGATTAGTGATTGCAGCTGTAGCCACCCATTTAAAGATTGAAAACCATGAAATTGTAAAAAGATGATGACAAATATAAATGTGCGTTGATAAAAAGACAAATGCTCAAAGGTGAGCAGGGTGCAAAAATCGCAGCGGTGTTGGAAAGAAGCCATAAAGTGTTAAAAGGATAGTACAATTTTACTTAAAGCTGAAAAAGGACAAAGAAAGCCACTTTAGCCCACACGACCAGAAGGTGCAGTACACCTCCTACCTTACTGTTTCCAAAACCATCCATCTGAAGGCTGATAATAAATAATAACAAAACAGGCTATGTAATGTACAAAAGCATTCTTTTATTAAACTACAAATGTAATCCCATTAAAGAGAAGGTAATTCTCACCTAGAACATCTACATGTGCCACTGCAGCAAGCAGATCTTCATCAGATGCTTCCTCTGCAGAAGCTGAGCTGGAGGCGGCCACTGTTAATATAAGGATGAATGAACAGTGTTAAATCACATTTATTTATATAGTGCATAACACGATACAGATTGTTTGAAAACAGCTTTACAGTATGCAGAAATACTGCAGAAGTCATAAAACATTAAACAAATTAGAATTACAAAAACAGTGCTAAAATGCAATAATTGTAAGATAAACCCTAAAAAAAAAAAAAAAAATGAAAATTCATGCCTGGAAGTGCTGATTCTGACAGCATCTCAGCGTCTCTTCTCCGAATGTACTTCTGCAGAGTTTCCATCTTCGTTCCCGGTCTGGCTGTCTGCTTCCTCACCCACTTGATGAAACTGAAATGGAGGGACACAGAATTAGCTGAAGCCCCAAAACTACACAGTCTCTACTGTCTGCATCCTCTGTTAGAGATGTGAACCCATACCCTTTTCTGTCGCCTCATAAAGGTCTTTAAAGGACAAGGTGGCAAAGTTGCCAATCCCAACAAGCACCTGATCTTCCTGGGCTGGTGTGCCAGTGCCCTCTCTGACCTGGCGCTCGCTGATGGCAGCCACCATGTCAGGAAACAGGCTGGCATACCACAGCAATGCGTCCTTGTTTCCCATGACAGCAGATAGGGACGTGTCGCCGCCCTCACGCTCCCGCTGATGCACGGCCAGAACCATGGCTGTGTAACCAACAACATTGGAAAGCAACCATTTAAAGGTTTTACCCCGGTACTGTCCAAACTGCAGGGCGCTTTCACTCAGCACAAAATACAGATGAAGATGTGCAAAAAAAGATAAGCTGACTATGACAAAAAATTGTGAAAAAGTTAGATTCTCGAAGATGTAAATGGAATTGCCATGGAATAAAAAAAAAATAAAAAATAATAATAATAAAAATAATTTATATATATATATATATATATATATATATATATATATATATATATAAAATTAAAAGCCAAGAGAGGTAAAAAAAAAAAAAACGGCCAGGGTATGGGCTGGTGTGATCAGAAGGTGTAATACACTTCCTACCTTACTGTTTCTAAAACCATCCATCTGAAAGCTGACAATACAGAATCACAAAACGTTATACAATGCAGAACAGTATTCTGAAAATAAAACCACACATGTAAACCCATTCATAACGATGTCTGACTCACCCGCATCTTCTATGTGTGCAGCTGCAGCAAACAAATCAGCATCTGATGGCTCCTCTGTGGATACCGAGCTAGAAGCGACCGCTATTAATATTAGAACACGTAAATTTTACATTACAATATGTAAAAGCAACAAAATATCCAATAACAAGCAAACAAGATGATATCCTGAAACAGGCCAGCATACTGCAGCAGTATGCTTCTTCTATACGTCTTGTATTCATTTTTTTTTTTAAATCGATCATATGCACATAAACTTACAGTCACCACTGATAAACTACTACTAAATATTGTAGAAACTTAATTTTCTTTAAAGTTGCTTTGCAATGATTTGTATAGTAAAAAGCGCTATACAAATAAACTTGAATTGATTTGAATTGAACAACAACAACTCGTCTGGCAGCCGTCTTAACACCACGTTTACTCATTAATAAGGATGCATCTAACTACTGTATTTTCCAAAAATAATTCATAACACCTTAACGGAAAAAAAGCGACACTTCAACTTTTACAGAAAACAGATTTCTTACATCAGCAATCGACTGCAATTTGCATCTTAAATTATTCGTAAGATTACATAGCTGATTGACACGACATTGCTTACTTACAGTTACTAAAGTATGTTACCAAAATGGGGAGCTTCGCATCAGGACCAATTGTGGTGCACGTAGATTGGAACATCTAGACGGGCCAATCAGCGTGCACGTAAATTAGAACATTTGGAACAGAATTAGAACCAAAGATCGCGCTTGGCGGATCCTGCTCAATCTTCTCTGTAATAGTGCTGAAAAGTCCGACTCCGATTCATTTCCGCGAACCGGTTCTTTTCAGACAATTCGGCTCATTGAACCGGTTCAAAAAGCTCATTCCTTCATTCTTCGGTTCCTGGCGTCATCAAGCAATGATGTAACTACGCATTTCTTTTCTAACAACTCAGTGCCATGCTGCAACAAAGAAACATTCAAACAAAGTTATTAGTGTCTGTCAGCACATATAGAAGCATTAAAATGAACGGTTATTTGTGTGAACGCACATTTCTCGTTATTGCCTTTTATTTACTCTGGTGTTTTTGTGCACGGTTTAATTCGCAGGCCTGTCAGATAATGTGACAAATTATTCAGCCAATAAAAATAACTGACAGAAGAAAGGAGTACATTTTTTTTTGTAAAGAATTGTACTTTTTTTTTTTTTTACACACAAAACCACAAACAAACACACACTCGCAATGCAAATTAAGGTCCATAAAAAGCTGGCTCAGGATGATGGCGTACTGCTGCAGTTGGCCACCATAGCAGATATCCTTTCTGCCTCCACCTTCAATGGCAGCAACCGCACAAGCCTCATTCCTCTGTACAATCCCTTCCATCAAGTACATCTGAAAATGAAGGTCACTCGCACTTGTTCCTGAAAAAGCAAGCAGAAAGAAGTTAGCACCATGGAAAACACATGAACATACAAAACACATTGTTTAGGAAAAATGCAAATCTGGCACAAAGCGGTTTAGGTGCAGGTGGAAGGACTACAAGAATGTTGAGCCACGTGCACAACGATACTGGGGCAGAATGACCACCCCTTTAGTCACCTGCTCTATCTTCCTGTACAGCTGCACACCTGGTGGGTCCTGGATGCAGTCGTTATGGCGCTGCTGTGTCCGCCAGATCTCTTTCATCCTGTCCTTGTCAAAGAGCATGATTCCCATGGTGTCCGTTGCCTCCATGAAGTCGTTTAGAAGCTGTTCTATCAGCTCCTTCGTCTCCTTGGCCCCTCCACTGTCACCAACGCAGCGGTTCCAGCAGCATGACCAGCTAGCTTCTTGGTGACCTAGAGTACATGATAAGTATTATCATTATTAAAGGAACAGGACATTTATATTTTACAATAAAAAAAATTACACAACAGAGGTGTTACCACTGTTAAATATTGTTAGCACAATATTTACTTATATGTCACAATATATGCATAAATTGCACAGAGCACTAGTTTCCAATATATGGAAATGAATTATGTAATATATCAAATTTTATTATGCAGTATATTGACATGGCCTGTTGAAAACTGCCTGTTATTTATCAGACAAATTTTTAGATTGTTAGATGGTAAGCTTTGGGCAATAGTGGATACTGATTTAATTAAAAAATTATTGAAGCCATCGGCAACTTTGATTGTGTTATTTATAATTTTTCCATTTATCTTAATTTTTAAAAGTCATTTCGTTTTTGTGTCTTGTCCTACAAGTTTTTTTCAGTTAGTTCCAAATTATTTTGGGATCCCCTTTAGCATTTTCTATTATAGTAAAAAAAAAAAATCTGCTTTGGCCTTGCGTATAGTTTTAACAGTCTTATTCCTCAGTGTTGTGAATAGATTTTTAGCACTAGCTGACTTGGTTTTTATTGCATTTTTTAACGCACAATCCCTCTCTTTCATTAGTTTGAGTATGTTCGTGTTCATCCAGGGAAGTATCTTTTTATTGTGTTTGTGTTTTTTACAGCTAAAATCTTTAATAGTTCTCTCAATTGTCAATTGTCGTAAAAGATTCACAGTCCATTTCACAATTTGTTCCCAACAATATGTGATCTCAGTCAATCTAATGGACAGCTCTATTAAATCCTTCTTGGCGTTTTTTTTGGAATTCCTACAAACTCATGCTCTGTGACAGAATATATATATATATATATATATATATATATATATATATATATATATATATATCCTACATTCATAACATTAGATTTAAACAGTATTGTTATATTTATATAGCTATAGCATATTATTATGATTATAGTATTACTACATGACATTTAGTTGATGGCTATTTATTACGCGAGTTTCTCCGCGTCTAGAGAGCGTCAGCGCGGATCATTTCAGAAAGATAACAGCTTTAACACCAACATTAAAGACGTTTTAAAATAAGTTGAACTCAAAACTCACTCATAGTTAGCAGGAAGTGTTTGAAATAACTTGATCCGATGTGGATTATAATCACTAAACAAGGCAGAAATATGTATAAGCAATGTAAAAGACTATGCCTGCTAAACATTAACGTTACCATAGTAAACATGGGCTCTTCTGCTTTAGCTCTCGACAGAGGCGGTCGCATTTCTTTCCTCTCCTCCCCTGCCTTGCCTGCTTCGCCTGTCTCTTGTCTTGTCTACTTTGAGAGACTCTCTCTGCACTGCTTTCCTAAACTAAAAACATGGATTTGATAAATTGGTCTCTCAACGCAATTGACACCATCTTCTCGACGAGGAGCTTGGGTTCGGGGGAACCTGACTGCCCTGTCGGAACATTTGCAGCTGGATACACAATGGACGCGTGGGCGAATTGGCGGGTCGTGTGTCTGGTGGCTCTTTCCGTGGAGGACATTGAAGACATCTACCTATTCGGAACCATGATAACAGGTCTTCTGCTGATTGGATTAGGCTTTGCCCTGGGTTATCGGAAAATTCAGACGACGGGAACAGCTGTCCAAAGCCTCACAAGGCTGCCCTTCATGATTGAAGCAGTGGGCAGAGCGGTCAGCATTGAGACTGAGACTATTAACCGCAATATGGATAACATCACGGTGAAGCTCACGGCTTTGGAAAGGAAATTTGAGGATTTGGAGACCAAAAAAGACAATCATAGTGACCGTTAAATTGGAATGCGGCTACTAGACCAAAACAACTGGTATCTTATCTTCTTTCGGCTCCACTCCCAGCTTGGCCTTGGCTGGATAACAAATTTTCCCCTTGGAAAGCATGGCAACGAGATGCTCTGCGTCCCTCAACCCGTTTCCCACAGACACCTGGATTGTTGTTGACTCTGTCTAGGACCTGACCAAGGCTGTCTCCATGGCAACTTGCTGTGACGCTGTATAATCTTCGAACTGAGGCATCTAGAGAGAATCACAACTCTCCAGGCCTACTAATACACAAACTCTTACACATATACAGATATCCACTCACCTCCCCACCCCCATCCCTCGCCTTCGCCGCTTTGTACCGCCAGTCTGTCAAGCGGGTCCGTGACCAGCGTTTTCTAGCTGCAGGGTAGGACGGCTGCTGCCTGCACTGGATTACCTCGACCCCCCAATTCCCGTCCCCAGTTGCAAAGTCGTGTGTTTATGGTGTATGTGATTTTGTTGCTGAGGTGTTTTTTCATATTCCCATACTGTACTCCCAAAAGGAACATAGTGTGGGTGTTGGTTTTTTTTCTCCTCACTTTTCCAATGTTATGCTGTATTTCTTCCTCAATTCCCTGTCTTCCTGTTCTGTCCACCCCATTGTATGTATGTTGTGTATGTATGGACAGGTTGATGGCTAATTTCGCTGGTACTTGTGACTAGTGACAATAAAGGGCTACTACTACTACTACTACTATTTTATCTGTCGCCTCATTTCGTGAGTTTAGCTCCACGTTGCATATCATCAAAATATAATAATGTTTTTTGTTTGGGAGCTTTTATAAAAATAGAGAGTCTGCGCTGCCGATCATTTCAGAAAGATAACCGCTTTAACACCAGCATTGGAACACTTTTTTAAATAAGTTGAGTTCAAAACTCACTTTCAGTGAGCAGCAAGTGTTTGAAATAACTTGATCCTATGTGGATTATAATCACCATACAAGGCAGAAATATTTATAAGCGATGAAAAAGATATGCACGCTAAACATGTTACCATAGTAAACTATGACCGCTTGGATAAATCGGACGTCGGCTTCTTATTCTCTTTCACAATCGTGTATTTATTAAGTAACTTATATTATCTGTCACAAGCCTCGTCTCGAGAGTTTAGCTAACGTTGCCTATCATAAAAGAATATAATAATGTTTTTTGTTCGGGAGCTTTGATAAAAATAGAGATATTATCATTTATTCTAAATATGACGGCTACTGTGGCTAATAAACAGAAACAGAATCGACTGAATAAGCAAGCTATTTTCATGAGCGTTAAAAATAAATAAATTAAATAGAAATAAGTGTATTTATGTGTGATTCATTTTGAGTCCTGATAAATTAAATCAATATGATCAATGTATCACTTATTCTATAGTTAAAACATCGATGCTTTTGAATTTGAATATATAACAAAGCATGCAAACAAACGGCCACTTTTATCATGTTTGTTTTGTGTTCGCGCATGTTCCAGTAGGGCTGGGTACCGAACTTCGATACCTTTATGGTATCGAACGAAAAACTTCGATACTATGAGTATCGAAAAATAATTTATCTTACGGTGCCAAATTTCGGTTCCAAAAGCCAAGCGGCCGTTTTTTTTTTTTTGCTGAGCGGCTGTGTGAGCATGTAAGGACCCAAATTCGCCGTGATTGGCTGTCCACCACCACGTGACGTGACAGGGAGGATTTCTGAAGATACTCACAGTCACACAACACAACTGTAGTTGTTTTTTCTAAAAACGTTACCGGCTACACTTTATAATAGTGGATGCCGAGTCAGCAAAGTGCAACATATGCGATTAGAGTATTGCAACCAAAGCCGGTGTTAATGAAGCATTTGTTTGGATGAGTGTTTTGCCCTCCCTCCCTGATTAGTTTGGTCTACTCGATGCGCATCTTGAAACACGCCCCCTTTCACGTCGTCTAAAAAACAGAGAGAGACAGATTTATCCAGTACAGAGAATTTCTCTAAGCAGCAGCTGTATACGTTCACTTAAAACATAACCGACTGTGTGTACGAGAATACTTGTAGAGACCATTATTTTTATATAATTGTGTGTGTATGTGTTCATTCAGAAGTTACGATACGCGAAAGATGAATTCATTCTCTGTACACGCATTGTCTGAAATGCTGCTCACAGCGCGTGCTTTGAATGAGTGAGCACAAGCTCCGAACGCGCACAAATTGTTTAAAACGCTTGAATCAGCAATATTTAGAAACAAATGCAAACGATCGGCCATGATCTGTTTCACCCCTGCAAGTGAGTGAACAACGCAAATCAAGATAGGAATTTTACATCACTATTCACAATAGCACATCGGACTGGAAAACACAATAGCACCGGGACGTCACCCTTACGACAAATAACCATGGTTTTATTATAGTAAAACTGTAGTAACCCATGGTTTTTTGGCGTATTGACTGCCATTTGTAAAACCACAGATTTACTACAAATACCATGGTTAAACTATGGTTAATATAGCAAAACCATAGTTAATTTGTGGTTACCATGGTTTAACTACAGTAACCAAGGTTTTTTGGTTTTATTTGTAGTAAAACCATGGTTAATTTTCTTAAGGATAGCGATTTTACGAGCCCTGCACCTCAGATCTATCAAATTTGTGAAACACTGGTTTCGTTAAACAAAATAAATGATTATTTTAAAAGATTGACTCAAAAGAATCATTGTTTCACTAATTGGATCATGAACTTTTATTACCGATCCAAAGATTATCTATTATTAAACATCTTGAATGAATAAAGACGTCAAGTTCATCTGTAAAGCACATAAAGCTATCGTTTGAGTTTATAAACTTCTATTTCATGCATGATTGATATGGATCTGCTAACTGAATGCAAAGTGTGAGTTCTAGAAGAATGTTTGTGTCTTGATGAGCATGTATCCCTCACTAGGAGTCGCTAAATGAACAGCTGCTGTAGTTTTTTTTTTTTTTTTTTTAGGATCAGTTGCCCTATTGGTTAAAATCACCAAACTGTAT
Organism: Carassius auratus; assembly: GCF_003368295.1. Taxonomy (NCBI): domain Eukaryota; kingdom Metazoa; phylum Chordata; class Actinopteri; order Cypriniformes; family Cyprinidae; genus Carassius; species Carassius auratus. The sequence continues at coordinate 12,955,816 of NC_039250.1, forward strand.
ACTTAAATATTAAATTAATGACATCAAAACAGGGGTGTTTGCGTTATGATGTGGTGGGCTGCTGTGGGCCAGAAAGTCCAGGGCAACTTTTTGGTCCCAGTCCGCCCCTGAATGGTGCACCCCCTATCCAAAAAGCACAACCAGTTGTATTAATAATGTTATCCTGAGTGTGAAGTGTTACCAGAATTTGTTTTAATTAAGGTGAAAAATAAAAGTTTTGTGTTTAATGTATTTGTGCTGATGTTGAAATGGATTTTAAAATATATGGTATCGAAAAAAGTATCGTTAGGAACCGGTATCTGAACTGAGGTATCGAAATTGGCACCGGATCGAAAGATTTTGAACAATATCCAGCCCTATGTTCCAGTGACTTATTTCTTAGTTTCTGATAACTTCTCTTTGTTGATGAAATTTTGAGTTGCATGAAGTTGTCCTGAGAGGCATGTAAAGGGCGTGTTTTAGTGATGTGCAGCGGAGCTTCAGGCTCCACTGTGGAAACCCTGCGCTATTCTGGCCTCTGTGCTACAGGCACGAGGCTATGAGCCCCGCACGGCCCGCTTTAAGCCATGGCTCGCACTGGCCCGACAGTGGAAATGCGGCTACTGATGGCTTGAGCAGAAGCTCACCAGAGGCCTCTCTACAAAAGTTGGCTTTGAAATCCATGCTCTATAAGGCACAGCACTGTTAAAATCCACAAACACAATAGTGTGATCTAGCTATTCAATACATCAAGCACTGCATTGATAAGACGAAGAAATAAAAGTGTGTAATCTAGAGTACATTCAACTCTTTCCAAAGGGTCGAACAGACACCTGAGCGAGTGTGAACCCCATGATCTTTCATGTTTGTCCCCCACACCCACACAGGGGGTCACTTTAACACCCTGCTGTTAACTGCACTCTTGCAACAAGTAACAAATAGGCAAGGCAAGTTTATTTATATAGCACATTTCGTACACATTGGTAATTCAAAGTGCTTTACATAAAAGAAAGTAAAATATTAATGAAGAACAAGAATAAAACAAGCAATTTTAAAACTTTTAAAATTATTAAAAAATTTACTTATTTAAAATGAATTTAAAACAGTTAGAAAAAAATTTTCACATAAAATAAAATAAATAAAAAAACAGTGAAAATATAGTGCAATCAGTTCGGACATTGAACAGTGCTCATTCATTAAATGCACAGCTAAACAGATGAGTTTTAAGTCTAGATTTAAATGTGATTAGTGTTTTAGCACATCTGATCTCTTCTGGAAGCTGATTCCAACTGCGGGCGGCATAGTAACTAAAGGAGGACTCCCCTTGTTTTGTGTGAACCCTTGGTATTTCTAACTTACTCGATCCTAGTGATCTGAGTGGTCTGTTAGGCTTATATTCAGTAAGCATATCTGAAATATATTTCGTTCCTAGGTCTTTTAGTGACTTATATACGAGTGAAAGTACTTTAAAATCAATCCTAAATGTAAATGGAAGCCAGTGTAAGGACCTGAGGACTGGTGTGATGTGCTCAGATTTTCTGGTTCGAGTCAGAATCCTGGCAGCAGCGTTCTGGATGAGCTGAAGCTGTCTAATGGTCTTTTTGGGAAGACGGATGACGGATGCGGAGTCCCACAAGGGTCAATTCTTGCACCGCTCTTGATTAGCATGTATATGCTCCCACTAAGTCAAATAATGAGAAAGAACCAAATTGCCTATCACAGCTATGCTGATGATACCCAGATTTACCTAGCCTTATCTCCAAATGACTATAGCTCCATTGACTCCCTCTGCCAATGCATTGATGAAATTAATATTTGGATGTGCCAGAACTTTCTTCACAATTTAAGCGAATATCATTTATTATCTTAATGAGTGATGTCTCTGTGCTGTGATGCGGTCGAAAACCAGGTATCCATTTGAGTTTAAGTATTTGTTCAGCTGATTAAAAACTACCTTTTCTATAATTTTGCCTATGAAAGGGAGATTAGATATTGGTCTAAAATTGCTCAAAATGGTGTTATCAAGATTGTTCTTTTTCAGGAGGGGCTTAACAACTGCAGTTTTTAAGGAGTTTGGAAATGTCCCAGAAAGAAGTGAGGCATTCACCACTTCTAAACGATCTGCTTCTAAGCAGTTAAGCACACTTTTGAAAAAAGATGTGGGAAGTGTGTCAAGATAGCAGGTTGACGATTTTAGGTGCTGCACTATGTCTTCCAGAATTTTGCTATCAATTGCTTCAAAAATAGACATAGTATCTTTTTGATATTGTGGCCTAATCTGTCTGACCTCTGCATTTCTTGAGGATGTGCCAATCGCCTTCCTGATATTGATGATCTTCGCAGAAAAGAAGGATGCAAACTCATTGCATTTGCAGTCTCAAACTCAGAGAGCATTTCACTGGGAATCTGACTTGAGGGGTTTGTCAGTCTCACAACAGTGGCAAAAAGAGAGTTATTTAAGTTACTGTTTATAAGATTTGAGAAGAAATTCTGTCTAGATGTGGCTAGTTTCACATTAAAATCATGAAGGCTGTCTTTATAGATGCTATAGTGAATTTCAAGTTTTGTCTTCCGCCACATCCGCTCTGCTTTTCTGCATTGTATTTTCATAGTCTGAACTGCTGTTGATCTTCTCCAAACTGATTTCTGTCTGTTTGTTTTCTTACTGACTATTACTGGAGCAATATCATCAATAGCATTCTTAACTTTTGAGTTAAAGGAATCAAGGAGAGTATCAACAGAGTCTGCAGAAATGCTTGGTGTTAAAGATATAACCTCCATAAATAGTACACTTGTGTTCTCGTTAATGCATCTCCTTCTGACAGAGACCGATCTAGATTCAGTTGTAGCAGACATCAAAATATCAAAGAAAATACAGAAGTGATCAGATAGTGCTATGTCCTTAATAACAACGGATGAAATGTTTAGACCCCTACTGATGATTAAGTCTAGAGTGTGTCCACCTTTGTGTGTGGGTCCATGGACATGCTGATTCAAGTCAAAAGTGTTTAGAACTGTTATCATTTATTTTGTAGTTTTGTTTTCTGCATTATCTATGTGAATATTAAAATCCCCTGCAATAGCAAAACAGTCAAACTCTGAGGAAATCATTGATAACATTTCTGTGACCTCTTCAACAAAAGCTGGAGAGTATTTTGGAGGCCTGTAAATAATAATAAACAGAATGCGTGGAGCACCTTTCAGCACAATCCCTAGATATTCCAAAAAGTACTGACGCAGATTAGATGAGTTTGGCCTTTTGCTTGAGATGGCCTTAGACTTTCTATTACGTGATACAGTGGCATAGCCACGGGTGTGCCTGTGCCACCCACAGTGGCAGCTGGCACACCTAAAAATAGATGCAGAATAATTTTTTATAGTCTCAATAAAAAATTTTTTTACTAAACTTGGGCTATTGTTGTTTACTTAGAATATATTTTTTTTTTTAAATCAACCCTTTCACGCGTAAGTTACAAATATTTTAACTGACCCCTTGTTTCCATGGCAACGCGTCATGATTGTCACGTGACACAATGCAGCCACTAACAGATGTATCGGTATTCGTTTTATTTCGTTTTTAATTAAAAAAATATATATATACACAAACTTGCCTACCATGTCAACTATCTGATATTCCAATTCTTAGTTTAAAAACTTTTATAAATTATCTTGATCTATAACGAGATGAGCGCTGCAGTTCAGAGTCCTGTCAGCCGGATTTAACGTACAGCACTTGAATTCCCCAGTTTCTCCCGAAATACATGAAAGTAAGTGGCTGTTGAACTGGGAGAAGAATAGAGTAAACTTTATTGTTCTGCTATGTGTCTGATATATGAATAAAACACGTCGGCAAATTACATTTGATTAGTTTTTGCTGCTTCCATTGACATCAGTGTGTATTTTACAAACTACCAATGTATTGTTTTACTAGTGATTATGTATATTTAAATGTATGAAACTTAAAATAAACATTATGTGGTTGAAAACACTGCATATTAGTTGCGATATATGACAAGCGCTGAGCGCGTCCGTCTCCGTCTCTGGCTCAGTGCCAGCCAGCGCGCGAAAGCTGTTTGAATCTGGCAGTTCTGTGATGCCACTGAACATTCTAAATCATACTCTCAGGGGCACAGAAATAAGAATCCAATATATGGTGCAAAAATGCTAAATTTTTTAAAATGTACCGTAATTTTCAATTACATTTTCAATTATTTTTTTTTAAATATATCTGCTGACATTTGGACTGCCAACCAATCAGCAAACAGCAGCTGACTGTGACCCCAGCAGTCCATGATATAAACAGATAATTTTTGATTGCACATTGCCAGCTAGCAATATGTCGCAGAGCTACTTTCTTAATTTTTTTTTGCAAAAAACCTCGGCTTGATGGATAGCCGGACACAAGTCCTAACGTTACACCTGATGAGGATGTTTCTCCCTCCCTAGGCCCAACATCAACAGACAGTGTTGCCAGATTGGAAATGTCCAAGTATCGTACCAGAAGTTCAAAATTATCGTATTTGGAAGAAAATTATTACATTTAACAATTAACTATATTTTGTTACGACCTGCAAATTACCACTAGGAGTATGGTTGGACGGAAGCAGTGCCACAAAAATACTATCCCATAATTTTGCACAGTAATCTAAAAATAAATGCAGCACACCCAGATTTTCATATGCACACCCAGTCTCTTTTCTGGCTACACTACTGACGTGATAAAACTGAAATAGAGAAAGCTACAAGCACAATGGGTTACCGCTTGTTCTGTAGGCATTTGTGAATGTTGCTGTTATTATAGCGAGGACCCGACACATATCAGTGATAGCTGCTATCAGTGGTTTTTGGTTCACCTTCAGCAGAAAGAGGGTTTGGGCCCTGGCGTTGAGGCAGTGGTCGAAATGCCTTGCAGGAGCAGGGACCACAGGCTTTGTTGGTTGGGGGGCCTGCCTTTTTTTGTTGATATCTGTGGGCTTGCAGCAAATGAGTGAGAAAGTTTAGTCCCAGCATACACCAATTCCTCCATTTTCTGTGAAAAGCACAGAAGTGGAGATGCTGGAGAAAGGGATAATATGTCCGGTGAGATGGGCTGTGTCTCTGGTGTTTCCGGTGGCAAATAAAACTGACATACAGTAAACTTTAACTGAAAATTCAAGTAAATTTCAACATTAATGTCATACAATACACGTGAAAATGACAGTTCAAGGCAAAAAGAGAAAAAAAAAAAGTATTTGTGTTACGTGCCATTGTTTTGGTACAGTACAATACTTTTACCATTAAATGTGAAGTAAAACCATGTTCAAATTAAACAACATACAAAACTACCAAATATTGCAACAAGTGTGATTGCATCATATAATTTTTGTTAATGTTGTTCATTGTCTGGTTGACTATACATCTTGTATTCATTTTTTTATTTATTTCTGTCATATGCACATAAACTTATAGTCACCACTGATAACCTACTACTAAATATTGTAGAAACTTAATTTTCTGTAAAGTTGCTTTGCAATGATTTGTATAGTAAAAAGCGCAATACAAATAAACTTTAATTGAATTGAATTGAACAACAACAACTCATCTGACAAAAACATAACTAAACATTTACCACATTAAAGGGGGGGGGGGGGGTGAAATGCTCGTTTTCACTCAATATCCTGTTACTCTTGAGTACCTATAGAGTAGTACTGCATCCTTCATAACTCCCAAAAGTCTTTAGTTTTATTATATTCATAAGAGAAAGATAGTCTGTACCGATTTTTCCCTGAAAAACACGACCGGCTGGAGGCGTGACGTGTGGGCGGAGCTAAAGAATCACGAGCGCCAGTAGGCTTTTGCGTTGAGAGCGCTAGAAACTGTGACATTACCGTGAGGAAAAAAACATCATCCAAAACAAACCATGGCTTACAGTCAGATTCAGCGTATATTTATGATCCAGAATCAGATCCAGAGGCTGAAACTGAACGAGAGCAGCAGCAGCAACGACTCTCTCCGAGCGGGGCTCAAACCCGGGTCTCCGGCATGGGAGGCGGACGCACTAACAAGGAGGCAGAGATATTTGAAGCAGTTTTACTCACCGCCTGCGGTTCCAACACACAATCATGACCCTTTTTCGTTGGGATTGCATCATCAAATAAACGATACGCAAATCCGTCGTCAAACTGGGCCTTGTTTGTAAAACAAGCATCTTCGAAATGCAGGGAACAAACACAAACTCTTGCACAACTCCGTTGATGCTCTGTAAAAATAAACTCCATCCACTGGTCCCTTAATGCTGTTTTTTTTTTTTTTTTGGTAATCTGTGCAGGGTTGTCTTGCCCTGGCAACCAAAAATACACTTCTTTTGTGACATTTCGCGACGCTCTCGCTCTGATCAGTGGATGTCTGTGCTCAGCCTCTCAGTGCTCTGCTATATGGGAGCGCGCGCTCTTCCGGCAGAAATGCCCTTAGGACCCATATAATGAAATTCCACTCCATCTAACGTCACACAGAGCCAATACCCAAAAAAAACTTTCCGAAACTTGTGACAAACCGGAAGGAGTATTTTTGGAACAGAAATACTCCTTCAAACGTACAACTTAATTTTTGAAACTTTGTCCATGTTTAGCATGGGAATCCAACTCTTTAACAGTGTAAAAAACTCAGTATGCATCAAATAGCATTTCACCCCCCCTTTAACATCACGTTTACTCGTCAATAAGGATGCATCTAACTACTGTATTTACCAAAAATAATTCATAACACCTTTACGAAAAAAAAAGTGACACTTCAACTTTTACAGAAATGGATTTCTTACATCTGCAATCGACAGCAATTTGCATCTTAAATTAAGTTTACATAGCTGATTGACACAACATACATCGCTTACAGTACTTACAGTTACCAAAGTATGTTACCAAAATGGGGAGCTTCGCATCAGGACCAATTGTGATTAGTAAATTAGAACATTTGAAACAGAATTAGAACCAAAGATTGCGCTAGCCGGATCCTGCACTCTCCAGATCAATCTTCAGGTCTACATCGTGAATCCCATCTGGAGTATCCGGATCCGCTCCGAAGTCTTCCTCAAAAGCTCTATTAGTTTGGGAATATAAGTATTCCACGCCAATGAGTTCTCCTGTAGACAATCACAATGTAATGAGCACACGCTCATACAGGTATAACTGCTACTACACAAAAGTGTCATGTGTGCACAAACATATTACCTGTATATTCGCCAGGGCTGGTATAGTCCTCAATTAAATTAAGGACCATAAATAGCTGGCTCAGGATTATGGCGTACTGCTGCAGTTGGCCACCATAGCAGATATCCTTTCTGCCTCACCTTCAATGGCAGCAACCGCGTAAGCCTCATTCCACTGTACAAGCCCTTCCATCAAGTACATCTGAAAATGAAGGTCACTCGCACTTGTTCCTGAAAAAGCAAGCAGAAAGAAGTTAGCACCATGGAAAACACATGAACATACAAAACACATTGTTTAGGAAAAATGCTAACCTGGCACAAAGCAGTTTAGGTGCAGGTGGAAGGACTCCAAGGATGTTGAGCCACGTGCACAACGATACTGGGGCAGAATGACCTCCCCTTTAGTCACCTGCCCTATCTTCCTGTATAGCTGCACACCTGGTGGGTCCTGGAAGCAGTTCATGTGGCACTGCTGTGTCCACCAGATCTCTTCCATCCTGTCCTTGTCAAAGAGCATGATTCCCATTGTGTCCATTGCCTCCATGAAGTCGTTTAGAAGCTGTTCTATCAGCTCCTTCGTCTCCTTGGCCCCTTCACTGTCACCCACGCAGTGGTTCCAGCAGCATGACCAGCTAGCTTCTTGGTGACCTAGAGTACATGATAAGTATTATCATTATTAAAGGAACAGGGCATTTTTATTTTACAATAAATAAAAAAATTACACTATACTGTATGTAACACTGTAAGGGAAACAGGTCAATTTAGCTCAAAGGGAATCATTTAAGATTTTAAAGGGAATTTGAACAGAATCACTGTTTCACGGCTGTTCACGGAGACGCGCCTGCGGTTCAGTGAACGAGCCATTTAACATCAGATCTGCGCTGGATACTAATATCCAAACTATAGTGAAAACACTATCAATTAGCACAGTAACAAGATCGGCAGTTTAAGACATTAACTTGTAAGCACAAAACACAAGATACTTCTCTTTTCAATATGAATAAGGCTTTATTAGATAAATCTAAGACATATAAACTAATCTAACACATAAACGCACACACACATTCACACAAGTTGTAGGAAGGTCGAAAGTTAAGGAAAGATGAGTTTAAGAGAATGGAAATATGGAATCCCAAGTTTACAGCAATACGTTAAATTGCATAGACATGAACAACCATCAATCACGTAATTAGCCCTTGCATTGAGTTCCTCAATGTGACTAAAATTATATTAGATACACCAGCACAACAAATATCTGGGGATACGTTGCCTTAGTTTCCTGTGAAAGGGACTCCCGTTGAAAGGGGTATCCCGGTGTCGCTGATTGGCTGGAAGTTCAGTAGTGAAGTGACGTCTTGGGAAGCCCGTGGTTGTTGGGCGTTGGCTGAAAGTGCAGAGTCGTGTGCGCTGGTTGAAGTTGAACGGGCATCCGAGGTCAGGCGTCGGAGACTCGACATTACAAAACTTAACTCAGAACACGAAACTCTCAAACGGAAAAGAAAAGAAATAAAGTTTGACGAGACTAGGTTGTGTTCCTTCTCATTGTGGCATAGAAGCAGCAGGCAGGCACGCTGGAACCGCGCTCAAAGAACAATGATGACTAACCGCATGGCTAGATGCTACAAGCTAAAGCTAGGTAGCAAAGCTACAAGCTAAAAGCTAAGAGCAGGCATGACTAATAGCATGACTGATAGCACGAGCAAGGCTGGAACTAAAAGCCGACATGGCTAATAGCAGCAGCTAGGGACTAAAAGCAGACTAAAAGCAAGGCATGACTGATAGCACAAGCAATGCTAGAACTAAAAGCAAAATTTCATGGGGTCCAAAGTATTTAAAACTTCCTTGTTGGCCACCCCTCAAATGTTGCCTTGACCAATCAGATATGGTCTTGAGTCTGGGGTATCATAAATCATTTGTTTATCTTACCAAGCATGTGGTTCTTGCCTCACAGGGTCTAATTTTGGACATGATTCCTATAACATGATTATGATATATTTTACAAATAAATGATTGTCAGGACAATATCAAGCAAGAAAATTCGATTACCTCAATACTAGACATGAGTATGTATCCTATAGTTATCAAAATACATACACAATAAGTGATTATACATGATAGTCAAATGTGTGGGTTACACAAATGAATATGGAGTTAAGCAATGGAACGATTCATTTAGAAGTCTTTTTGAGTTCATTCTGGTCCATATATAATGTATAAAAAGCAGTTTCTTTGCCATTCTCTGGCAAAGGGACTTTTCTGTGAAGACAAAGGTTTAAAGCCCTTCCCCCTTAGGAATTTCAGTTTGGTTTCACTGGCTGGGGGGGGGGGGGGAAGTCAATGCAAGTATTTAACTTGATCTCCTGGGTTTACATGTGATGTCCAGCGTTGCATTCCAATCACGAACAATCTCTTCTTCTAATTAAAATTGTCAATAATTGTTCTATTGGTGTTAATGTTGAAAGCTGTTGTGTGAACAAGTTGGTTGGTTGGTTATCTTGCTTGGTTCTTGTGGCACTAGAACTGATTTATGACTTCCTGAGGAGTTCGGCTCTCGTTTCAATGCACACAGCTCTGATAGACTCTTTGATTTGTCTGGTTTGACTCATTTCTGCTACACACTAAATCAGGTGTTACCACTGTTAAATATTGTTAGCATATATGTCACAATATATGCATACATTGCAAACTAAGAGCACTAGTTTCCAATATATGGAAATGTATTATGTAATATATATCATTATACAGGTCCTTCTAAAAAAAAATTAGCATATTGTGATAGTTTATTATTTTCCATAATGTAATGATAAAAATTAAACTTTCATATATTTTAGATTAATTGCACACCAACTGAAATATTTCAGGTCTTTTATTGTTTTAATACTGATGATTTTGGCATACAGCTCATGAAAACCCAAAATTCCTATCTCAAATGAAAACCTAAAATTCATTACTCAAAACCGCAATCATGGGTAAGACTGCCTACCGGACTGCTGTCCAGAAGGCCATCACTGACACCCTCAAGCGAGAGGGTAAGACACAGAAAGAAATTTCTGAACGAATAGGCTGTTCCCAGAGTGCTGTATCAAGGCACCTCAGTGGGAAGTCTGTGGGAAGGAAAAAGTGTGGCAAAAAACGCTGCACAACGAGAAGAGGTGACCGGACCCTGAGGAAGATTGTGGAGAAGGACCGATTCCAGACCTTGGGGGAGTCTGGAGTAGAAACATCCAGAGCCACCGTGCACAGGCGTGTGCAGGAAATGGGCTACAGAGAAGCAGCACTGGACTCTTGCTCAGTGGTCCAAAGTACTTTTTTCGGATGAAAGCAAATTTTGCATGTCATTCGGAAATCAGGGTGCCAAAGTCTGGAGGAAGACTGGGGAGAAGGAAATGCCAAAATGCTTGAAGTCCAGTGTCAAGTACCCACAGTCAGTGATGGTCTGGGGTCCCATGTCAGCTACTGGTGTTGGTCCACTGTGTTTTATCAAGGGCAGGGTCAATGCAGCTAGTTATCAGGAGATTTTGGAGCGCTTTTTTTCGTTTTTCAGCACGACCTGGTACCTGCTCACAGTGCCAAAACCACTGGTAAATGGTTTACCGACCATGGTATTGCTGTGCTCAATTGGCCTGCCAACTCTCCTGACCTGAATCCCCATAGAGAATCTGTGGGATATTGTGAAGAGAAGTTGAGAGACGCAAGACCCAATACTCTGGATGAGCTTAAGGCCACTATCGAAGCATCCTGGGCCTCCATAACACCTCAGCAGTGCCACAGGCTGATTGCCTCCGTGCCACGCCGCATTGAAGCAGTCATTTCTGCAAAAGGATTCCCGACCAAGTATTGAGTGCATAACTGAACATAATTATTTTAAGGTTGATTTTTTTTTGTATTAAAAACACTTTTCTTTTATTGGTCGGATGAAATATGTTAATTTTTTGAGATAGGAATTTTGGGTTTTCATGAGCTGTATGCCAAAATCATCAGTATTAAAACAATAAAAGACCTGAAATATTTCAGTTGGTGTGCAATGAATCTAAAATATATGAAAATTAAATTTTTATCATTACATTATGGAAAATAATGAACTTTATTACAATATGCTAATTTTTTTAGAAGGACCTGTATTATGCTGTATATTCACATAGGCCTGTTGAAAACTGCCTGTTATTTATCAGACAAATATTTAGATTGTTAGATGGTAAGCTTTGGGCAATAGTGGATACTTATTTAATAAAAAAATTAGTGAAGCCATATGCAACTTTGATTGTGTTATTTATAATTTTTCCATTTATTTTAATTTCTTAAAGTCGTTTCGTTTTTGTATCCTGTCCTACAAGTCTTTTCAGTTGGTTTCAAATTATTTTGGGATCCCCTTTTGCATTTTCTATTATAGTAAAAACAAATCTGCTTTTTACCTTGTGTATAGTTTTAACAATCTTATTCCTCAGTGTTGTAAATAGATTTTTAGCACTAGCTGACTTGGTTTTTATTGCATTCTTTAAACGCATGATCCCTCTCTTTTATTAGTTTGAGTATGTTCATGTTCATCCAGGGAAGTATATTTTTATTGTGTTTGTTTACAGCTAAATCTTTGATTGTTCTCTCAATTGTCGTCATAAAAGATTCACAGTCCATTTCACAATTTGTTCCCAACAATATGTGATCTCAGTCAATCTCATGGACAGCTCTATTAAATCCTTCTTGGCGGTTTTTTGGAATTCCTACAAACTCACGCTCTCTGACAGAATAATTATATATATATATATATATATATATATATATACACATATATATATTTCCTACATCCATAACATTATTAAGGCTGAAACGATTCCTCGAGTAACTCGATTACAAAAAATGATCGAGGCAAATTCCTCTGCCTCTAAGCCTCTTTTAATTTATTTTAAATCTCACGTCAGGTTCTTTCGCAATGATTTTTTTAATGTGACAATGCGTTTACGTCACCCAAAAAGCAGAAGGAAACTGCAAGGAGTCAGCAGTGTTTTGATTTGAGGGCACAGGCAAATGTAAAAAGAACGTCATGGCGTGTGTCCATTGCAAGATAGAGCTGGCATACATATACCACAACCTATGATTTCCGTGATGCAGAAAACACAGAGGGAATCACGGAATCCAGTCATAAAAACGTAATTTACAGTTTTTCAAACTGTAATCAAAAATAGGTTATTGCACTTACATCAAATCACGATATAGACTAATATCTGTGAATATTAAGCCGGAACAGTCTATTTAAATATGAATCCTGCATGTTCTGCGTGTCTCTGTTAATGAATGGAGCAGAAGTGCGTCTTCCTTTATCAAACACACTGAAGCACGCGTGACGCTCCGGTGATTTCAGCATCTGTTGTCTCACTTCATGAGCATTTGACCACTTGATTTGAGTAAAACTAGCGTCACATCACGTACACAGAACTGTAAAGGTACGTCAACCCATCAAAATAAAAGGCCGTTAGTTTAAAGGCCATGTTGCAGGTTAACCACCACTTTTGATAAATGGGTACATAAATCACTCAGGATATGTATATCATTTTTAAAATGTCTGAAAAATGGTCTTAACGACCAGTTTTTTACGTTTTTGGTATTAACTAGGGCTGTCACTTTTGAAATTTTTAAGACATAAGTGTTCATTGAATCGATTGTAAAATCGATTTTCCATGTCTAAAAATTCTTTTTTAAAAATGTCCTTTTTCAACATCAAATAACGAACGAATGCAAAGAGAGCACTGGAAACGCACAAGTCAGCAATATTTCTTATTTATTTGCATGAAGTTTCGTGCAGAACAGCAACAGGAGTGCAACATTCTGGAAAAAATATATATGCAGAGGGGACGGCTGCCATAACAAAAGAAAAACATCACTGCAGGCTCCACCCGGCTGCATTTATGATTTAGGCAATTCAAAAATCTCTAAGATTATTTTAAATAATGATTCAATCCATTTCAAACAACTGTTAAAAAAAAATGAAACTTTAAATGAACTTGAGAACAGGCCATGTGTGTGTTTTTTACTGAACGTAACCGACACTAAGGCTAGGCAGCACAAGGAAGGCATAAGGAAATGCACCTAAAGGCTAGGACCATTACAAATTTATTGGACAGGAAAACAAGTCGATCAAGAGCAGAGCGTTTTTTTATTCACTGTATGTCCAGCTGTTGAGAAGACGCGCTCCGACCGCACTGATGTCCCAGGGACACTCAGGTACAGCTACGCAAGTTGGGGGTATTACCAGTCGCTGTCAGCTTGCAATGGTCCTTTTCATAACTCAGAATCTCCTGTAACTAGTGTTTGCGTTTGGTGTGAACACAGAGAGGTCGCTTTCGACGTCACTGGGTCTTTCAGGCGTGTAAAATTGCTGGTATTTTAAATCTAGCTTTCGCAACGCATAAGTTACTGCACTTTCGGAATTCTTAATTTTATTTTTCTGCTTGTTTGTGAGTTTTGTTACATCTATATTTTTTAATTGTTTAATTCTTTTCAAATTAATAGTGTACACATTTGGTTAAAATTGATTCCCTATTTTAATTTTCAAAACTTTTTTTGGTTGGTCCGATCGATTGTGCAAGCGATTTTTCGAACTAAAATTGACAGCACTAGTATTTTTTTTTTTTACGCAACTCAGTGATGACGTCACGTTGGGGAGAAGTCGAGGAAAGGTAGCCTTAGCCTAGTATGATGCCGCGTTCCAGGCAACCCGTAACCCGTGTTTTTCCAACCTTAAGCCCGTAAAAGTGCACTGGAACTGCAATCAAAACCGTGACTTCCCACCTGTGAACTCTTGTCTCGTACTAGATTGATGTACTCCGAGGTCACACAGCACGCAAAACAACGATGGCAGCCCCTACGAATAATACTGCCTACGGATGCAGTGTTTATGCAAGTGGTACACGTTGAAAAAAGGTTTTAGGTCAATGTAACGTTGCAATAAAATAAATAATCTAGTTGCAATATCTTGCGCTCAGAAAGTTTGGCTTAACTTGCCTGGAACAGTACAAAGTCGTTAGTCATGGTATTAAAGGGGGGGGGGGGGGGGTGAAATGCTCATTTTCACTCAATCTCCTGTTAATCTTGAGTACCTATAGAGTAGTACTGCATCCTTCATATCTCCAAAAAGTCTTTAGTTTTATTATATTTAGAAGAGAAAAATAGTCTGTGCCGATTTTTTTCGGAAAAACACGAGCGGCTGTAGGAGTGACGTGTGGGCGGAGCTAAAGAATCACAAGCGCGAGTAGGCTTTTGCGTTGAGAGGGTTTGGAAGTTGTGACATTACCGTGAGGAAAAAAAAAACATCATCCAAAACAAACCATGGCCTACAGTCAGATTCAGCGGTTTGGTAATATATTTTTTACTCTCATTAAATAGCACTGAGTGAAAAATCAACGTTTTCTTTATATCTAGTGGCAGTGATCATGACGTTAGTTCAGATAAGTGCCGTTAACCTTTGTCATACTTTCGTAGAACTGGTAAACTTTGTCTTTGTCATCTAGAGATAAAAGGCATCATGCTAGCTATATAGACGTTTCTAAGTGTTTATCTCTTCCTCCGGTAAAAATGTTGTTGCAATTGTTGCAAACGTAGCCGCGTGTCTGTCACTGTGTTTGGCAGTAACAAGAGGCGAAACTCCGTTGCAGTTTTGACAACCATCGCTAGATGGTGCTGCTATCGCGCTGCGGCCATTTTGGACTGAACCAACGGCTTTACCGTTGGCAGAACTACCGTATACACTGCAGCATTAACATTATGTCTGTAAATTGGAAACAAAGAAAACAGTGTTCTGCCATCAACTGTAACAACTATCAGTGTACAACCAAGCAACTAGCATTTCATAGATTCCCCAGAGATTCAGAGAGGTAAAATAGAAAGGTGTTTTATTAACGTTAAAGTGAGCTAACGTCAACGATAACAGGTGCTGTAACGTTAATGTAAGCTATCCCATGACCGCAGTAACAGTTTGCTAACGTTATGTATTTGGTCAAAATTGGGTCAATACTCGAAATGGGCTTTTTAAATCGCATATTTTCAGAGATATATGAACAACTGACCTGGCAAATGACCGCTTTATTAATTCATTGTTATCACTAAATTAACCCTTTAACTGTCACCCTTTTTCGCATAAACATGAAAATCACTATCCAAACTTAAATGGTTGTAATTCAAGAACGCTTTGGAATATAGACTTATGGTTGGTCTTGTTTTAAAGAAGACATTTGCTAGGTTATTGTTGAAGTGAAATAAATTATGAAAATGAAAAGTTATATACGTTTGAGTTTATTAAAATGTACAAATTAAAAAATATAATTATTTATATTCTATATAAAATATATATATTACAAAATCTATTTTACTCTATAACTGCAAGAAAATGAAAGCAAAAAATCTGAACAAGTTGTGTTTCACATTTTAGGTGAAATGTGCACTTCACTTGCATGATGTTTGATTTGTGTGTAATGCAGGCAGAAATGATGGGGTGATCTACTTACCATCACCAATTTTATTAGTTAATTTTGTGATGATCTTCTATTACTATTAAATATTCTCTCTTGACTAATGTGTTGTACCTTTCACCTACTCACTGTTCATTGTGTTTTGTCAATCATTTCATGAGGAACATGGGCTGTTGTTACTTGTGTTTTCAAATTGTGCTGTGTATGAAAATGGGAGTTATCCCCAAAAGTTATTGGGGTAAATAAGTAGCCCATTTGACAGCTTCATGCTCTATGACGAAATTGTTTAATTATAAACCGATCCATAAGCATTATTTTGTTGTACATTATTCAACATGCCGTTTTAGTTTAGGCTATAGCTGACATCCCAACGTGCAAAAGGTCATTTCAGGGAGGTATCCCCAGCACCCTCCCCCACCCCTTGTAAAGTAAAAGAATGTGTCTTTTACTTTCGTTTTTGTTCCGACACTCTACCTCTGCCATGGCGCTCCTGTTTCTAGATACAGTTAAAGGGGGGGTGAAATGCTATTTCATGCATACTGAGTTTTTTACACTGTTAAAGAGTTGGATTCCCAGGCTAAACATGGACAAAGTTTCAAAAATTAAGTTGTACGTTTGAAGGAGTATTTCTGTTCCAAAAATACTCCTTCCGGTTTGTCTCAAGTTTCGGAAAGTTTTTTTCGAGTATGGGTCTGTGTGACGTTAGATGGAGCGGAATTTCCTTATATGGGTCCTAAGGGCACTTCTCCCTGAAGAGCGCGCGCTCCCGTAAAGCAGAGCAGAGACATTCACTGATCAGAGCGAGAGGGAAATGTCACAAAAGAAGTGTGTTTTTGGTTGCCAGGGCAAGACAACCCTGCACAGATTACCAAAAAAAAAAAAACAGCATTAAGGGACCAGTGGACGGAGTTTATTTTTACAGAGCATCAACGGAGTTGTGCAAGTGTTTTTGTTTGTTCCCTGCATTTCGAAGATACTTGTTTTACAAACAAAGCCCAGTTTGACGCCGGATTTGCGTATCGTTTATTTCTTAAGGATGATGCAGTCACAACGAAAAAGGGTCACGATCGTGTGTTGGAACCGCAGGCGGTGAGTAAAACTGCTTAAAATATCACTGTGTTGTTAACTTAGCTATCGGCGCGTAAGCACATCAAGTAAACAACATGCGATGTTGTCAACAAACTGCACTTTCCACATGTACACCTTAAAAAAAAAAAGATGACATAAAGTGGAACTTAGTCATTTTCCAAAACCGCTAAGCCAAGTGAACCAAATAAAATTTTTAGGTGTCATTGTCGACCATAAACTAACCTGGAGATATCATATCCAGCATGTTTGCAGAAAAATAATGAAATCTGTTGGTATACTGAGTAGAGTTCGTTCTTTAATTGATATTTCATGTATGAAAACATTATATTACAGCTTGATCTATCCCCACATTTTGTACTGTAATATTGTTTGGGGTGCAACATGCCAAACATATCTAAATAAGATTTTATTAATACAAAAGAAATTCTTAAGAATTATGAGTAATTCAAATAGATTGTCATCATCTGCTCCGCTTTTCATAAAATATAACATTTTGACAATATTCAATGTTAACATCTATTGCATAAATACCTTTATGTACATGTATGTGTATATGAAAAATATTATGCCCAGAGTTTTTAATAACTTTTTCATGTATTCTTCGGATGTTCATGCTTACTCCACAAGGTGCTGCATAGATTTTTATCTTCCTTTTTGCAGAACTACAGCCAACCAATCTACACTGAAATACAGAGGGCCTTCCCTCTGGAATCATTTAGACCCTGCTTTAAAGACTAAAACCACTCTAAATTCTTTCAAAAGAGAGCTGAAAATAATGTTAAGATATAAATAAGTTTATTTTGGTAATTTGTTTATTAAAATGTTTGATGTACTGATTGTATTGTCTTGCTTGATCATGTAATTTTACGTTCATTTAATGAGACTTTGGGGAGGTGGTTTCATAAGACCTTATGGTCTTCTCACTCTCTCCCGCACAGTATTTTGTTTTCTTTTTTTTCTTCAATGGATTTGTAAAGTTGTATTTCGAATGTTATATGTGCAAATAAACCTTCAAACCTTCAAACCTAAATATACACTGAATCTGACTGTTAACCATGGTTTGTTTTGGATGTTTTTTTTTCCTCACATTAATGTCACAGCTTCCAAACTCTCTCAATGCAAAAGCCTACTCGCGCTCGTGATTTAGCTCCGCCCACACGCCACGCCTCCAGGCGCTCGTGTTTTTCCGGGAAAAATCGGTACATACTATCTTTCTCTTGTAAATATAATAAAACTAAAGACTTTTTGGAGTTATGAAGGATGCAGTACTACTTTATAGGTACTCAAGATTAACAGGCTATTGAGTGAAAAGGAGCATTTCACCCCCCCTTTAACTGATTAATTACGTTGGGGAGAAGAGATACAATCCCGCCCACAATGACAATTGATTGGTTGACTTACCGAAACAGGCCGATCAGGATGCTCTCTATCTTACATGCGCTTGTTGAGGCACACACGCACACTAGCACACACACGCAAGGTCTCTCGTCTCGCTCCCTCAGTCTTTATGCTTGTGATCTTCACGGTTTGGAGCTCTAGATTCTGGAAAATTTTAGCTAATTTTAGGGCATCCGGGAGCCGCTATCAGTATGCGGGAGACTACTAGAACTTCCGGGAGAAGTGGGATGTCTGCTATAGAGATATTAAAAACTAGAAACTACTATTTATTTCTAGGTATGCACCGGTTGACCGGCCATAAATCGGAACCGGCCGGTTTTTGCTTAAAATACGCGATCGGCAATCTGCCGGTTTTTGGTCTTTTCTCGGCCGATTTTTCTGGAAGTGCACTCGCGCGCACAAGACTACATTGTAATCGTTCGCTATGTCATTTGTGTTGAAGAGTATTTCGAAACCTGTGCACAGGACACGGGCAGCCGATCAGTACTGGAAATGCAGAGCTTGTCTGAGGCACAGATAGCAGGAAGCGATCAGCCATTGTTGTACTGGCACACAAATAAGAGCCTTTCCTGCGCACTGAAGCTGCGCGAGCGTATACTGTACCGGTCCGCGCCCTGAACACGAGTAGACCGTGAAGAGATGTTCAGCTCAACTTCTCACGTGTTCGATGAGAAACGAAATGGACTAAACTGTGACAAAACTGAAATGTATTTTTTTTTTTTAATTAGAACTTGCATACACATTTAAAAAGCCAGAAATGTCAATTCTGCATTAGGATGATTATTTTTAGTTTACCTTAAAATTATACATAGACTTAATTTGATTTAAAAATCACCTGCTGTAGCACACTGAAATTCATCCAATTAAAACATTTTAGGGTAATGATTCACATCTATATATTTTTTTTTACTTGAGAAAATAAGTTATTTATTTTTCATTGGCTCAAGTAAAAAATATATAGATGTGAATCATACCCTATATATATATATATATATATATTAGGGGTGTCAATAGATTAAATTTTTTAATCACGATTAATCGCACCCTTTTTGTGCGATTAATCGCACTTTTATTGTGAAATTAAACATACACTATTTATCACTGTTTAAAACATGTTTATTTTTGTCATTTCACAAAATTGCCATATCCAGCTAAGAGAACTATACCAGAACAGTTTCAATCTCAATTCAATTTAAAAAAATTTCAGAAGACATTTAATATTGTAAACTAGTCTGCCTAGAGACCAAATTCAGAATTAAGTCACTTTAATATGAACATTTAACATTAAATTAAAAAGCAAATGACCTGAACATACATTTGGACAGGAAACACACTGAGATTTAACAGATATCATCTCAGTTGATTCTAGACAGAAATTAACTTAACAGAAAAAGACACAGAAACCGCAGTATTTCATCAACTTATTCTAAAATCAAATGATCTGAACTTAAGAACAAAATTCATATCTCTGTAGGACAACCATTTTTATGTCTTTCTTTCAAAAGGATCTCGTGCAAAGTTAATACTTCACTATTCCCGAGCAATGACAGAGAAACCTTTGAGCAAATCATATTACATTTGCAATACAATATCTCTGTTTTGAATGTGGTGTTTTTTGTATGTGTGTGTGTTTATTTCATGGATGGAGAATGTTTTTTTTAACGCATCTAGCAAGCCTGGTTCCCCATTTTGTTTAAAGATTTTTCTGTTCGTGTCTGTGTGCATGTCTTTCTCTCAAATGTCTCACTTTTCTCCATTTAACCCATAATCCAGAAAATCTCACCAGATTCCCTTTTTTCTACTCCTTTCAATATTCCATTTTTGTCCTAAAGTGGTGCTTATTTTTCTAGTCAGCATTCAACCAACTGCTAAGGCATACAAGTTTGTTAACATTCTCAGGTGCCAGAGCAGCCCTCTTCTTGTGCACTATGTGCCCTGCAAGTGAAAATAGTCTTTCACATGGCACAGTTGAAGCAGGAGTTGGTAGATATTTCAGTGCAATGGTCGCCAGCTTGTCATGACTTCTGCTGTGTGCAGACCACCATTGCAGAGGGCATTGTTCAAGGCTTATGCTAGGCTCTGCTCTGTATCTAGCAAGAGGACTGGATTCCAGTGATGTTTCATCTTCTGACTCTGTATCAGAGCCCATCAAGAGGAGACCAATTTTCTTCTTTTGCGGCCCTGATTGTTAAGTTCATTTAGGAATTGAGTGAGATGTATTCCTCATTAAGTAAGGAAGAGTCCATCTGATTAAATTAACCTTGATTAAAAGCAGTAGATCTATTGGTTGTGAACCCGCAGTATAACCTGGAGGAGTTCCGGAAGCTGATTGGCCATCAAAACTTCACATGTTAAATAGAACCAGGTGTGCTTTGGTGATTAGTAGTGAGCAGAGGGATCTCTGTAGGCAAGGTTAATGTGCTTCTCCTACCCAAGTTGGTGGTGCTACTGATACTGGAGAAAGATTGCTAAAGCATGTTTGGAGTAAACCAAATGCTGAGACGGCGGTGAAAAGCCACAATGTGTTCATCAACTTTATAGAAGCTACTGGTAGGATAAAGACTCTTTTATTGACTGTTAAAGAGATCAATTGTGAATGTCTTGCAAGTTGTTTATTAATGCTAGCAGGTTTAGCATTTAACATGCTATCTGGTCATGTGCAGTAAATGCATTTGATTTAGTGTTGTTAAACCAGTTTGCAATGTATTTCTGATTTGTGCGTATTCTAGTAACATTGGTTGTAATTTTAAATAAGTTAAAACCTCTTTAAATGACTGTATTACTGTGTGTAGTGACTCATATCTATATATTCTCTGTATAGGTTATTAAGCTAAGCATCTGAGCTAAGCATCTGAATTGAACTCTGAAAATAAGCAGAAGAAGACCAAGTTGCTGTTGAAAGATTTTAATAAAGTGCTTCAATGAAGAATCCGAATCCGATGTTTTGAGTTATTCCATGCATCCTATGAAGTTGATTGGAGCCTTGTTCAAGTTGGGGCAGACATTGAGGCTGAGAATCTCTAGATAACTTGACACTTAATAACCAAGCTTGTGGATAAGAAGATTAACGGCTTCTGGTGGTCCAGAGAAGGAAGCTGGTTCAAAGAACAACAATCAACATTGTTAATATAAGTTTAAGACAATATATCATTTGACTTAAAATGGCAGAAGAAGCCTTGGGGAAAATGGTGGATCAACTTAAGAGAGAAAGAACCACTACAAAGATGTGTTTTACCAAGCAAGTAAACCTTCTCACTCGAGAGTCAAGTCAAATGATTGAATCTGAACTCAGGAAGGAATTCCAGAAACTATCTTCTATTGCAAGAGCACTTTTTGATGCAAATGAAGATTATAAGATGGGATTGGTTGCAGAGCTGGAGGCTAGTGCAAAGAGTGATGAGAAAGTAGAGCTTGAAATTCAGCAGGTAGCAGATATTGAGAAGACTGTGAGCAACTGTGAGACAAAGCTTGAAGAGGTGAGAAAAATTGTTCAAATTAACTTGTGGCAGAGATATGGCCAAGAGGAATTAACAGCTGCAGTCCAAGAAGCTGAGAAGGCTTGTGACCATTCTGCTTCAATACCCGTTGCTGGTGTCAATTGTGAAGGATTTGAAGTTCAACTAATTCATTTGGAAAGGCTTGTGAGCAGAGCAGTCAAAACTCTATCCAGCTGGGAGCGATGGATTCCTACAACAGAGAAGAAGGACTTTGAGAGCAGAGTGAGGCAGGTAAAAGTTCAAAACAGTGGACTCATTTTGAGAAACAGTGAGTTTATTACTGCACGTAAGTTCTCAGTTTGTAAGTCCCACAGACCCAAACACAGCTCTCCAAACTATGCCGATTACACCAGTTGTGAGGATAAAACCAGCTAGTTTGCCTAAATTTAGTGGTATGAAGAGGGATTTCTTCCGTTGGAAGAAGGATTGGGTCAGTTTGCAGAAACAAGGAGAACCAACTGGCTCAGCAGAGGTCAAGAAAATCCAGCTCCTGGATAGCTTGGATGACAGAATTGTTAAGGATTTGAGGCTGTCAAGTTATAGCACTGCTGAGGATGTGTTTAGAGTGTTGGAGAATCGATATGGCAACAAGGTGGCAATTGCCATGGAAATTATTGAAGAACTGGAAAGAGTTCCTGCTGTAAAGGGTTATCAACTCAGAAGATTGATCGACTTGATCCAGACTGTTGAAAAAGCTCTGTCTGACCTGACCGATCTAGGGAATATCGGTGCAATAAAGAACCCTCTCGTAACTAAATCTATTGAGAGTAAATTGCCTGAATTTGTAAAAAGGGATTGGCTTGTCTTTATGATTGATCCTGATAATGGTGTAACTCCAGAGAATCACTTTGATGTCCTGCTGAAGTTTTTAAAGAAACAGGAAGATGTTCTTGAGAAACTCGAACAACTCAGAATCACTGACAAGGTGGAACGGTTTGATAAATCAGAAAGAAGATTTGAGAAGAAATATGCATCTACAAAAACTACAAAGAAGTTTTCTGATATTGGATGTGTTGTTTGTGGAGCTGTAGCCCATAAAGACAAGATTTTCTTTTGTAGGAAGTTTAAGGACCTAAATTTGGCTGAAAAGAAATCTGCTGTGAGGAAGATTGGAGCTTGCAAGAAGTGTCTTGGATGTCATGAGGTTGATGCTGATTGCAAAGATGCGTTCTTGTGCAAAAACCGAGACTGCATGAAGGAAAATGGATCTGATCATCATTATTTCCTCTGTCCAAGAAGAGAACTCATGAGTGGTGGTGAGAAAAGGTCTCTAAAGGAGAACAGGAAGGTAAATGTGCTAACAGCAGAGCAAGAGGATTTTTTAGCTGAACTTTCTCCAGAGCTGGCTGAGCGATGTAGAAATGCTTTCACCAACAAAGCAGCAACAGTAACCTGCACTGGAAAGCCTCAAGTTGGACTTTTAAAGGAAAGTAGAGTAAAGGAACTGCCTGTTATCATGATGCTCTTGGAAGTTACAGCTAACGCTGGGCAGAAGATTGGAACTCTGGTTGATCTTGCATCAGACACCAACTATATAACCCATAAGGCTGCAGCAAGACTGAGGTTAAGATGCGAAGATGTCACTTTAGTTGTGCATGGAGTTGCTGGTATGACCATAAAGGCGAGAACCAAACGATATCTTCTCAGAGTCAGAGTCCGAACTGAGGAAGGTAAAGAAAGAGCACATGAGCTCCTTTGTTATGGCTTGGATGAAATTGCTAAAGTGCATAAAGTCATCAGACCTAAGCAACTGCAAAAGTTTTTCCCAGAAGTCAACCCTGAGGAGCTGGTAAGACCAAAAGAGATTGAACTACTTATAAGCCACCGAGAAGGAAGACTAGCCCCGCAAAGAGTGAAGATTGTAGGGGATCTTGTCTTATGGGACAGTCCTTTGGGAAAGACAGTGGGCGGTGCACATCCAGACCTATTTGAAGAAATAGATGTAGCTGCATATGAGTCAAAGACACATTTTGCTCGCTCAATGAGAACAGCCGCAGTAAAATATGAGGAGACAGTGGGAGGACCTGAATTGCAAGTAGAGTCTAAGTCTGCCCAACTACTTCAGGAAGCCAGAGCTGAGACAAATATTGCTGCTGCTGGCAACCGTGAGTTCTTGGAATGGTGGAAATGGGATAGCATTGGGGCAGCTTGTGAACCGATGTGTGGAGCCTGTCGCTGTGGAAACTGTCAGCCAGGTGGTAAGGAGATGACACTGGCAGAGGAAAGAGAACTTGAGATTATAAAAGAGTGTCTTACCTATGTAGAGGGAGATGTGCACAGCAGTTCTCCTCATTGGCATTCAAAATACCCCTGGACGGAAGATCCAGCTTCCCTTCCCAATAATAGGAGTGGAGTTGAGGCAACATTTCTGAGGACAGAAAAGCAGCTGATGCGGGAGCCAGAGTGGCAAATTGCTTATGCAGCTCAAGTCCATGAAATGGTGGAGCGAGGAGCAGCGATCAAGTTAACTGAGGATATGATCAAAAGCTGGAATGGACCAGTGTGGTATGAGAGCCACTTAATTGCACCAAATCCTCACTCAGTTACTACTCCAGTGCGCCTGGTATGGAACAGCAGTCAGAAATTTAAGGGAGTGAGTATGAATGATCTTCTTCTGAAGGGTCCAGATGTTCTTAATCCAATCAGAGCTGTTCTTCTAAGGTTTAGAAGAGGAGTTTATGCTGTGCTTGGAGATATCAGGAAAATGTACAATTCTGTATGGTTGGAGGAGAGAGAATTGCAACTACATCGGTTCCTGTGGAGAGATGATAAGAGTGAAGAAATAGGAGAATATGCTATCACTAGAGTTAACATTGGTGATCGACCAGCAGGGTGCATTGCACAGCTAGCCATGCGAGAAACTGCAAAATTGACAAAATTCTCTCATCTACATGAAGCATGCAAAGTTATCGAAGCAGATAGTTATGTAGATGATATTTTAACGTCCCACAATGATCTGGAAGAACTGGATAAAATAATTGAAGGTGTTGAGGAGATCCTAAGAGCTGGAGGGTTTTTCTTGAAGCACTGGGTCCGGTCAGAACAAAGTTGGAACCCTGCTGATGGTGAGTTAAAGTCGGCAGCAGAAGACCGAATTCTGAAACTACCAAACCAACTGAGGGACAAGGACAACAAGGCCCTAGGACTTGGGTATCTAGCAGAGGAAGATAAACTTTACATCATGACCTCAATTAATTTTTCCAAGCGGAAAAAGAAAATGAGAGTAGGACAAAACCTCCTTAAAGAGGAGATTAGGGCCAAGACTCCTAATCCTTTGACTAGAAGAGAACTATTGAGTCAGGTGGCGGGGCTGTATGATCCGATTGGCTTGGTCACACCTGTTAAGCAAAAAGGGGCTATCCTTGTGCGAAAGGCATTTCAGGAAGTAGGATGTGGAAGCCTGACCAAAGATACATGGGATAAACCACTGTCAGAAAGTCTCAGAGAAGAAGCCATTAAATTGTTTGAAGAGTATGTTCAGCTTGGCAAGATAAAGTTCCTCAGAGGTTTAACACCTGCAGGCTGGAAAGGAAAACCACTGGCAATAACATTCTCTGATGGAAGTGATAAGACCTATGGAGCTGTAACACATTTCAGGTGGGAAACAGACCAAGGCACTGAGGTGAGGCTAGTCAAATCCAAGGCTAAATTGACTCCTTTGGATCAAAAGGGAGAAGCAGTTAAGGCTGAAATGTGTGGTGCAGTTTATGCAGCTAGACTTAGAAAATATATTTAGAAGCATTGCCAAGTGGAGATTGACCAATGGTTCCATCTGGTGGACAGCCAAACAGTGTTGGGAGCTATTCAGCGGGTTAGCTATGGCTACCAGTCCTTCTTTGCAAATAGAATTGGAGAGATCCAGAGAACTACGCCTGTTAAAGACTGGTGGTGGATCCCAGGTGACTTAAACATTGCAGACATTATCACAAGGGGATGCAGTCCAAAAGACCTCAAAGAAGATTCTGCATGGCAGAGAGGGCCAGTGTTCCTGAGATGGCCAGTGGAAAAATGGCCAATGAAGTCAGCTGCTGAGGTTGCAATTGCAGCAAGAGAGAGTATTAACAAACTTCAGAGGAAAGCATTTTCTTTAGTTCTTACCAGGAGCCTGGCCAAGGAAAAAGAGGGTGCAGTTTCCTTGAAGGAATGTAAAGTAATCGATCATATGGATGGAGGAAAAGCTGAATCATGGCATTCCACTGTAGACTCCGGTACCTCTGCTAAGGGAAAGAAAAGGCAGAAAGATGTTTCATCAGGAGGGCTGTTTGATGGTTTGGTAACAAGTAAGTTAATCCATGTGGAAAAATTCAGCAGATTGTCCAGATTGGTAAGAGTTACTGCTTGGGTGCGTAGAGCGGTCAAGAAGTGGTTGGAAATGAAAAGTAAGACCATGAGTTCCTCAAAGTGGGAGGCAAAGTCTCTGGAAGAAGGGCTTAAAGAAGCTGTCTTGACAGGACATGAACAGGAAAATGCTTATGCAGACCTCTTTCTAGCTGCCCAGGAGAATGTGATCTTTCCTAATACTACCCTCAGCAGGTTGGCAGTGTACAAAGATGGAAACTCTGGACTGTTAGTTTGTGGAGGAAGAATTCAGATCTTCAATGAGGATAAAACTGCAGTCCCAATCTTACCATATAATGCATATGTGTCTAAGCTTCTGGCTCAGGAAGCTCATCAAGTAAACCATGAAGGAGTGGCTGGAACTTTAAGGATGAGAAGAAAAGCTTGGGTGGTAAAAGGCCGCAGATTGGCTAAGAAATCTGTCGACTGCTGTGTGACCTGCAGAAAGGCAAGGGCAAAGCAATGCCAACAGATTATGGGAGACCTTCCATCAGAGCGGTTTGAACCGGCTGCACCTTTTGAGTTTACAACTCTGGATTTGTTTGGGCCTTATGTAGTAAAAGATGAGGTAAAGAAGAGGACGGGACTGAAAGTTTGGGGAATTGTCTTCTGTTGTATGGCATCAAGAGCTATCCATACTGATCTTGTTAGTAATCAATCAACAGAAGGATTTATCCTGGCATACCAAAGATTTACAGCTTTAAGGGGACATCCAAGGAAATTGTGGTCAGACTCTGGGTCAAATTTTGTTGGGGCCAAGTCTGTTCTTGAAGATCTTCACAGGTTCCTAGAACGACAAGACAAGGTAAAGTTAGAAATTGAAGCAGCCAAGTATAGCACAGAGTGGTCTTGGAAAATTCATCCTGCAGATTCCCCTCACAGAAATGGAGCAGCAGAAGCAGCTGTCCGTCTGGTTAAGCGAGCCCTCCAGAATCTGGGGTGTAATGGAGTTATGACATGGGGGGAATTTCAAACCTTTCTTTACACTGCAGCTAATTTGGTCAATGAAAGACCAATTGATGCAAGGACACAAAGTCGAGAAGACTGCGTGGAATACGTAAGTCCAAACTCTCTTCTTCTGGGACGTACTGGGAAAAGAGGAGATCAAGGAAGTTTTGAGTTTGAAGGTTATCCATACAAAAGACTAAGAGTTATCCAGGAAAATGTCAACAAGTTCTGGAGAAGATGGTGTCAGTTAGCAGGGCCTAACCTATTTGTAAGAAACAAGTGGCATACTAAGGAGCGAAATGTTGCTGTAGGAGATGTGGTATGGCTGGCTGACCAGAATGCTTTAAGAGGCCAGTACAAGTTGGCCAGAGTCATCTGTGTAAATGTAGACAAGAAAGGAATAGTAAGGGATGTCATGGTGAGAGCATTTCCCAGCTACCCAGTATCAATTGTTAAACCAAGTCGAGCAGAAATGACTAAGGATGTCAAACTGGCGAAGAAACTTTGTAACAAAATCCCAGCTACAATTCTGCACCGAGATGTTAGACGCTTGGTGGTTTTGATTCCGGTTGAAGAACAAAGAGATTCAAGTCCTGCCAAAATGGGTGTGTGACCTCCTTGGGTCATCTGACCAGTAGGTCAAGTGGGAGGTGTTAAGTTCATTTAGGAATTGAGTGAGATGTATTCCTCATTAAGTAAGGAAGAGTCCATCTGATTAAATTAACCTTGATTAAAAGCAGTAGATCTATTGGTTGTGAACCCGCAGTATAACCTGGAGGAGTTCCGGAAGCTGATTGGCCATCAAAACTTCACATGTTAAATAGAACCAGGTGTGCTTTGGTGATTAGTAGTGAGCAGAGGGATCTCTGTAGGCAAGGTTAATGTGCTTCTCCTACCCAAGTTGGTGGTGCTACTGATACTGGAGAAAGATTGCTAAAGCATGTTTGGAGTAAACCAAATGCTGAGACGGCGGTGAAAAGCCACAATGTGTTCATCAACTTTATAGAAGCTACTGGTAGGATAAAGACTCTTTTATTGACTGTTAAAGAGATCAATTGTGAATGTCTTGCAAGTTGTTTATTCCAAGTTGTCAATCCACTTTGCTATGGAAGTAGTAAGCCTGGCTGACGTATGAGTATTTACACGCCGTGGTATACACTGATCGTCAGATTGCTAGTAACGTTAGAACCTGTTATATGTTTTGCTTTTAAATGATATTTTAAACTCGATGAGCTTCGATGGTAGGCCAGTTCTTCCTTACAGTGTATGCACACAACTTTGCGATTATCCAAAGTGCCATCCAATTTTCTTTTAAAAGAGAAATGTCCGCCTACCAGAGTTACTGTTTTCGCCATTATAGATGCTGATTAGACTCGCGCCCTCGCCCAATATCATCAACTGCGTGACGCAAATTACGCTAATGACGCACGTTTGTGTATTTCTGTTTTTTTTCCCGTTAATTTATTTGCGTTAAATTATTTTAAGTATAAGTATTTTTTATTAATCGCATGCGTTAACGCGTTAACGTTGACAGCCCTAATATATGTATATGAAAGTGAAAAAAAAGTGAAGTGACATTCAGCCAAGTATGGTGACCCATACTCAGAATTTGTGCTCTGCATTTAACCCATCCGAAATGCACACACCCGGAGCAGTGGGCAGCCATTTATGCTGCGGCGCCCGGGGAGCAGTTGGGGGTTCGATGCCTTGCTCAAGGGCACCTAAGTCGTGGTATTGAAGGTGGAGAGAGAACTGTTCATGCACTCCCCCCACCCACAATTCCATCCGGCCCGAGACTAGAACCCACAACCCTTCGATTGGGAGTCCAACCCTCTAACCATTAGGCCACGACTTCCCCTATATGTATGTATGTATGTATGTATGTATGTATGTATGTATATATGTGTGTGTGTATTAATTGGATGAATGAAACACTTTGCATCTTTGATTTATTTGCACCAACATTATTTGATTTTAACATTTTGGAAAATGTATTTATATAGCATACTTTTATTTAGTCTCACTGGTAAAGACCTTTTTTTTTAATTTAAAACCAAATTTAAAAACTAAAATACTGAATGCTGATTAAGAAACATCTTATTGAATATGAGTTGATTGTGGTGTTTGGATTGTAGAATGCAGTTATTGTCTTTAATTTCACATGGTTACAGTTAATCTTTTATTTAAGGCCAGTTCTATGTAGTCTATGTTTGTATTGAATGTAGTCTACTTACTGTGCAGTTACTGCTGTTAATTTCAGATGGTTACAGTTATTGTTTTCAATAGCCAAAAGCCAGTTTGGCCTATTAAATACTAAATATCTTGTTTATGCACACTTTCCTTCTTTCTTGTTTGTTGCTTAAAAGAAGAAAAAAAATCGGAAATCTGAATCGGCCAGTTTGCTTGTAAAAAAATCGGTATCGGAATCGGCCATGAAAAATCATGATCGGTGCATCCCAATTGGAACCGGTAGATTCAATTCTATGACAGCGGTGTTGCGTTCAGTCCAAGATGGCGGAGCTGCAGCTCTGCGCATGGGTGCGTTTGTTGCTATGGAACGTTCTATTGAGTTTCGCCTCTTGTTACTTCTGTACTCTTTGGTGCTGTCCCATGGAAACTGTGCTGAAAAGCTTGTGCTGTAGGGGTAGTGAGTGCGTTTGGGTCGCTGTTGGTCGATATCTATCTATCTATCTATCTATCTATATATCTAGTCTATCTATCTATATGTATTTATCTATAATCTGCGCTATCTGAATACTCTCGTCGCTCTAGTCACTCTCAATGCTCTCAAAGCGGGCTTTGGTAAATTCTCTCCCCAACATGACGTGATGCAATGCATTGTGTGGGAAAGGAGACCGCTGTAAGATATTACCTACTTTTCCGTATTATATTCCTTTTTTGTGATACCCAACAACATAAAATACAATGGATAACAGTTTAAATGTTTATTACCAACAAGCAAATTGCACAAATTCGAGAAAAAATTAACCCTGCAACACAGCCTTTAAAGACAAGTATTTTCCAGATATGTATTCCTATTTTTCAGCAGAATGTACATAGCCTACCATAAAAAAAAATCAAACATTATTTTTTTTAAGCTTTAATCACACAACATTTCTTCCATGTTTTATTTTTAATAGTAAATCCCCTATTTTTACCAAAGAGTTAAGTTTGCTTAATTTTCAATAATTAAAAAATAATGCATTAAAAAAAGGAGTCTTATTTTGTCTTGCATAATTAATGTTGCACTTTAATTAAGCAAAAACACATTTAATCCGATTACTCAATTAATCGATGGAATTTTTGGTAGAATACTAGATTACTAAAATATTCGATAGCTACAGCCCTAAACATTATATTTAAACAGTATTGTTATATTTATATAGCATATTATTGTAATTATAGTATAATTACATGACATTTATTTCAATTTATTAGGAGGTTTATTGTTTTTGTAAAGATGCTTTCATACTAATCCTAAGTGTTAGTTTAATCAATCTTAAAAATTTATATAAACAACCATATGTACATTTTTAAAGCGGTACAAGTTCTTTAATATTATTCCTAAATGTGAAATCTTCAATGTTCTTTTAAATAAATGAACTTTGAAAAAGTAAGATGTATATATTTAATAGTATTTTTAATACATATGATATTTTACTTGGTATTTTGTAGGGATTCCAAAATGCACAATAAATATGAATATCTAATAAAACAGACATATATTGAGAAAAGGGGTATCTTTATTAACATTAAATATCTAAACTACACAATATAAACACTGAAACTATATAAAACTCAATTATGTAACTGTATATACATATGCAATAAAGAGTTATTTTTGTCCCCTTCTCATCTCCTCCATCCACTGCTCCACAGTTTTACCAGTTGACTTGGCACAAAAGTGGGCACCTCGGAACCGACTGTGGCCAAACTCCTTTGTCTTTGGTTGGCCACACTTTTGGCATATGTATTTGTACAGTTTTTTTTGTTTTTTTTTGGGAGTAGCACCTTGTGCTGAAGCTTCTTCCGCTGCCTTCCTCCACTGCCAAGCTGTGGTCCTTGGCACCTTTGGACCAGGAGGTGTAGCAGGAGGTACAGCAATAGCTGCAGTGTTTGCAGCTTGAAGCAAGCGGGTGGGATCAGAGACTGCAAAGCCCACTTGGACAGGAAGATGCTGCCCTTGGGCATGCTGTGCTGCAGCAGACATGCCAACAGCTGCTGATAGGAAGCTGTCCTATGAACTCATAGGCTTGGTGCCCATGCCGGACCGGTTCTGGATGCTTAAACAGCACAGGTGGGAGGGGTTCAGAGGCCACCAAGGGAGTGGTAAAGTTCTGAATACTCTGCTCCAAAACCTCCCTTTCCTGCCTCCTTTTCCGAGCATTGTGCCTATGTAAAGAAAATATAATAACTAGTAAATGTGCAGAAAAAATTTGTTATATGACAACAACTGAAAAATTGTATGCAAACAGCTTCAACCTTGTTCCAGCCATGAGTCTGGGGCTGTCCAGGACTACATCTGTTATCATCCTGTAGTTAAGCAGAATGACCGCCCACCTGTTTACCTGACACCAGCCACTGTCTGACCAGCAGGGTAAATTCTGCATAGAGCCAGACAGACTGCCTTCACAAGACGGATGACATTAGGCCACTGAGCAGGTTCACTGCCTTTATCAAAGCAGCAGCTGTGAAATAAAAAAGACATTTAATGTTAAGTAGATAATGTGATGAATACATGAAAAACAAATTAAATAGAAATTATACAAAATGATTGGCAAACATGGACACATACCGCTTCAAACTGTCAGCTCCAGGGGTCACATTTGTCACAGAATGACTTTGAAGTGCCCCTTCACCAGCATGTTGCGGTGGCGAGCTGGGTAGATAAAAGAGCATGCTTGTCAAACTCTGTCAGTTTATCCCAGAGAGTCAAAATCTCATCCACCTTCTGCTGAGTTATGAACCCCTCATGTCTGAGGTCCACCTGACTGTTGGCTAGCCGGACGACGTGGTCATAGCCTAGGGTGACCATATTCACCGTTCATACAGGACACGTCCCAGCCAGAATTTTAATAATGCCTTAAACATCCAGAGCAGCTTGACCAATAACATGCAGGTATTGTACATAGTCGACCAATCGTGGGGCTGCGTGTGAGAAGGTGCAATCTAGAGGGAACAATCAAAGCTATGCAAATATGCGCACGTGTTTGTTCGTTCGATTGACTTGAAGCGTCGCTGCGCACAAATCCCCAAAAAAAACAAAGTGCGCCACAATCCTTCAAGTCAAACGAACGAACATACACATAAAAGCAATTCAAAAGCATAAGGAGCCGTCTGCTCTGCTCTTTATAGCTCTCATGAATGTATCACAACGATCAACCTGCACAGTACAAATAGCCAAAACCTGGATATTTTAGGCAATATTAAAATCCTGGCTGGGACGTGTCCCGTATGAACGGCGCATATGGTCACCCTATCATAGCCAGGTCTGTCATCTGGTCCCAGGCTCTCCAGCTGTGGATTAAAGTAAATTATTACACTCTCTTGAGTGTTATCATGCTTATTCTGTCATATCACTTTGAAACATCTAAAAGTAAGGTAACGAAGTAACTTCTACTCAAAAGAGCATTATCACAGTGTTAATGGCTATAGGTTAATTTAGTCACCTGGCTTGTCTTCTATGGGCTCAGGCAAGGAAGACTCTGCCACATGACTCTGCACCCCCTGAAATTAAGAATATAAGGTCATTCCCACTTACATAAAAATAAAGGATCGTTATCACAATGTTTATATCTGTATGGGAGTACAGTTACCTGGCTCTCAGTGGGTGGCTCATCTCTCATGGGCTCTGGCAAGGAAGACTCTACTGTATCTGAATATCTCTGAATGGGTTCTGGGATATCGAGGCTGAGCTCCATGATTTCAAGGGGCTTGCCATCCAGGTCTACATCCTCAAACCCCTCATCACTCTCCAGATCAATCTTCAGGTCTACATCCTGAATCCCATCTGGAGTATCAGGATCTGCTCCGAAGCCTTCCTCCAAAGCTTTATTAGTTTGGGAATATAAGTATTCCACGCCAATGATTTCTCCTGTAGACAATCACAGTCTGATGTGCACATGCTCAAACAGGTGTAACTGCTACTACACAAAAGTGTCAAGTGTGCACAAACTTCATGTCAACTTAAAGAACTAGTGAACATAAAAGTTCTATTAGAAGAAAAGATGTTAACTATCCAGTCTCTGCCCATTTCTTGTCATTTAATCACAATGTTTCCTCCTTACGCTTCTGTATGATTGAGAAAGTGAGTGTGCCACCTAGAGGGGGGCGATATTGAATTGCTCTTATAGAGACGCGAATTGTTCTGGATTTTTACCCTTCAGACTTTATCACCTATGGGTATTAATGATGAAGCATTATGAAATATGACTTACATGTATGATATCATTAATAACATTATTTATATATATATATATATACAGCAACTTATAGTTATATGTTTATGTTAGGCTACTCAACAGGGGCTCACTCACTCAGTACGCGCTGAAGGCTCCTTGCAAAATAGCCAATGCATTTAACAGACCAGAAATAGAAGATCCCCCAATAACCAACAGGTCTGGTGTTTGGGTGCACTTTGGATTCCCATTAAGCTATAATGGTGATGGCAAGAGAGTGGTGGATAAAAAAACAACGGTATGTCGCATATGCTACATGACAGGGTACACCAGCGGGAATAAAAAAATAAATAAATAAAAAAACACCAGCGGGAATACTTAAAACATGTCAACTCATTTATGCCGACATCACCTTATTGGGTCAGTATCTGGGAAAAGACTAAAAAAAGGAGAAACATACACGCAACAAACTATCCCCGCAGCATTTAGACACCGGTACAGCATTATAGCTTACAGGGAATCCAAAGGGCACCCAAACACCAGACCTGTTGGTTATTGGAGGATCTTCTATTTCTGGTCTGTTAAATGCATTAGACATTTTGCAACGAGCCTTCATCGCGTGCTGAGTGAGCGAGCGCCTTAGGGGCCGTTAGCACATATCGTGCCTAAAAATGCGTGGAAAACGTTAGGCGCGTCTTTCTCCTCCTTTCCAAAGCGCTCGGGCAGAAGCGCCCCTGAGGTGTCTGTCTTTGCTAAGCAACAATGTCGTGCTCTCTCCATGAGACGCAGAAATTTCAGCAAAGGATAAATGCATTTGCTGCTCTAAAAATCGCTTGCAGTAGCTCTGCTACTAAATTTATTTCAAAATTGCAATCCATATACAACTATGATCAGCTGTTACTTCATCTTGACTGAGCTTTCAACGTTGTTACGGGAAAGTTTGAAGCTGATTGGTTAGTTCTTGTCACATGACCCGCGGTGCGCTTGCGGAATTCTGAAAAGTTGAGATGTTTTTACATTTTAATGTATCTAAAACGTACCGAACCGAACCGAGCCGAACCGTGACATCAGTGTATCGTATCGAACCGAACCGTGAATTTTGTGAACCGTCACACCCCTAATATATATATATATATATTGCATTTATGATGTATGGAATTGTGGAGTTAACAATGTGGTGTGGTGTTGATTATTCAACCAAACTGCGGGGTGTTCTCGCTTAGCACTAGTTAAAAATTTTCGGTGTCCCCTCCAGCAGCAGCCACACAAGCCATGCATGGCCTCCTCCTTGACCCTGGATGCAGGCCATGACCGTCCAGGGGGGTCGGGGTTTTCCTGTAAGCAAAGGGCTGTTGCCTCGACTGATGGCTTGAGCACAAGCTCACCAGAGGCCTCTGTACAAAAGTTGGCTTTGAAATCCATGCTCTATAAGGCAAAGCACTGTTAAAACCCACAAACACAATAGTGTGATCTAGCTATTCAATACATCAAGCACTGCACTGATAAGACGAAGAAATAAAAGTGTGTAATCTAGAGTACATTCAACTCTTTCCAAAGGGTCGAACAGACACCTGAACGGGTGTGAACCCCATGATCTTTCATGTTTGTCCCCCACACCCACACAGGGGGTCACTTTAACACCCTGCTGTTACCCTCACTCTTGCAACAAGTAACAAAGAAAACTGACATACATTAAACATTACCTTCAACTTAAATTAAACTTCAACATTAATGTCAGACAATACACATGAAAATGACAGTTCAAGGAAAAAGAGAAAAAATTAAGTATTTGTGGTTTTACTTAGTAAAACCACAGTTACGTGCCATTGTTTTGGTACAGTACAATAGAGTCTGGGAACATGATGTCAGCAACACAATGCATTCTGGGACTTTGGGACACGGACGCTGCTGTATGTATAGTATTGGATTGATAATAG
Organism: Carassius auratus; assembly: GCF_003368295.1. NCBI lineage: Eukaryota > Metazoa > Chordata > Actinopteri > Cypriniformes > Cyprinidae > Carassius > Carassius auratus. The sequence continues at coordinate 12,991,042 of NC_039250.1, forward strand.
ATTGTTTTGTTTAATCTCTACAGCTAAAAAATAAGTTACAATGGTAAAACCTTGTTGTGTAATTAACTGCCATACTCGTACTCATGACTGGCATGGAAAAATAATTTGAATGGAGTGCGATTTTTCAGCTTTCCCGCTGGAAAACCGCACCTTGATCTCAGGTCTCCGAGTTAAAAAAGCGGCGTCACATGGCTTGGTTAGCAGCAGTAAGAAGGAAAAGAAGGATTGTCCCTTTGGTCTGATATATACACACGTATGTATGTGCATATATATATATATATATATATATATATATATATATATATATATATATATATATATATATATATATATAAAAAAATATATATATATACAGAAATGTACGTTATATAAACAATTTTTTTTGGATGTGATTAATCTATTTGACAGACTTACATTAAATGTTACCTATGCATGAATCACATCTCCTGCATTATCAGTGTTATGCATATTGCATACCACCTGTTACAGTAATAAACGGCAAAATTGATCAATTCTGTATCTCTTTATTTGTGCATCATAACACACTGAGGTTAATTTGTACAGTTTACAATAACGCATATTAAAAAGTAAAGGGGCAGTGTAACTCGCTCATTGACGTGGAAAATTTGTAGGTTCTGCACCCATCCATTTGTAAATTGCAGGTGAGACTCGAGAGATTTATCATTTTTAAACTGATCAGAGGTGTACGCTTTGACACTACAAACAAGGTAAGAAAACACATTGGGGAAGGTTACGAGCGGCAGCTCTTTAAGATCATCCGACCACTCTTTGTGTTCGTGCAGAGTTCGTTGATTGTCTTGATTTTTTTCTAAATACCGCATCTTTGCTTCCTTGTTGAGTTTTTCTTTATATATAATCTTACACTTGATCTGTATGTCATGTCACTTTCACTTTCACTGATAAGCGTGTTCCCAAAAATGGCCGCGACTACCCAGAATGCAATGCGCAGTGACGTAGTTTCCCAAGCTCTATACTTTAACCATTAAAAGGAAAGTAAAACCATGTTCAAATTAAACATACAAAACTACCAAATATTGCTACAAGTGTGATTTTATCATATAATATTTGTTAATATTGTTCATTGTCTGGTTGACTATACGTCTTGTATTCATTTTTTTTTTTTTACATTTCTGTCATATGCATATAAACTTACGCTACTCCTAAATATTGTAGAAACGTAATTTTCTGTAAAGTAGCTTTGGAATGATTTGTATAGTAAAAAGCGCAATACAAATAAAATTGAATTGAATTGAATTGAACAACAACAACCCGTCTGGCAAAAACATAGCTAAACATTTACCACGTTAAAATCATGTTTACTCATCAATAAGGATGCATCTAACTACTTTATTTAGCAAAAATAATTCATAACACCTTTACGAAAAAAAAAGTGACACTTCAACTTTTACAGAAAACGGATTTCTTCCGCAATCGACAGCAATTTACATCTTAAATTACTCATAAGTTTACATAGCTGATTTACACGACATACTTTGCTTACAGTACTTACAGTTACCAAAGTATGTTACCAAAATGGGGAGCTTCGCATTAGGACCAATTGTGGTGCACGTAGATTGGAACATCTGGACCGGCCAATCAGCGTGAACATAAATTAGAACATTTGAAACAGAATTGGACCCAAAGATTGCGCTCGCTGGATCCTGCACTCTCCAGATAAATCTTCAGGTCTACATCCTGAATCCCATCTGGAGTATCAGGATCCGCTCCGAAGTCTTCCTCAAAACCTTTATTAATTTGGGAATATAAGTATTCCACGCTAATGAGTTCTCCTGTAGACAATCACAATGTAATGATCACATGCTCATACAGGTGTAACTGCTACTACACAAAAGTATAATGTGTGCACAAACATATTACCTGTGTATTTTCGCCAGGGCTGGTGTAGTCCCCTATCAAATAAAGGCCCATAAAAAGCTGGCTCAGGATTATGGCGTACTGCTGCAGTTGGCCACCATAGCAGATATCCTTTCTGCCTCCACCTTCAATGGCAGCAACTGCACAAGCCTCATTCCACTGTACAAGCCCTTCCATCAAGTACATCTGAAAATGAAAGTCACTTGCACTTGTTCCTAAAAAAGCAATCAGAAAGAAGTTAGCACCATGGAAAACACATGAACATACAAAACACGTTGTTTAGGAAAAATGCAAACCTGGCACAAAGCGGTTTAGGTGCAGGTGGAAGGACTACAAGGATGTTGAACCACGTGCACAACAATACTGGGGCAGAATAACCTCCCCTTTAGTCACCTGCCCTATCTTCCTGTACAGCTGCACACCTGGTGGGTCCTGCATGCAGTCGTTGTGGCGCTGCTGTGTCCGCCAGATCTCTTTCATCCTGTCCTTGTCGAAGAGCATGATTCCCATTGTGTCCATTGCCTCCATGAAGTCGTTTAGAAGCTGTTCTATCAGCTCCTTCGTCTCCTTGGCCCCTCCACTGTCACCAACGCAGCGGTTCAAGCAGCATGACCAGCTAGTTTCTTGGTGACCTAGAGTACATGATAAGTATTATCATTATTAAAAGGAACAGGACGTTATTATTTTACAATAAAAAAAAAATTACACTATACGTAACACTAAATCGGGTGTTACTACTGTTAAATTTTGTTAGCACAATATTTACTTATGTCACAATATATGCATACATTGCAAACTAAGAGCACTAGTTTCCAATATATGGAAATGTATTATGTAATATATCACATTATATTATGCAGTATATTCACACAGGCCTGCATATTTATGTTCCATAAAGGGGTATTGTGTTAAAAGACTAAAAAAATTATACCTTTAGGTTAGGATTGCAGGAAATTGTTCACGGTGGTTGCGCTTCAACTGGTCCAGGATGTCTCGCGACCAGGCTGCTAGCTTCTTTTGGCAGGACTGGCATTCAAGATACTCAGTCGCCATGAAGTACCAACCATTTAGGTCCTGTCTTGTACATGCCACAAGCTGTTAGCTGGATCCCAAGGCGATGGCAGTTGGGCTGGGAGCGCAGCAGGTTGTATGCCCACATGAGGGAGGGAACCCAGAGGAGCAGACTGCTGTGGAAGGCATCAGGTTTAGAAGGAGGCTGAGAGTATAGAGGATTGGGCCAGGGGGAGACCACCATAGATGCAGATTTTTGTTCTGTGCCAACTTCCCAGACTTGTCTCTGTTAAAGAGAAACTTGCACACCCACAAGTGCTGCTCTTTTGGGAGTGTCTGCTTCCAACCTTAATGCAGCAGCAGCTGTGGGTGTAAGAGAGAAAAAATTGTTTACTTTAATGAAGGCTTCTTTTAAGATACCATCTGAAGATTTGTCTTACTTCTTAAGTGGGTGCTTGCTGCTTTTTTGGCGCAGCTCTCTCTGAGGAAGACAGGGCTTCTGGCTGATTGACCAACTGGCTTCCATCAGCTGCAAAGCATAACAGAAAAAGTAAAGGAGACCCATAAATAGGCAACGTTACATTTATTGTTGCATGTAATATTACAAGTCACTACTACATGAGATTAATACAGCTGCTATTTACTACTGGTAGATGTTAGAACTAGAGGTCTTCACGGGTCCAAAAATTCTTGCCCGAACCCGACAGAGACCCGTAATGTACTACACCGAACCGACCCGGACCCATCTATTATTTCAAAAGCTGGACCCGGACCCGTTTAGATCCGAGAAATGCCTACCCGGACCCGTATATTACTTGAAATCTGGACCCGAACCCGCCGGGAAGACACAGACCCGACTGGACCCGACGTTGACATATTCCACCTTAAATTGCTATTACAAGTCAATAAACCTGTTGCGAAGAATATAGCTTTTTGTCTTACATAATTTAAAGAGCCGTGATGCATTACAATCCTCCGTCAAGAAAGTTATTCATGTTATTCCTCTCGTTATTCCAAGTCCAAGCTGAATCCACTCATTATTTCAGCTTCAAAAGTCCACTTGATGTCACGGTGAAGGATAACAAATGCTATTGGGCACATGTACATTCTGACTCGAGTTAATTCGCTTAATAACTTGCACTGTTTGCCTTTTGAACTATAATAACGATCGCTCGTGCAATGCCATGGCCGCTGACATTATTTATTTACTATCATCTGATCTCTGTCTGTGCTCTCTGCTCTGCATCGAGTCTGAATCTGAACCACTAAAACTTTAAGATTAAACGGTTCATTTATAATATTATAAAAATGGGAGAAAATGTAAAACGCGGTTTGGCGGTCGAAGTGTCCCTCACTGCTTGCCATAGAAACATGACTGCACATGCGTGCTAGCTTTATCAACCTAAAATGACTTAACGCAATTTGAGCGTAATAGAAAACATTCATGTGACAGTTCACCTCAGATTGTGTTGCTGATTTGAAATATATTAAACATGAGTGTGTCAAGTCTGCAAGCATTACCGTGTGTGCACTTGTATTAACTCTTGAGTCTGCGAGCAAGAGAGAGAGAGATCACTTTTTTTGGCTCACTCTTTTCTTTTCCTAATTTTACAAGTTGCAAGTTACAAAAAACACAAGCAGTCTTTGATAACGTCCGGATGTTCTCCGAGTCCGATGACTCCGATCGGCGATCGCACGGGTATTACACACAATGTTAAACAGACCCGGGACCCGAGGTAATAGATTCGGACCCGACCCGGACCCGGCTGATGATTTAAAATATAGACCCGAACCCGTACGGGTCCCGGGTCGGGTCCGGGGTCGACGGGTCTCGGGTGCACTGTGAAGACCACTAGTTAGAACTAATGTTAAACATTGTTAGAGTTAATGATTGGAAATGCACCAAATATACAGATGAAGATGTGCAAAAAAGATAAGCTGACTGTGACAAACAATTGTGTGTATCAGCATTGGGTGAAAAAGTTAGATTCTCGAAGATGCGAAAAAAAAGTGTAAATGGAATTGCCATTGAATTTAAAAAGCAAAAAAAAAAAATATATATATATATAATATAATATAATATAATATAATATAATATATATATTATTATATATATATATATTTTTTTTTTGCTTTTTAAATTCAATGGCATTAATTAATCGAAATTAATCGCATTTTAAGCGCATATAAATATTTGACCTGAGAAAAGTGAGAAGTAATTTTTTTTCACATGGATTTATAGTATACCATTGAATAATGACTGAATACATAAGCTTAAGCAACAAAATATTGTTTATTTTTGTTCAACCAAGTCTACAGGGTCCCCGCGGGTCCTTAAAAAGTCTTGAAATGTCTTAAATACAATTTTCGATTTTTAAGGTCTGAAAATGTCTTGAATCCTGGAATTTTCCATATGAATGTCTTAAATTTCATGTGGGGTCTTAAATTTCATGTCCGACTCGTCATTTTTATTTATTTTTTCAACCGCAATTTGACCAGCACAACATTTGGGGGCAGCACTTCGTGGGTGCAACCTGCATCATACCATATGTCACATACGAGTAAGTGATTGATGAACGCGTTGCGTTGATGGTTCGCCACCACGGCAGTTTGCGAAATCGCAAGCATGGGCAAAGACGATAAAGCTGTGGACAAGACCATGATTGTCAGGTCTCGCTATCTTGGTTCTCAGTTTTTGAGCCCCTCAACGGCAGAAGACTTGCTGGAGCACTTTAAGGTAAGACTCTAAAAGTAACATTTAAAATGATTTGAATATGTTAAAATGTGTTTTTGTTTCCTAATGAATATTTGGGACAAAAATATCGATGCGTCCCAATTCTTGGATTGATTTAATTTTTTTTTTCGAATGCGTTGCAAATTGATTATGAGCTTAGTTTTTGCAGATGGCGCTCTAGGCTAGTTTTTAACCGAACACTCAAATGCTCACGACGAAGAGCGCTCGTGCGTTCTGCTGAGTCTGAGAATGTAATTGATATATTGCTTTTATGACGCAAGATTAATGTAAACGCCCCACTGCAAACACCCTTGTACTTCGCTTCAACCTTTTCGAACTTTATTAATTATTATTTTATAGTAGGTTCAAGTGGTGTGTGTAAGGCATCTAAAGCACGCAGTGGCATCTGCTGTTAAAAACTAAACTAAGAATCGATTCGAGAGAGAATCGCAATGCATTCAGAAAAATTGGAATCGATCCAGAATAATTTCTCGATTCAAAATGCATCGATATATTGTCCCATCTAATCAGTAAAAAAAATGTTGTGGGTGGGTGACATCTAGGCATAGGACTACTGCATTATGGATGGAAGGCAGTGCTGTAAATAACTTTATTGTATAAAGCATTCAATATGCATTATGCTTCTTGCATATTTTTTATGTGAAAAGTAAAATTTAATTGAATTAAATAATGTAGCCCAGTTCATAATTAGACTCCAAATATCTGTTTTGTGCTTCTCAATTTTAGGTTAACAACGTTGACACTGAACCCTATCAAATAGGCCCAATTCGTGGGCATTCACTATTATGGCTTAACTTGTTTCTCAAACATTTTTTTCTTTCAAATCAAGGACCACTTAGCCAATAAAAAAAAAAGAAAAGAAAAACTTGACATATTTGGCTTAATGAGCATCCCTAATGCATGTACAAATGCAGGCCATTTTAGTCTTCTGAAACCATGGCTAACTTCACCTGCTAATAATGTGCATGATTAGAAAACAAGTCATGAGAAGTGAATTGGAAATGTACAACGGTGTCACAGTCCATGTCAGTCATTTTGGTTGATGACTTTTGCTCACAGACCTCTTTGGTAATCTGGCATGCCTCCAGTGGTTCCCAGACCACAGTTTGAGAATCACTACTTTAGACAAACCATCTAATCTGAGTGAACATGAATGAAAATGTTATCATTCTTGAGGTGGACTTTGTTTTGATTTTATTTTTTTATAATTTCAGGAGGGCACCAAGGAACTTAATTTAAGGAACATGCTTTCTGTGTCAATGGATGGACCCACAGTAAATTGGAAAGTCATGGATCTCCTACAACTGGAACATGCAATAAATTTCTGATCCTGATCTTTCCTACAATTGTCTGTCATTCATTAGGTCTATGCATAGATTATTGTATGTGCTTGCATTTATCTGTGTCTGAAATGACATAGAAAACACTAATCAGACCCTGAACAACATTTTCTTGGGGGAGAACCCCCAAACCCAGCTCAAGGCTATTAGGCAGCAACATTTAACCATAATTTAGATCAAGTATGATGAAATGGGCTTTTGTAATGTCCTGGGGCTGTCTTCCATGTCTTTTTCAAACTGCTATGAGGGGCCAGAATTTAGAAATTACCTGAAGTACCTTAAAGGCTGATAGTTTAAACATAGTCAACCATGTCAGGGTTGTAAGGTCAATCAGCACTTGGTATAAAAGTTTTTGTGACCCTTTGACCTGTCTTGAGTGTGGCTGTGGTGAGTTGTGCCACACTAATGCTTCGCCACATCAATCTGTGTTGTCGGACTGAACATTTTCCTGTATTTTTGTTTAGATAAAGTCTTAAATTTTCCCTTTAGAGGACTTAAAAAGGTCTTAAAAGTCATTAAATTTGCTGTTAAAAAATGTGAAGATACCCTGGTCTAGCAGACCAGTGCAATTTTTGCCATTAAGTGTAGCAATAGCATATTTAGAAACAATTTAGAAAAAGTACATTTCAGAAATTCAGGAAGCTTATAGGTGCTGGAACCTTCTGTAAAGTGTTTTTAAGTAAAACACAATACTGTCAATTACATTCAGAACGTTGGAAACACTGACTATTAGAAAACATCTCTCTGTTGCTTCAGAGGCCATAACATACTAAGTCCAACTCTCAACAACCTTGGACAAAATAATACATAGTTCAACATAAAGTGTAAAGTCCACGCTAGCTGCTATATGTTTTACGTTGAGGTGATACTTGAGGCTCGATGTGCTTCTGTGATATGCGAACGCTAGTTGGTGCTCCAGTATAATCGGTCCCGCCGAAACTCATCCAGTGAGAAACGTTCCGCGGTGCAAAAATAAGTTATTAAAAATGCGGGAATTCTTTTTCTGTAATTAATTAATCTTAGTTAACGCGTTATTTTTTGTGTAATTAATTAATCTCAATTAACGCGTTAAAGTCCCGGCCCTAATATATATATATATATATATATATATATATATATATATATATATATATATATATATATATATATATATATATATATATATAAATATAAATAATAATAATAATAATAATAATTAAAAGGCAAGAGAGGTACAAAAAAAGCCAGGGTATGGGCTGGTGTGATCAGAAGGTATAATACACCTCCTACCTTACTGTTTCCAAAACCATCCCTCTGAAAGCTTATAATACAGAATCACAAAAACGTTAAACAATGCAGAACAGTATTCTGAAAATAAAACCACAAAAGTAAACCCATTCATAACGATGTCTGACGCACCCACATCTTCTATGTGTGCAGCTGCTGCAAGCAGATCAGCATCTGATGGCTCCTCTGTGGATAGAAGCGACCGCTATTAATATTAGAACACGTATTCATAAAAATGTTAAATTACAATATGTAAAAGCAACAAAATATACAATAACAAGCAAACAAGATGACATCCTGAAAGAGGCCTACATACTGCAGCAACGCATCTTTGTTGCCCATTACTGCAGCCGTGGACAAGCCTCCACGCTCCCGCTCCCGCCGATGAGAGGCCAGCACCATGGCTGCATATCCAACATCATTAGATAGCAACCATTTAAAGGTTTTCCCACGTTACTTGCCAAGCACTAGCTGCAAATTTCTGGTGGCTCCTTCAACATCAGCCACACAAGCCATGCATGGCCTGCTCCTTGACCCTGGATGCAGGCCATGACCGTCCAGGGGTGGGGGTTTTCCTGTAAGCAAAGGGCTGTTGCCTCGACTGATGGCTTGAGCACAAGCTCACCAGAGGCCTCTGTACAAAAGTTTGCTTTGAAATCCATGTTCTATAAGGCAAAGCACTGTTAAAACCCACAAACACAATACTGTGATCTAGCTATTCAATACTAGCAATTCAATCAAGCACTGCATTGATAAGACGAAGAAATAAAAGTGTGTAATCTACAGTGCAATCAACTCTTTCCAAAGGGTCGAACAGACACCTGAGTGGGTGTGAACCCCATGATCTTTCATGTTTGTCCCCCACACCTACACAGGGGGTCACTTTAACACCCTGCTGTTACCCTCACTCTTGCAACAAATAACAAAGAGAACTGACATACAGTCAACATTACCTTGAACTTAAAGTTAACTTCAACATTAATGTCATATAATACACGTGAAAATGACAGTTCAAGGCAAAAAAGAGAAAAAATTAAGTATTTGTGGTTTTACTTAGTAAAACCACAGTTACGTGCCATTGTTTTGGTACAGTACAATACTTTAACCATTAAAGGGGAAGTAAAACCATGTTCAAATTAAACAACATACAAAACTACCAAATATTACTACAAGTGTGATTGCATCATATAATTTTTGTTAATATTGTTCATCGTCTATACGTCATTTTTTTATACATTTTTTTTTTTATTTCTGTCATATGCATATAAACTTACAGTCACCACTCATAAGCTACTACTAAATATTGTAGAAACTGAATTTTCTGTAAAGTTTCTTTGCAATGATTTGTATAGTAAAAAGAGCAATACAAATACATTTTAAAGGGTAACTAAACCTCTTGTCAGAGCCTGACTCCACCCACTGGCAATATTTGAAAAAATGCTGAAAAGTGGGGAGAGCACAGCGGAGATAGAGGGGATGAACCGAGGGCGGGGCTGAGTGCGTGGGGCGTGAACCTGAGACCCTCTGTGATGGATTAATTGACAGCTGCTGTCAGAGTCGGTAAAATAGAGAGTGACTGTAGTAGCTTTGCAACAGAGCATTCATTTGAAGTAGAGGACTTTTCTCCCCTATATGAGCTATATCGATTCGAGCCGCTGGCTCAAACTGATGCAGTTTGCACACTGAAGCTCTAGGGGGGAACTCCCGGTCTTCCAGGCCAAGTGCATGCAACCACTGGGCCTAATTTTCAAGTCTGCTGGAAAACTATGCACTCCAGCAGTGCTGTTGCAACCAGCAACACTACACCTACGTACCATCCTGACCACTGTACTAAATACAGATAAATCTACGCCAATTTGAAGCTATCCTAACTGATGCAATACTATGCTACTAACTAACTATGCTTCTAACAATACTAACGTTACACTAACAACTAATTAACTGCTAATTAACTACATAGGCTACACAAAATAATCTAAATAACTATATAAATGCTATGCTAAATAGATGCTATTATAGTCTATCCTTGTCTTTTTCAATACTCGCAATTCCATCTCCTGTAGTGATGTGTCGTTCTTGAACGATTCGTTCATTTTGAACGAATCTTTAATGTGACTCGGGAAGAACGAGTCGTCTCGGGGAGTGATTCGTTCAGTCGCGCATGCTCATTATTCTATGGGTTCTGTTCTAGTAGTAGTAATTCACCTGTCAGTCAATGCAGTCTTGAGCCGGAAAGAGAATTGATTAGTTCATAGTTCGGGTCTATCGGGTTTTTGACTCGTTCCTTGATCACGTGACAGCCCCATACGCTTACCCAATGCAGCATGAGCCGGAAAGAGAATTGATTAGTTCATAGTTGGGTCTATCAGGGTTTTTGACTCGTTCCTCAATCACGTGACAGCCCAATACGCTAAACCCAATGCAGCATGAGCCGGAAAGAGAATTGATTAGTTCATAGTTCGAGTCTATCGGGTTTTTGACTCGTTCTTTTGTACTGTGATGTGACAACATTGGCTAGAGTAATTAGTTCATTTACAACTTTCCTTACAAAATGGGTGCGTAGTACTTATTTATTATTAGTATTATTTACTCTTACAGTAACGTGATGCATTTCTGGTTTCAAATTGTTGTTTTTAATTTCTGTCATGGTGGTACTTTTCCATAACACTGAATGTGGAAATAAAGAGTTGGTTATGCTTAAAATGTTGATCTTTTTTTCTGTCTGTTTGTTTGTTTTTGTTTAGTTGTGCAGTTATTAAATCAGATTGTCTGTGTAAACCATACTTTTGTAACATATGACAATTTATAAACATTAAAAACACTGTACATACTTTTGAATAGTTGTTTATTGGGTAACACTTTAGAATACGGTTTCTTACTACATAACTTATAAGGAATTATTGAAGAACTAACAGGTGATTATTCATTAACACTTAACTCACTACTGTTAACTACTAAGGAAGATGTGTTAATTAATCAGTATGTAATATAATTTTATGATTATGTTAAGTAACAGTTAGCTAATCAATAACTAATGTATTCTGTCATACCTCCTGAAGAACTACTATTGATTATCTACTACTTAGTGTTCTAGAAAAATAACTATGAAGTAACTACTAATGGACAGTTTTACACAATTACATTGAATTGTGACCCTTTCATATAAATGCTATTAGCAATAATAGCAGTAGTATGAAAATGCAATATTAATAAATGCAATACATTTTATAGAGGTTTTGCCTATTTAGTAAATTTAGTTAATATAGTTTTGTGAGTGTGTTTTGTAAGAAATCACCTTGTAGTAGGAACCCCACTCCAGTGCCTTGTGATAACTTACCTTAGTTTTTATATTTTATATACAGTACTGTATGTGTGCCTCCTCAGCATATACCACATTATATATATATATATATATATATATATATATATATATATATATATATATATATATATATATATATATATATATATATATATATATATATATATATATATATATATATATATATATATATATACCAGGAAAAGTGAAAATACAGGTACCCAATTTGTAATTAATAAAGAATTATAAAATAATTATGCAGGATTTATTTTGAACCTGAAACATTAGGCCTATTAAGAATCATCAGATAATTCCTGAAGAATTACTTAGAATCTGAAACAGTATTCTAAAGTGAAAACATAGGCAACCCATTATTAATTAATAATTAATTATCAAATAATTCTGCAGGACTTATTTTGAACCTGAAACATTAAACCTATTCTAAAGTGGAAATGTTGGGAAACCATTAGTAATTAATAAATAATTATTAGATAATTCCTCAAGAATTACTTAGAATCTGAAACAGTATTCTAAAGTGGAAACATAGGGAACCCATTAGTAATTAATAATTAATGATCAAATAATTCTGAATGACTTATTTTGAACCTGAAACATTTTGCAATATTTTGCTGTGCGATTTTCTCCTATCCAATGAGTGGCATTACAACCATAGATACACAAAAGCACAGCATGAAATTACAAATCACATCCATTTTATTTGTTTGCTGTACTCCATATCTTTAGAATCCAGAAGTTTGCAAGGAACATATCCAAATTCGGCCCTTTATCAATCGATCTTCATCTTCATTCTCAGCGACCATCACATAGTCAAAGCCTGCGCTCGTTATTTGATTTGAATGTGAAAATAGCGCCAGTGCGCCACCCTCGAGAAACGTTACGACACGGTTTACGGCACTGATATCGAACTCTCATTGGTTCTCACCTAATTCGTCACAGATTGCGACATGCCTTGTTTCAGTTGATAGATATTTGAAATCAGTACTGCGCCAGTGCGCCTTCACGGAGAGAAGACAGATTCATAATTTCACGGATTAATAAATTAAATTCGGCTCTGTACCTTATAAAAACTATTACCTCCAGAGAGGACTGCGACTGGAACTCATTATCATTTGAACTATACTTTTGGTACCACTTTTGATCTTTTCGCAAAAAATAAATGATTAATGTTAAGTTTGTTTGTCTGTTATTTGTTTATTTATAACAGTAACGTTATGTAGTTTTAAGAAATGGTTATTGGTAGGTTTAGGAGTAGGTGTATAATTAACGTTAGTGGCTCAAAATAACGTTTTAATGTTATATTTTTACTAAAATTGTGTTTTATTATGTTTTATTCTTTTAACATTCTGTATAAATTGGGTAGGTTTAGGTTCGGGTGGGGTTACGCATTTTTCTATGGATAACTGACTGGTCAGAGAACACCTGTACGTATTTTAGGTTGTTTTTATGTAAATTTAGTTACATATCGAACCTGTAATTACGTCCAGATAATACGTAAACAACACTGTAAATACGTAAAGGCACATACATATTGGACAGTTTTAATTTACGTCTAAATATGTACGTTTTGATTGTGAGATCAGGCTGAATTATTAGATAATTCCTCAAGAATTACTTCGAATCTGAAACAGTATTCTAAAGTGAAAACATAGGGAACCGATTAGTAATTAATAATTAATTATCAAATAATTCCTGAAGACTTACTTAGAATCTGAAACAGTATTCTAAAGTGAAAACATAGGGAACCGATTAGTAATTAATAATTAATTATCAAATAATTCCTGAAGAATTAATTAGAATCTGAAACAGTATTCTAAAGTGAAAACATAGGGAACCCATTAGTAATTAATAATTAATTATCAAATAATTCCTGAAAAATTACTTAGAATCCGAAACAGTATTCTAAAGTGAAAACATAGGGAACCCATTAGTAATTAATAAAGAATTATCAGATAATTTTGCAGAACTTACAGAATTCTAAAGTGAACCTAGTAAATAATCATAAACTTTGTAAAATACTCTCATCTGTTTATTTCAGATGAGAACATTTCTTAATACAGCATATTTTATTCCATTTTAACATGTATACTGCCCACATTTTAATTAATGTAACAAACATTTCATAATCAAAAGTTAAACATTTATAAGTAAACTAAATCCATATTTCATTTCCATTATAGGCTAATAATTGGGCTGTAACAAAGTTGCTACTGTAGTAGTTCTTTGTACTTGTCCTTTTCAAGTAATTTTGAAAATTAACAAGCCTACTTATAATTTTACTGGAGTAATATTTTATTGGGGTATCTGTACTTTTACTCAAGTACTTGATTTGTGGGACACAGCCTGATTATTATAGTGGGTTTTTTTTGCGTATAACTGTTCAGAAGTAGTTATTTCATAGTTATTTTTCTTGAACCTTAACTAGTAGATAATTAATAGTAGTTATTCAGGAGGTATCACAGAATATATTAGTTACTGATTAGCTAACTGTTACTTAACACAATCATAAAATTATATTACATACTGATTAGTTAACACATCTTTCTTAGTAGTTAACAGTAGTGAGTTAAGTCTTTTTTCTAAATAAATAAAAATAAATAAGCTTTAAAATAAATAACACACTGTGGCTATATTTTTAGGACTTGCTTTAAGGCATGTTTACATTATAAAAAAAAAAAAAAGCTTCCTGACCTTGGATGGGCTGAGTCTGTGAGTTCTTCTATCTGAGATAATCTGCCCAGTTTTAGAAAAACAAATTCAGATGGCACGGATGTGGCCACAATGCAAAGTCTTGTCTTTGTGACTTCAGAAAGGCTTGTGTATACTGGTGAACATCTCCTCCACCAGGCCAGAGGGTCTGATGTGCGGGGTAAGAGTGGCTCTGCAAGGTTGGCCATCATAGCATCTGAGGTCTTAGAAGAGGTAGCAGAAGGCCTCAAGCTTGCTACCCTCTCGTCAAAGTCTTCCCAAAACATGGCCCCTGCACTGGCAGTGCACCAGGATCTGAAACTCCTCACTCTGAGCTGGGTTAAAACTGTTAAAGCTGAAGTTATCATAACCTTAATGTCTTTAACATTAATAATTCAAATTCAAAATGTTATTTTTTCAAAATGTTGTTGCTTTTAATGTATGTCATTATGTCCTTTTTTGAGCAATCTTCTTATACATGTATTACACCAATATGTCAAGTCTGCCTAGGAGAAGCAATTATTATACCAGCAAACTCAAAATTGGAGTAAAAATGAACAAACTAGTCTATAAATACTTTTTATTGTAAGATTGGATTATTATATTATTATATAGGCTAGTGTTTATTTACCGATAGACAGTCAAGAAGACAAATTAATCAATTTTATTTATAACAGGGTTTTATTTATTTATAAAATAATAACAAACCACAGATCCTCAACAAACAGTAACAAAAACACAGTGACAGAAATCGCATGGGGCTGTCACGTTAAGGAACAAGTCAAACTCGACCCGAAAGACTCATGAGAGGAACTAATCAATTCTCTTTCCGGCTCAAGACCGCGTTAGTTTTGCGTATGGGGCTGTCACGTGATTAAGGAACGAGTCAAACTCGACCCGAAAGACTCGTGAGATGAACTAATCAATTCTCTTTCCGGCTCAAGACCGCGTTAGTTTTGTGTATGGGGCTGTCACGTGATTAAGGAATGACTTAAACCCGAAGACTTCTTGTCAGATAAGAGGTGAGATGAGCTAATCACAGACTGAAGACCCAGGTAAAGAATGAGTATTTTTTTCTTTATCTCATAGCATTTTAGTTTTGTATTGTTTGTAGTGTGATCAACGTTTGCGTAAGTACTAGATGTGCTGGGGAGGTAGCACTTAATATTTTAATAACATTTTGCTAAAATGAACGAAATGACTCGAAAAAAGATTTGTTCATTTTGCTGAACGAGACTCAAAAGTCTGAGTATGTAAAATGATCCGAACTTCCCATCACTAATCTCCTGACACTACAGTCATTTTGATGGAACAGGATGGTTTTATACTGCCAAGGGCGTGGTAGCTCGTTCCAAGGGGCGTGGTGAGCTGGAAACTGCTTACGTCACCTGCCACCGCAACATCCAATAGGAAAAATCAACTGCAGTAGCCACCGTTCAACCTGAAGAGGGGCAGCACTCAGACGTTTTTACACCATATATTGTAGAATTAAAACACTTTATACTCAAATGTCAAAAAAGTTACTTGAATCAATGAACAGCACTAATAAAGCCCCATTCATACAGATCATTAACTAAAAAAGTTGGTTTAGGGTTTAGTTACTCTTTAATTGAATTGAATTGAACAACAACCCGTCTAGCAAAAACATAACTAAACGTTTTCCACATTAACATCACATTTACTCGTCAATAAGGATGCATCTAACTACTGTATTTACCAAAAATAATTCAAAACACCTTTAGGAAAAATATAGTTTTACAGAAAATGGATTTCTTACATCCGCAATCAACAGCAATTTGAATCTTAAATTACTCGTAAGTTTACATAGCTGATTGACACGACATAGATTGCGCTTGGCGGATCCTGATCAATCTTCTCTGTAATAGTCATGCATAGTCCGACTCCGATTCATTTCCGTGAACCGAAAAAAGTTGTTCACTCTATATCCTCGAGCCCCAGGCAGCCAAACGAACATTACTTGACAATTCAGCATGCTACTGTTGCCACACCCTCCTCTAAGTTTAACTGCTAACTAGGTTGTTGTCAACTTTTTCGTTGTTGTCATGACAGCGCACGCACATGCATACCAGACACACTGGGAAGGAACTTTTAGATGCACGCTTTCAAATTAAAAAAATGGAGAAAGAGACTCTGAGGCACTGCCATCATCAATTAAAAAAAAAAAAAAAGGTGTGTCCTGTATCAAACTTTTTTTTTTTATGCGCCTGCCTTTACTAACATGCAAGCTCACCATCCTTCCTCCCCCTTCTCGTTCGTTCACTTTCTCGTTCTCATTCTGGAGTTGAGAGTTTAGACTTTTTTTTTTTTAACTGCTTCCTGTGGTGTTGAGCAACTACATTTCATTTTAATCCTATAGTTTTATATTATAATTTATTTAAAATGAATAAATTGTAATGAAAAATAAATCAAATTAAATAGCTAAAGTAAATCGTAAGTGGAAGTGCATCTGTCAATTCTGTCATGAGCATACAGTTGTGTTCAGAATTATTCAACCCCCTTGACTTGCAAGATAATTTGCTGTGGAGGATAACATTTTATGAAATCAATTTAACAAAGGCATCAGTAAAGTATTAGAGAAAGTTTATTAATACACTTTTGAGTGATTCTGAGAATGGAACATTGATGAATCATGATAAAATTTGAATTGGCTCTAAACATTCATGTTTAAAATTATTCAACGCCCTTTGTGCAGAATCTTTTATTCTTTAAAATAACCAATAAACGCTGTCTTTAAGTGTTTAGAAGCTTCTGTCACCTCTACTACAATTTTGGCCCATTCCACACCTGAAAACGCTTTCAGATCACCAAAAATCTTTGGTTTTCACATTGCCACTGCTTTTTTTAAATTCAACCAGATATTTGAAATGAGATTTAAGCCTGGAGACTGAACAGGTCACTCAAGTACATTCTATGACTGATCCCTGAACCAAGCAGTAGTAGATTTGGATGTGTACTTTGGTATGACTGGCCTGCAGGAAAGTCCATTGATCATCAGCTTCAGTTTTTGCACCAAAGGCATCACAATTCTTGTCAAAATGGCCTGACACTATAAAGAATCCATGATGTCCTTCATACAGTCATGATTTCCACTTCCTTCTACAGTAAAGAAACCCCATAACAGGACTTATCCACCTCCAAGTTTGAGGATGGAGATGGTGTTCTTCTGCTTATGAGCTTTGCCTTTTTTGCAGCAGACATACTGCTGATCCATGGGTCCAAAAAGTTCCAGTTTGGTCACATCACTCCATATAACATTCCTCCAGAGCTCCACAAGTCTACACAAATGTATTTTATCAAGTTCAAGTTGTTCTTTGTTCTTCTTGATCAAGAGTGGTATTCTACAAGATGTCTCAACATAAAGGCAATACATGTCTAGTGATCTTCTTACACACTGCTTTGAAATGGTTTCCCTCCTTTCATCATGTCATCTTGCAAGTCTTTGGCTTAACATTGCAGATTTTTCTCAGTTGCTCTGATTAAACATTTTATAATATTGTGCTTTTTCTTCCACAACCTCAAAGATTTTCTGGTAAAACACACTTTAAGCTAAGGAATAAGGCTGAGAGCTGTGTCTCTTGGAACTTTCAATGTCTTGGAAATCTTCATATAGCCTTAGCCTTTCTAAAGTACTACGATATTTATTCTCTTTAGCTTTTGTGAGGTCTCTGTTGACATTTTTGCTACTCAACTTCAACACATGCATGGGCTAACTGTATGTGCAACGGCTCAAGCTAATTCTGTTTTTAATAAAGTTTCTAAAAGCTTAATTGTGTTTTGAGACTGTTTTATTCCCCACTATGCAAATAAGTGATTTAAAAACAGCAATGTTGAATAGGGGTTTAATAATTATGACATAGCAGTATTATTAAAGGGGGGGGGTGAAATGCTCGTTTTCACTCAATATCCTGTTAATCTTGAGTACCTATAGAGTAGTACTGCATCCTTCATAACTCCAAAAAGTCTTTATTTTTATTATATATAAAAGAGAAAGATAGTCTGTACCGATTTTTCCCGGAAAAACACGAGCGCCTAGAGGCGTGACGTGTGGGCGGAGCTAAAGAATCACGAGTGCCAGTAGGCTTTTGAGTTGAGAGCATGTGGAAGCTGTGAGACAGATCCAGAGGCTGAAATTTAACAAGAGCAGCATCAGCAAAGGCGGTATGCTATGTGGTATGTACTGAAACTGTATATATTTGCTTAGCGGTTTTGGAAAATGACTAAGTTCCACTTTATGTCGTTTTTTGTTTTTGTTTTTTTTTTAAGCTGTACATGTGGAAAGTGCAGTTTGATGACAACATCGCATGTTGTTTACTTGATGTGCTCACGTGCTGATAGCTAAGTTTACAACACAGAGATATTTGAAGCAGTTTTACTCACCGCATGTGGTTCCAACACACGATCGTGACCCTTTTCCGTTGGGACTGCATTATCCTTAAGAAATAAACGATGTGCAATCCGAAATGCAGGGAACAAACAAAAACACTTGCACAACTCCGTTGATGCTCTGTAAAAATAAACTCCATCCACTGGTCCCTTAATGCTGTTTCTCTTTTGGTAATCTGTGCAGGGTTGTCTTGCCCTGGCAACCAAAAACACACTTCTTTTGTGACTTTTCGCGACGCTCTCGCTCTGATCAGGCTGTGCTCAGCCTCTCAGGCTCTCAGTGCTCTGCTACACTGGAGCGCGCGCTCTTCCGGCAGAAGTGCCTTAGGACCCATATAAGGAAATTCCGCTCCATCTAACGTCACACAGAGCCATACTCGAAAAAAAACTTTCCGAAACTTGTGACAAACCGGAAGAGGTTTTTTTGGAACAAAAATACTCCTTCAAACGTACAACTTAATTTTTGAAACTTTGTCCATGTTTATCATGGGAATCCAACTCTTTAACAGTGTAAAAAACTCAGTATGCATGAAATAGCATTTCACCCCCCCTTTAAAAAAATCTTATAACTCAAAAGTATTACATTATATATTGACAATATCACTTTTAATATGCCAGTGAACTGTTATAGATATAATTTTTATTTTATCCTGGATCTTCAGAAAAGCTTAAAAGTACTTTGTAAAGTACTGCAGTCTGTAGGGGGTTGAATAATTTTGAACACAACTGTACATCAGCAATTACACATGTTTAGGAGAATAGGACAGTTTTTCTCCATTGGTTTGGCTCATTTCTTGAAACAGAAATTACATTCTGAAAATTCTAAGATCATTTGGCAAAACAGTCTTACAGTTCAGCACAACACTATAGCTCACTTGCAAAATCTAATATATCTCCCAAAACTGTTCACTCATGCTTCAAAACTAAATTCCTTTCCCATGTAAAGAGTCAGTGCCACGAAAATGGCAAAGATCCTTCTCAATTGCTATGGCTCATTTCTTGAAGCAGACCGGACGTTCTCAACACTCTTGGTGCTTTTGCCAAAATAATGTGGATGGTTCGGCACAACACCATGGTTCACCTGCAAAAGCTCATATCTCTCCCAAAACAATTCACTCATGTGTCAAAACTAAATTTCCTTCTCATTTAAACAGTCAGTGCCCCCAAAATACTTCGTCCCTTTGGCATTGTGTAAGCACTGCAAGTCAAAATGATTAGATGTTTTGTCACTATAGCAGATGACCATTGAAATATCCCTCATGTCCACCTTTCAGTCTTAGCTCAGTCCTTTATTGACAATGGTTACTGTACTGTTTTTGTATAGCTAACAGAATACAATTTTGTATAAAACTGAAAAAAAGAAAAAGGATTTTAGGGTAAGAGTAGCCTCTTAGGTTTAACAGCACACATTGCACTCATACTGCCAAGGAAATTGTAACCATTATCATTCACACACATAAAGTAACTTTCATACATCAGAGTAAAAAGAAAATGTATACAGCATAATACACTTTATAATATAAACACAAACAAAAAAACAATGAAAATGATATGCAGCCTACAGTGCTGTAAATAATGCTTAAGTTTCACAGCTATCAGTTCTTCACTGGTCGCTGTCCTCACCCTCCCTCTCCTGGCCACCGTCCTCACCCTGCTGGCCATCCAGATGCTGATGTCTGTCTGGCCACAGATTCTCGTCCACATCACAGCGTATATTCTCCCTTGTGATGCAACGAGGGAAGAAACGGCGTGCATGAAAGGAGAGTAAGGTGGTAGGAACACTATGACCATCCTTGGATGAGTGGTGAACCAGGCCCTGATGAGTGGGCCACGGTGGAAATTCACATTGTCCCATACAATAACATATAGTGGTAGGTGAGGCCCCTACGAGTCCTCTCTCATTTTCAGGGATCAAATCAAAATGAAGGCGGTCCAAGAAGATGAGGAGCTTCTGTGTATTGTATGGGCCAAGACTGGGGATGTGAGTGGCCACACCATTCTCAGATATGGCAGCAAACATAGTTATATTGCCCCCTCGCTGGCCTGGGACATCCACCATGGCCCGGTGGCCAATAATATTATGGCCACGTCTTCGGCCCTTGGCCAGGTTGAACCCAGCTTCATCCACAAACAAGAGGATGTGAGGGGTCTCATTTCCTTCCAATGCCATTATTCTCTACAATAGCGTAAAAAAAGAAAACATCAAATCATTCATACAGAAGAGTCATATACTACAGTTACAGACAATTACATAGGAATGTTCTATGTTCTCCACAAGTTCAATATACTATTGGCCACTACTCCAGTGGTTCCAAACCTGGGGTACATGCACTCCTATGCAGAGGTACTACAGGGGGTATTTGACAGAAAGGAGAGGGGGAAAATCATCAATGACTAATGAAATGTTACAGTAAAACCCACAGTATTAGATAGATTTACATGAGAGCCACTAATTGCAGCTAGTTCACCTTTTTTCATATTGTATGTTATATTCTTCAAAATAAGGATTATAATGATAATTGCATCATACAGTAAGCTGCAGTTTTTAGGCGAAATGTTGAAGTCAGGTAAATCAAATACTTTCATACCTGGATTAACTGGATACACAAATCAGGTAAAGTGGGTACTGAAGCCAAAAAAGTTTGGGAACCACTGCTTAATTGTAAAAAGGTTGTAATGTTCCATAGTTTATTTTCTCCATGTTTTTCTTGTCATTTTTAGTATCATAACATCCCAGGCCTATCACACTCACACTAAATGAATAGGTAAATGTGTAAATAAATATATTTCTTGCTCTATGCACAGTGTCCTGTCCTATACAACATATAATTCCACCATTGACTGACTACATACCTGTTTTCTCTGCGAAAGGTTTGGATGATGGAGGAGACTGTAGAGCGAGGCACATTAGGCTGCACTCGGCAACCTGCTTCCGCCATTGTGAGGCCATGGTTGATGACATGGTCTATAATTGTGGCCCGAATTTCATCCGGGACAGCATGGTGTCTTCGTGCTCCTCGGCCTCTTCCCCCTATTCCACCACCATTCACCCTTACTCCTTCTCCTCCTCCTCTTCCCCCTATTCCACCACCACGCACACTTACTCCTCCTCCTCCTACTCCTCCTCCTCTTCTTCTTCTTCCTCCTCCTCCTCCTCCTCCTCTTCCTCGAGCAGGCAGTTTCCCTTGTTCATTTACTTGGCCAGGTGCCTCCATGTTCAGACATTGTACTGGTCCTGCATGGTCAAGCTCTTTACATACATTTTTGGCAGCATTCACAGTCAGGGACAGCACCTGTCAGGTAACTAAACATACTGTTTGATTGGTCATCTGAGATGTGTGAAACTCCTCCTTCGTTAGTCAAGTTCTAGTTTCACCTGACTGTCAATTGCTGTAATAAATTTATCAAATGTTCCAAGGGATTCATATATCGTATTCATGGTATTATGTTATTGATTAATTTTGACAATTGAACAGACTATTGTGCATGTGATGACTTACACAATGAAATGATGCTGACTCATTTTGGACCAACCATTAAACTGAGAATCAACAATCAGTTTAGATCAATAAGATCTATTCACTTGGAAATTGTGCTAAATGTAGGCTACCTGTACTTAATTTGCAAAGATGTACTGAGACATTGAGACATGTACTAAGACATTTGCAATTTGATGAAATTAATGAGAAATTCCATTCTGTTGTGAACAATTGCCAAGTGGTTTGGAGGTTTGTCCATGTTGTTTTGAGAATGTCATTTCTGTTTCAAGAAATGAGCCAAACCAATGGAGAAAAACTGTATTACTGTCACATGGAATTGATGTTGATAGTGTTGAAATTATGCAGCCAAGTGATGATATCTCAGATCATTATTTAGTTTTGTGCAAACTTCATATAGCCAAAATTGTAAATTCTACTTATTGTTACAAGTATGGTAGAAACATCACTTCTACCACAAAATACTGCTTTTTAAGTTATCTTCCTGATGTATTTAAGTTAACTTGATGATGAAACAGAAACTATGGACTCTCTTTTCTAGCATTTTAAATAAAGTTGCTCCTTTACGCTTAAGGAAGGTTAAGGAAACCAGTCTGACACCATGGTATAATGAGCATACTTGCACCCTAAAGAGAGCAGCCCAAAAAATGGAGCGCAGCTGGAGGAAAACAAAATCTGATCCGATTACTTCTCTTTTAGAAGAAAACAAACATAACCCCAGCTATTCAGTACAGTGGCTAAATTAACGAAAAATAAAGCCTCAACAAGTGTTGACATTTCCCAACATCACAGCAGTAATGACTTGAACTACTTTACTTCTAAAATCGATACTATTTGAGATAAGTTTGTAACCATTCAGCCGTCAGCTACAGTATCACATAAGATATAGACCCCCTGAGGAACAGTTCCACTCATTCTCTACTATAGGAGAGGAAGAATTGTATAAACTTGTTAAATCATCTAAACCAACAACATGTATGTTAGACCCTATACCATCTAAGCTCCTGAAAGAAGTGCTTCCAGAAGTCATAGATCCTTTAGACTATTATTAATTCCTCATTGTCATTAGGATATGTCCCTAAAACCTTCAAACTGGCTGTTATTAAGCCTCTCTTCAAAAAACCACAACTTGACCCCAAAGAACTAGTTAATTATAGACTGATCTCGAATCTCCCTTTTCTGTCCAAGATACTAGAAAAGGTGGTATCCTCACAATTATATTCCTTCTTAGAGAAAAATGGTATCTGTGAGGATTTCCAATCAGGCTTTAGACTGTATCATAGTACTGAAACTGCTCTCCTTAGAGTTACAAATGACCTGCTCTTATCATCTGATTGAAACACACTAATTTGAAAAACTAATGGAAAGCATAGTCGATATAAAAAACTGGATGACGAGTAATTTCTTACTGCTAAATTCAGAAAAAAACAAGAGGTGTTAATTATAGGACCTAAAAACTCTGCATGTAATAACCTAGAACACTGTCTAAGACTTGATGGCTGCTCTGTCAATTCTTCGTCATCAGTTAGGAACCTAGGTGTGCTATTTCATAGCAATCTTTCCTTAGAAAGCTACGTTTCTTGCATTTGTAAAACTGCATTTTTCCATCTCAAAAATCTAAATCTAAATTACGGCCTATGCTCAATGTCAAATGCAGAAATGTTAATCCATGCATTTATTACCTCAAGGTTAGATTATTGTAATGCTTTATTGGGTGGTTGTTCTGCACGCTTAGTAAACAAACTACAGTACAGCTAGTCCAAAATGCGTCAGCAAGAGTTCTTACTAGAACCAGGAAGTATGACCATATTAGCCCGGTCCTGTCCACACTGCACTGGCTCCCTATCAAACATCTTATAAATTTTAAAATATTGCTTATTACTTATAAAGCCCTGAATGGTTTAGCACCTCAGTATTTGAATGAGCTCCTGTTACATTATAATCCTCTACGTCCGCTACGTTCTCAAAACTCAGGCAATTTGATAATACCTAGAATATCAAAATCAACTGCAGGTGGCAGATCCTTTTCCTATTTGGCGCCTAAACTCTGGAATAACCTACCTAACATTGTTCGGGAGGCAGACACACTCTTGCTGTTTAAATCTAGATTAAAGACCCATCTATTTAACCTGGCTTACACATAACATACTAATATGCGTTTAATATCCATATCCGTTAAAGGATTTTTAAGCTGCTGATTACGTGATTTATAATTAGGTAAACCGGAACCGGGAACACTTCCCATAACACCTGATGTACTTGCTACATCTTTAGAAGAATGGCATCTACGCTAATATTAGTCTGTTTCTTTCTTATTCCGAGGTCACCGTAGCCACCAGGTCCAGTCTGGATCCAGATCAGAGGGTCACTGCAATCACCCGGATCCAGTACGTATCCAGACCAGATGGTGGATTGGCACCTAGAAAGGACCTCTACAGCCCTGAAAGACAGCGGAGACCAGGACAACTAGAGCCCTGAATTCAATGATGAACTGCCTTTAACTGTCATTTTGCATTATTGACACACTACCAGGTCTCCAAGTGCACGAAGGGCCCTCTGAAGTGCATGAGATGCTCCGACTTCGCAGGATTTCCTAATTCCGTCACCAGGTGTTCCCGATAAGCGATTTCTCGCATAACAACAGTGCGAGAGGAGCGCTGATGAGAGGAAAATCCTGCCAGGATAGGTGGAGCCAGAACTGCTCTGTTTTTCAGTTTTATGTCAGAAAGGAGAAGGTGATGTACCTCAGGCTTAGCCAAGACCGAGGCCAGGTTAATTACACTGGTTTGCTGCGTCCTTTGTTGGATTACAACTTTAAATGTAGGAATTGGCTTGGAGCTTACTTGAATAATGTAATGATACATATGAAAAACTACAAAATACACACATACACACACAGCAGTTCAAATGCTTACTGAAAAGGTGCGATTTTATGTAGTTTATTGTCTTGACCATGGTGATCATATGTAGACAGGTTTGCAACCTGGATTTTTTAGGCAGTTAAACATAAAAATAAAACTTAATTATTTGTTTATTTTTCAGAACAATACTGTAAACCTTTACTCTCAATACCTTAAGTATATTAGAGTATGCAAGATAGTACTTTTACTTAAAGGACAGTTCATCCAAAAATGAAAATTCTGTAATTATTTAATCTACCTTAAGTTGTTCCAGTCTAAGTTGCTATTTGTATTTTTGAGTGAACTGTCCCTTTAGCAAAGGTTTTAAATATGATGGTTAGCAGTTCTTCCTCAATATGGTATTGGGTAGTTATTAAATGTAGTTTACTAAAGTATCTCAATGTTTATTTTACCAATTACTTGCTCTAAACAGTTTCTCTTTTCCTTCTTTCCCTAAATCAGAGCAGACCCATGTACTGTAGGATGATGCTGAATGTGCCAATGCTGGACAGGTGTTTAATGGTTTTGTGATGCCAGTGTTGCTGGATCTTCTGAGAAGTGCCACAATCCAGACCCAGGTGTTTCTCTTCTGTCTGCCAGTGGTACATCATAGAGGGGTCTCCAGAGTCTTTGACGTGCCTCGTTCCAATGTCACTGCATTGTCCTCCGAGTCACATTCACCAAGAGATTGACCTCCTGAAGACCCCAGGACACATGGAGGCAGGGCCGGGCTCAAACTTTCAGAACAATTTTAATGTGTAAAAAAAATTACAGGACAAAAAAAAAAAAAACATATAAAAGAATATTTTGTGAAAAAATTATAAGCTGCATTAAAAAAAATTAACAATGTGCATAAGAACTTCTCTTTTATTAACACGTGAATATGCAAAACAAAAATACAAAATGTACAGAAAGCACTCATGCTCATTTACAAATATATTACACACACAAAGAATAATGATACAACTTATGCATTTTATTTTTAACTTGCATCACAAAAATAAACTACAGAAATTAGGTTTTTTCATTGACAATCTTGCTGCCACATTCTGGATTAATTGTAAGGGTTTGATGGAACTGGCTGGAAGACCTGCCACAAAACAAGAGCTTGAACAAGGAGTTTTGCAGCATTTTTTTAAAGAAAGGGGCTGATCTTCCTAATGTTGTATAAAGCAAATCTGCAGGACCGGACAGTTTTAGCAATGTGGTCTGAGAAATTCAGCTGATCATCAATCATAACTCCAAGGTTAGGAGTTTTAATTGATGTTCCTAACTTGGTGAAACTGTGATGAAACGATGGGTTTGCTGGAACCACAAGCAGTTTTGCCTTGGCAAGGTTGAGTTGAAGGTGATGGTCCTTCATCCAGCAAGAAATGTCTGTTAGACACGCTGAGACAGCTACCATTGGATCATCAGGATGGAATGAGAGGTAGAGTTGAGTGTCGTCAGCATAGCAGTGGTCAGTGTCAGTGTATCAGTGTTTTACCAACCCGTTGTTAGGTGCCAGGGTTTCCCCTTCATAGCTTTGCAAAAACTTGATTTAAAAAACCGTATCATAGCTATTTAACTATCTTGTTGTGGTTTTAAATATGTATTTAATCTCAGAACAATTTCCAAGTAAATCGGATTTTGTGGTGGTTGTGCTTTAAAATGATATTATTGTCTGTGTAAAGCTGCGTGAGTGCATGAGAGTGTTTGAAAAGAAAAATGTTTTAGCTTAAAAGATGTGATTCTACTACAAACGACAAGCATTCTAACGAAGAAACAACACCGTTTTTATTTTTTTAGTTTACAACTAACCGGTTGTTCGCATTTAAAAAGTTCTAAGAATGTTTATTGTGTTTTCAAAAGAAAGTAAGATATGGTTTATCAATTAAGTCTTTTTTTATTGATTAACATGGTAGAACCACAATGAATTTATAAGGTCATGTATTTATTCAGCTTCATGTATACATCGGTTACTGTATACATATTCAAGAAAAATGCATAAACTCAATTGTTTTAAACAATCTAAAGCTTTTAGTCTGTCATAAAAATATCTTAAAAGAGTAAAGTCTTTCATGCATCTATTTTCATTTGTCTCAGGACTCATACTTCCTGACTAAAAACACTTGAGTGTGGACATGAATTCTACATTCAATTCAAGTTTATTTGTATAGAGCTTTTAAAAATACAAATTATTACAAAGCAACTTTACAGAAAATTATCTTTCTACAATATTTAATAGCTTATAAGTGGTGACTCAGTTTATGTGCATATGACAGGAATTTTCTGAAAAATTAATACAAGACGTAGTCAGCCAGACGATGAACATTATTAACAGCAATTATTATATGATGCAATCACACTTATAGCAATATCTGTTAGTTCTGTTTATTGTTTCAGGGTTAGCATCATCAGGGGTACTCTGAGGGGTCAGCATCATCTCTTCTAAGGTGTTCTGGATCCAGACTGGAGCTTGTGGCAAAACATAGAAACAAATAGACACATAATTATCGTAGCTGCTGTTCCAACAAAGTAAAATTAATTAGTTTAACCAAAGATAAAGAGTAAGAATGTGCATTTGATCAGACGCAACTGCAGTCACAATTTATTAGATGCATTATTTGAATGCTTGGCTAAAGAAATGTGTTTTTAATCTAGATTTGAACAGGACTGTGTGTCTGAACCATTATCAGGAAGGCTATTCCAGAGTTTGGGAGCCAAATGTGAAAAAGCTCCAACTCCTTTATTGGACTTTGCTATCCTAGGAACTACCAAAATTCCAGCATTTTGTGACCTTAGGGAGCGTGATGGATTGTAACGTGGTGAAAGACTAGTTAGGTACGCAGGAGCTAAACCATTTAGGGCCTTATAGGGAAGTAATGATAATTTGTAACTGATACGGAACTTATTAGGTAACCAGTGCAGAGACTGTAGATTTGGGGTAATATAATAATTTTGGACTACCTGTAGCTTGTTTATTGAAGATGCAGGACAGCTGCCTAGAAATGCATTACAATAGTCCAGACTAGAGGTCATGAATAATGTTTCGTAGCTTGGCAATGTTTCTAAGATGGAAGAATGCAGTTTTTGTAACATGGGAAATATGGTTTTCAGAAGACAAATTGCTGTCTAATATAACACCCAGATTTTTCACTGTAGAGGAAGTAACAGTACATCCGTCTAGTCGCAAACTGTAGTCTACTAGATTCTGTGTACTGTTTTTTCTGGTCCAATAATTAATATCTCTGTCTTATCTGTAGGGATGGGCGATATTTCCTATGCGATTGTCACGCAATATCACGTTCATTATCGCAAATGAATAGTCTTCGAAAATGAACGCGATATTGCGTAGCTTGTCAGTGAACTACGGTTCTGTCTATTAAACGGTGCTCCATTTGAAAACAGGTGATTGCGATTTAGCGGTAATCAGGGAACCCCCTTACTGACGAAATGCACGTGACAATCGCATGCGATACATCACCCATCCCTACTTATGAATTTAATAGGAGAAAATTATTGGTCATCCAATATTTTACATTTTTAACACACTCTGTTAGCTTATATAATTTAGAAGTTTCATCTGGTCTCGTTGAGATATATATCTGAGTATCATCAGCGTTACAGTGGAAACTAATGACGTATTTTCTAATAATATTACCAAGGGGCAACATGTATACTGAAAAAATAGAAGGGGACCTAGGACGGATCCTTGTGGCATATTTTACTGGTGATAAATGAGATGACTCCAAACAAAATGGTAGCGTTCTGACAGGTAGGATCTAAACCATCTTAGAGCCTGGCCTTTGAATACCTGTATAGTTTTGTAATCGATCTATGAGTATGTCATGATCTATGGTGTCGAACGCAGCACTAAGATCAAGTAAATAGCAATGAGATGCAGCCTTGATCTGATGCAAGAAGCAAGTCATTTGTAATTTTAACAAGTGCAGTTTCTGTGCTATGGTGGGGCCTGAAACCTGACTGAAATTCGTCATACAGTTTTTTGCAGGAAGGAGCTCTATTGAGCTGACAACTTTTTTTTTTACAGTTTTTGACAAATGAAAGATTTGAAATAGGCCTATAATTTGCTAGTTTACTAGGAGGTTTCTTTATAAGAGGCTTAATAACAGCCAGCTTAAATGGTTTTGGGACGTGACCTGAAGATAACGACGAGTTAATAATATTGAGAAGCGTTTCTTTGGCTACAGGTAACAACTCTTAGTAATTTAGTGGTTACAGGATCTAAGAAACATGTTGTTGGTTTAGATGCAGTGATAAGTGTATTTAGCTCTTCCTGTCCTATAGTTGTAAAGCACTGCAGTTTATCTTTGGGTTGCTGGAACAATAGTTCTGCCCAGACGGTAACGGTGACATTTTGCATAACTCCAAAAGAGTTTATTAGGTCAGGCCTTAATTTATCATTTGTATTATCAACGTGAATATTAAAATCTCCCATGATTAGCGCTTTATCAACTTTAACCAGGTCTAAGAAGAAATCTGCGAATTCTTGTAGGAATTCTGTATACGGCCCTGGTGGTCTATACACAGTAGCCAGAGCAAGAGATACATTAGATTTCTTTTGCATGTCTGACAGAGTAACATTAAGCAGAAGTATTTCAAATGAGTTAAATCTGTATCCTGTTTTTTTTGGGTAAAATTGAGAATATTGCCATATATTGTTGCAACACCTCCGCCACGACCAGTCTGACGGGTCTCATGCTTATAACAGTAGTTTGGTGGAGTTGACTCGTTTAGACCAATGTAATCGTATGGTTTTAGCCAGGTTTAGGTCAAGTAGAGTACATCAAAACTATTATCTGTGATCATTTCATTTACAATAACTGCTTTGGGTGTGAGTGATCTAATATTTATTGACAATAACCATTCATTCACTCAAGTCTACTGAACCTTTCGTGTCCTCGTCAATACGTGGGCAGTGGTCCTGACACGATGATCGTTGTCGCGGGTGTCGTGCTGTGAACCATCTCGGTCAGGCTCCTGAAGTCCCTCTTCAGCGTCTCCGTCTTCCACAGCGTGGTGTCATTGACCCCGGCGTGAAGCACGAAAGCTCTGGGGCTCTCGTCAGCCTTCAGGATCGCAGGTATCTGTGAAGAAACATCGAAAACACAAGCACCAGGGAAACAGTGAGAGTGCACTTGACCTTCTGCTAATGTAGCACAGATGTGTAGGACGATGGGGTCTCGCCGATGATCACAGAATTGAGTACCGTCTTGCGGAGGGGAGCGAAGTGGTTCCGGGTGGAGATCTCTTAGACTGGAGGGGGTGAAGTTGTTGCCCGGGGCCTGGCTCGCGTCCTCCAATGTGGATGCACCCAGGGTCCATGGTGTCCCAGCGCCGGAGTGAAGGACATCTGGGAAGATCGCATCCTGGGTGCACCGGGCCTGTGCAGAGTAACACACGGAGCAGAGGTGGTGGGATTGTTAGTAGCGCACTGTATACTTACCCCGGACTTGTGAGCGTCAGCCCGGGAGGTTTTCAGCGCGGCTCTCCACTCTCTCAGCTGGGCCTGCCTCACCTCCAGGTCCCGAATCTGCTTCTCCACGGCCTGCAGCTCGAACGAGTCCTCACCTGCAATCAAAGGAAGACATACATCTGCCATTAAAACAAGTAACAGCGAGTATAGCAATGGTAATGTGTGTGAATAGAGTATTAGTAATGCAAATGCGGTTAGCCGCAACCACGCTGCCGATGCTAATGGACTATAAGCTAATAGTGGACCTGGGAAATCAAAATAAAACTCTTTTTTTCTGTTTTTGTTATAGAATATTATAGAGGATATATTATAGAAGCGAAAATGATGGTACATACGCAGTACATAAAAGCTAAAATCGGTCTTTTAAAACTATTTTTACAGATAATTGACACACATATCTTAACACATATGTATCAGTGAGATATTTATGTCATCACCAACCATCAGAAACGTCAGGTGGGGGGAGGGGGTTGATAAACTGGACTTCTTGATTATTTTAATTATTCTTCGATCAATTATTTGAAAAAAATCTTAAATCTATGAAGACCCAACTGTTATCTTTATTAAATAAAATAAATATGTTGCATTTAAATAGCATGGTTAACAACACCATTTGCAAAGTGAGAAAGAAAGTCTAACCTATTGTAAAAGTTCTGTGAGACATTTGTAGCACCTTGTATAAGAAACACTTTTTGTTGCAAAGAACCTTATGACAACTAATTTTCAATCTAAGATAGGTATTTTTGTGTTTGTTGTTTACATTTGTATGTTTGTTTGTAACAGTATGTTTGTGTTTCTGTGTATGTTTGTGTAAGTGTTTGTTTTTGCATGCATGTTTGTGACCTATTTTTATTTTTTTTGTATGTCTGTGTACTTGTTTGAGTTTGGGGTGTATATTTGTGTTTGTTTGCATGTATGTTTGTGTACTTGTTTGCGTTTGCAGTTTATGTTAAGGAGTTGAAAGATCTAGGTGTTCATAAAATTTTTAAATGTAATAAAAAAAATTTTTAATTAACTAACTAAAATTAAATACAATTTTCCTACACCACTGACTGCCTTGTTAAAAAATGATCACCCTTGATCCTCCTACCCTCTTTCACTTTGTTGTTATTGTCTTTTCTCAATCTAAGATCATCCTGAACCACTGTAAAACACAACCAGCACATCTACATGATTAATATTTTATTTTTTACCTAACAATATACCAGATGTTGTCGTTAAAGAGGTTCAATGGGTCTCATGTCCTTTTGACCAGTCACTGACCTTTTGACTAAACTTTGGCAAAGTTCCCCTTCACAGCTGTAAGTCATAAAATAGTTTAAATTGATACCCTTTGATCACTGAACACGATCTGTTTTTGATCTCTGAACTATAGCTGACACACAACACCAAGGTTCACAGTGCCAGATCCCATGAAACTCATTAGTTTGCAAATGAGTTACAAACCCAGAAAAACTTTAGATGTTTTACAACCTTTTGAAATACAGTACACTGAAATGGTAGCTTCACATAACCCCAGACACCCTGCGCCGTTCTCATTTTGATGCATTATGTGAGACTAAATATTTAGCCTTTCATGTAATGTTGTAAAGTTTATTCTACATCTATTTCAACTGATAACAAGTCTTATGACAAGAAAATACAGATTTTATTATGCAGTATACCTTTGCTTTTATTCCTGTTAGATATTTGTATGCCCATACGTATGTTTTAACTAATATCGCATGTTAGAAGTTAAGATTGACAAAATAAAAAGACAGATTAAAGGAATAAGGCTACTAAATTAAGTGTAACTAAATAAAATAATAAAACAAACAATATTTTTTTCTGTGGCTTAGAGGTGATTGTATAGAAGACCATTTGTATAGGCTATCCTAATTTTACGTTAAAACATTACTTAATAAACATTACTTTAATTCTTTTAATATATATTTAAATCTATTTTTGCAGCTTCCAGTGTTAGTGCGGTAGTGGGTGTGGTTTGAGGGGGACCTGACATTAGCATTCTGAGCTTTGACAGCAGCGTGTGAGGATGTATCAGCTTAAGTTGGTCAGATCTTTTTCTTTTGTTTAACTTGTGACAAAACTCTAGCTTTTTAAAATAGTAGCTAATGGTAGAGTTCAACATAGATTTTGACAAGTAGCCTCTTATAATGTTGTTTTAACGACCGCGTCTTATGCATTTTCTTTTAGATCACCATAAATACACGCATCTTTTTCTTTTGTTTAACTTTTTACTGTTGTGACCAACTGCTAGCTTTCTTAAATTGTAACAAGTATCTTATTGCTTAAAATTCACTTGTAATACTTTTTTGTTTAAATCATGGTAAGATAAGTCAAATTTATTTATACGGTAAGATACCAATACTGCAAACCTCTGTATTTTTCTTTTCTTTTCAAACTGGTAACAAACTCTAAATAGTTTATAAATAATAGTTTTTGACTGTCACATACTATTTACCAAACGTAACTGATAATTTTTTGTTTGTTTGTTTTAGATAGATAATCCGTAGCCTACTTTTCTTTTTATTTAACTTGTAACAAACTAGTTTTTAAAATTAAAAATGCTTAAATACATACCTTGACCCGTTATTATATTGTTTCTTTCTATTTTGCGTGTGTTTTCATATTTTTCTTGAAATGCATAGTGTATGTAAAAACTTTAATAAAAACGTCCTTTATCCCGAATAATAATCATACCATGTTTCATATTTTAAAGATTAAAGCACATAGTTTTTGAACAGTTTTCACACAAAAAACACTTTCCCAAACAATCATAAATTCCTTCATTGGGCTGGATAAACAGATGGTCATTTAGACGGGTGGGAGCTGTACAGGAGCAGGTGTCCAGTAGGGTGGGATGGAGGGTGGTTGGGAGGAATTTTTATGACCCTCATCCAAGTTTTTTTTCATATAGCACACTGTACTCTCTCTCTTACGAAGAATGGACCCCAGCTGTTGGGTGCTGTGAATAAACTTGAGTGTGCATACGGTCATAATTTATAAATTATTACCTGCCAAATGAGCTAATGATTTGATGTGCGTTAATCACTTTATTTCACCGTAGCTATAATAATCTACCATCTCTGAAAATATTGGCCTGACTCTTTACTATTCGGGGTTCTGGCAGCTAGCTATGTTGTTGGCTAATCAAATAAACAATGGGCTTAGCTTACATTATGTATTTAGATAGGAAAGTGTGAGAAGAGAATAGGAGAAAATAATTAAGTTCACTTGTCACTGAGTTTAAGATGTTAAGTAAGTTAATTATCTAACCCAGTAAATGACCTGTTGCATGCCTTGATACAACCTTTCTTGATGAGGCTGAACCTAGCCTCACGAAACCCGGGATGGACGCCGAACTTATCCGCGTTCTCTCCAGGGCAGTGGATGAGCTGGGTCTGGAATGGTCTCCTCCAGAGGAACCATCCCGTAGCCGCCTGGATGAATGGTTTCTGCCGGGGCGCCAGCAAGCCCCTCGTCAGCGAACCGCCCCCGTTCTACTCTAATTTCACAGGCTAGAGCTCAGTCTACACGATGCCTCTATGCCTCCAAATGGTCTGTTTTCTCCACGGGTGCTCAGACCATGGCGAAAACCCTCCTGTGATGTATAAGTGATACTGTCATTTTTGCAAGAGCTCTTGGAGAAGGGATGATCTCCCTCCACGCTCAAGGTCTTCGTAGCGACTATAGCTGCATCACACGCCCTTTTAGCAGGCCTGTCGGTGGGCAGAAACGACTTAGTCATCCGATTTATGAGATTTATGACAGTTTGACTCATGCCACATCCAAAAGCAGTGCAGCCCGGTCCACAATGGACCTCAGCAGTGGCAGACGCTTCCTGAAACACACGGCTCCTCAATGATGTAGACATGCTGACAAGGACCCCATCTTCCCAGTCCATGTTCTAAGGACCCCCCGTGGCACAACAGAAGTTCAGCATCCTCTAGGTCACCGCATCGACGGCTACTGGAACAAAACTCTGTGCCCTCCTCAACACACGCCATCTGCATCACCAATTGGTTTCTACTGCCAGACTGATCAACCGCCTGTGAAACAATTTATTTATTGATATCATTAATAGTTGGTGTAGTTACTCTTGCATATATATTGCTAATATAATTCTTTAATCTTATTACAATTTTGTCTTCTTTGCGTTAATGATCCCAGGCTCTACTGGCTAGCTAAACCACCAATCTTTCTGATAAATCAGTTGACCAGCTCTCTCCAGTGTGTGAAATTGAAATTGTTGAACAGCTTGTGGGAAACATTCCCACATTGCCAAATTAACAGTCTTTGAGTGGTGCACTAATCTAAATCAGGTGGGAATTGGTCATCTGATATACTCATAACCGCACCTTAAGCTAAGTGCGATACAAAATCAAATCATCCTTGGAAACGTGTGTCTTACCTACTACATCTACTACTTAATTGGCATCCCCGGATGGGCTAGTTAAGTTTGAAATGAGCCTGTTGGTTATTGAAAGGAATGAAATTATTTCCTTACGAAATTAATTATTTGTGAAGCTAAACACTCAGGAACTCTCAGCAAATGCAAATGCCATGACACAAAACAAAGGGCTTTGATCTCTTTGTGAAACCAATCACCGGGGAACTCTCGCAATGATTTGATCAGATAGAAGAAAGACCATTTGATCTTTGGTCCCTTCACCCACCATCCTTCCCCACTGGGTACATGGTCCAGGTCACTAAAGGTTGACAGAGAAATGCCAAGAACTCTATATCTTCAGAATTCATGATCGTAAACCATTCATGTTTGGTATCATTTTAAAGGTCTGTGCGATTGGTAAAATGGTCTCACAGTAGTCATTTATATTATGGAAACTTTTGTAGAATGGTGTTCTGCTAAGGAAGGGGTGTGCCCCCCTTTAGGGGTATGTGAGAATGTTTATCT